>NC_055967.1:21742470-22061220 GCF_018492685.1 Alosa sapidissima
TCGTTGTTTTAGAATTTCTGAACAAAAGTGGTGATAATTGGGGGTGTTACGTGATATGTTCTTTGAGGGCAAAAATGATCCCAAAACCCAGAATAGACCAAACAGTAGCCTAGTTGGCATGGCAGACATTGCAGCTTGGGGGGAGTTTAGGCTAGCCTTCTAGAGTTATTTCTCTGTGTATGTTCATCTGCCTTGCTGTTTTATTTGTAATCTCCCTGTGGGCTTTTAAAATTCAAGTAAACATTATAATGTAGCCTACACCGTTATATAGCGCGCTACCAAACTTAGCCTAAATAGACAACTGAAACAAAAGCAAGTCACAAACTCTGTAACTCCACATCAAAGATTGTTAGTCATTTTCATAACAAGTTTGACCTCAATAATCTTCACCTTAGGTTGTAAGACTGCTATATTCACAGTGTGATTGAGGGTCAATTTGATTCTGGATATTCTCTGATATCTTGAGAAACAAATCAAAACACTATATAAATAAACTTGCCTTGCCTTTCTTAATGATACTTACCATTGAAAAAGGTGGCTGATAAATATAAGGCGGGCAGACCTGTCATTAAATGCCACTCACAATGAGCTCGCCATGGAGTATAGTGTTTGTGAGGCACATTTCAAAAGTACGGCGCCCTAGAGGTGTCATCACAAAATGTTTTGCATTTTGAGAGAATGTGCACTCGTTTTACTACATTGTGCGCTCGTTTTACTAAATTGTGCTCTCGTTTTACTATATTGTGCACTCGTTTTACTAAATCGTACGCTCCAGTTGCTGCTACTGGAAGAAACTGGAATCCATGCATTTCCACTGAATTATTTTTGGAATCTGATCCCTTATCATAGCTGTTCATTCTTACTCGTCACTCGACTTATCGTGACTAAATTCAAGATGGCTGCAAACGCTAAACTTCGTGAAGATACTGTCTGCATAAATCGTCTTGTAAGTAAACTACCAGTGCTTTTTCAAAGTTCTCAATGTCTTGTTTTAAATGTCAGGGCCCTCGGAAGTCTACCAATGAAGTGTGGAGATACATTGAGCCTCGTAAATGGTGTAAAACAGTGATTTATTTGCATGGCTAGCCCGATGCCGAAGCACCACCATTGAAAAAGCTGTTGGTAGCATCGGCTAACTAGCGCCAGATTTTGGAGTGCAGGGGACAAGCCAAGATGGGCTATGAGACATACGTTCACACTCGGTATCATGTTTCAACACACTTTAGGTCAATATCACACCGGAATTCTCCTTTAACTGTACAAATGTTAAGATCATCTTCTGAGTGAATAAGATAGATAGATACTTTATTGATCGCCAAGGGGAAATTCAAGGTCTCAGTAGCATACAGACATCACACACAACATGCACTTACAGCAGAAAAGGTAATATACATATAAAAATAAATAAAGAAAAATTCCACTGTACAATAGAGACAATAGAAGATAAACATGGTACTAAAATACTAAATATACTATACTAAATCATGAGACCTCCCCAGCAGACCACAGCATAGAAGAGGATGCTGGCAACAACAGACTGGTAAAACATCCTGAGGAGCTTACTGCAGACACTGAAGAACCGCAACCTCCTCAGGAAGTACAGCCTGCTCTGCCCTTTCTTGTAGAGTGCTTCAATATTGACTGACCAATCCAGTTTATTGTCCAGTTGTAAGCCCAGATACTTGTAGGTGTTTACCACCTCCACATTGACCCCATCAATGGAGACTGGTAGCAGAGCGGGCTTTGACCCGCGGAAATCCACCATCTCCTTGGTCTTTGAAGTGTTGAGTTGAAGGTGGTTGAGTTTGCACCATTGCACAAAGTCCTCCACCAGGCTCCTGTACTCCTCTTGTTCGTCCCTGATACACCCCACAATTGCAGTATCATCAGATAACTTCTGCATGTGGCATGACTCGGTAGCAGAAGTCAGATGTGTACAGGGTGAACAGGACTGGCGAGAGCACAGTTCCCCGTGGAGCACCGGTGCAGTGTCAGAGAGACAGTTCTTCAGTCTCACGAACTGTGGCCGATCGGTCAGGTAATCTGTAATCCAGGATACCAGGTGAGTGACCACACCCATCTGCAAGAGCTTGTCTCTCAGTCTCTAAAGAGACACAGCTCCATTTTGATCGTGCATTTTATTAATCAGACCAAGAAGTAGGCCTACATTTGAACAAAGCAATGCTCTCTAAGATCTCTAATGAGGCAAACTTAGTATCATGTTTATCTTCTACTGTTTCTATTGTACAGTGGAGTTTTCTTTTTCTACTGTACTGTAAGTGGATGTTGTGTGTGATGTCTGTATGCTACTGAGACTGGAATCTATCTATCTAGGAGAAATGGCAGCTGAGTGTGACATTACACAAAGAAAAGAAAAGAAAAGAAAACAGTTAAAGACAAAACAGCTATGGAAGGCCAGGAAGACCAAAACACAAATTTGTCAAAAAGTCAAAAACCTCAAATCAAAGTAGGCAATGATTTACAATGTAATTACAATATGATTATGATATAGTAAATAACAGTACAGGCAACACTGTCACTCATTTCTCATCTCATTTTTCTCAGATTAAAATCTGAGAAAAAACATACAAAATTGGCTGAGGTACTACAGGATCTTCCAGACAAAACCAAAGAATTTCTTATGGTGCAAGCCAAGTACCATGGCTCCCGGCCTCGGACTTTCCCAGAAGCTCTCAAGAAGCTTGGGCTTGAAATACGGCATCAAAGCCCAAGTGCTTACAAGCTACTGCGGAAGCAATTTGTGTTGCCCTCACCCACGACACTCTTACGCTTCCTCCAAAAACTTGTGGGCCAATTCAGAGTAAGGACATGAACATTACAAAACAATAAACATAAAGAAAATACACACAGACTGCACACAAACCAAACAAATCTAATTAAAAACCTACTGTTCCTTGCTTCATAATGTAACACTATTGTCCTGTGTACAGCCGGGGTTTTTGGAGACAGTACTGTCGCATATGGGCACAGTAGCTCATAACCTTGAGGTGCATGAGCGGGCAGTAACTCTGGTCTTCGATGAGATGGCCATAAAGAGGCTACAGGAGTATAATGCAGGTGCAGATTGTGTGGAGGGCATTACACCCAAAGGTGGTCCTGATGGCTCGCGGACTTGCATCAAAATGGAAGCAAGTAAGTCATGGTGAATTAGGTACAACTTACAGATCTTTCAACACAGAACTCAGAAACACAGAAATCAAGTAATATCAAAATAGTGACAAATATTATATGTTATCACAGATTGCAGACAAATCTGCCAAATGTGCACATTTGGAACAAATTTTTTCATGTGGACCGGCAGAATGCTCTCACTGGCACCAAAATTAACAGAACGGCATCAATCTACCCCCATTTATGAACATGCTTGTCCGGCTGGCCACACTGGTGTTGAGTCACACTGTGTCTGCAGGTGAGGAGAATACAGTACAAATGGGTATATCCTAATAGGCATTACAAACTAAAAAATGATATGGTGTCATTACTTAGGAATGAAGACACTGGTCGATATGCAGGGTTCGTATACCTATTCCAACATCAAATTCAAGCACTTTTCAAGCACTTTCAAGGTCAATTTTCAAGCTTTTGGCAAATGATATTGTAGAATTCTGGGGTATTCTCACTGTATTCTGATGTGTTCATATGTTACATCTGTGTGTAGTATACAACAGGGAGAGGTCCATATTATTGTACATAACTGTGCCTTAGGCCTGTGTACCAGCAGGAAGGTCATACAGGCCAATGTTTAGGAACATCCGAGAAACATCAGTGATAACATGGGCCGAGGGAGACAGCAGGTCTGCCTATTCGGGCTAGTATCTCCATCTTGCCAGGGCCGGGTTTTGTACACTGGTTGGCACCTGCCACGTTGGCATGATTGACATTTGTATGTTTTAGTATAACAGGCTTTGTCTTAGATTTTGACACGGAGACGGATCGAGGAAGCAACCCAAGGAGCATCTTCTGTCGGAAGGCTCAGCAGCCGCTTCTAATAACAACCACAACTGTTAGACTAGGGCTGGGCGATATGGACCAAAACTGATATCCCGATATTTTGGGGCTGATTGGCGATATACGATATCGATACGATATTGATATTTCAAACAGAAAGAGCGAAGTGCTTGGTATATTCACTCAACACAGCAATTATGACAACACAGCCAGTTTTAATTATATTCATTTCAGACTGCTCTAACAGAGCTGTGCAAAAAGTGTAAACAATAACATAGGCCTACAATAGGCATAGGCTACAGTTGCTCTGATAAAGCTGTGCAAATAACAAAAGACCAAAAGTTGACCCTGACTGACAACGCAGGCCTACATTGTACTGCACAATGCAATAGGCTATTTTGGGCACAACAATATTGAAAAAACCTGCAGTTTTGTCACACAATGCAGTTTTTTTTACCTGTAAGGGTTTGATAGGGCCTAGATGACAAGCAAATGTAGACTATGATGGCCTAGACATGTTGCCATCAACAACAAAAATAGTTTTAAACAATTAGGCTACTTAAACAACGTAACTGAGTCACTCATCAAGAGTGTGATAGACGCTACCGTCGTTTTGTATGCATTCATTTTTGCATGTTTCTGTTCGTAAGAAAAATCCCTATGCACGATTGAATGGGGTTTCAGGAATCATAAAAAAATGATGCCCTAACTGCTCGCAAGTCGCGTGCATATCCTCTTAATAAAATCAGCGTGTAGGTTGTCTCCCTGAGGACTAGATCTGCTACTGTATATCACTAAACGCAAGCATTCATCGGTGTATTTAAATTAGCTAGGCTATGTACCAAAAATGACATTTTACCGTGAGTCGAAGAGCTGTAAACAGTGTTGTAACTTAAATCTGCGTGTACAAAACCGCTTGGAGATCCAGTGGAATTTTGATTTCACAACGAGAATTCTCAGTCTAGCCGTTGATGTGCCGACGGAATAGGCATCAGCACCAACCTCTGATCAAGGTAAACAAAATCTGACTCAGTGTTTCATGTTTGAAAGTTTGTAGTGCTGCGAGGGAGAACGTGCACACGCAAGGGGCGCAGTTGAGCAGAGCTGCGGCTATCTGAATGGTCTGAACACAGAAGAGCAAGTGGCTTTGATAAAATGGCCCATTATTTGACATAATACCGGTATTACGATATTGTCTCAACTACATATCGTTTTCAAAAATATATCGGTCGTAGTTGTAATACCGATATATCGCCCAGCCCTATGTTAGACTCTGCACAGTTTTACTGTTTGAGACTTAGCCTGTGTTCTGTTATTCATTGTTGTACCATCTACAATAAATCATCATCTAATCGCCGATCCTGATCGCGCCGTCAAGCTTTATTGACCATCTTCAATACAGACATTAGAAATAAAACACAACGCAACAACCAGAATATCCAACAATATATTATATGAATATACTAACTCAAAATGATTTCTACTTTTTTATCATTTAGAGATGGTTTTAACCAGGGCTCCAAACCGGTTCAAGGAACGAAAACGAAAACCGAACGGAATTTTACGAGGAGCAGAAACGGAAACGAAAACAAAATGGTCTTCAACTGTTCCGGAACAGAAACGTTATTCTGAAATCCACAAAACCGGTTAATAACGTTTTTTTTTCGTTCTCTATATATTTTATAAAATTTCACAAAAGCATATCCTATGTCAGGGAGACTATTTCCGGTTGTGCGAAAAACAAGCCCGCATCTACACTGTTAATGTAAGCTAACAAGCCGCTATGTAGCCAACTAGGCCTACCTATCCGTCTGCCACTTCGGATCTTAGGCCAGCTCGTAGCGTAGGCTACTGAAACTTATTTGGAAATTGTTTGTAGCCTATGCGTAATAGCCTATTTTGCCTGTCCACGCCTTGTCGTTTTAAAGTCGGGATTTGAAATGTTTGCGCAATTATAGCCTATTCTATGTAGAAGAGTTAAACGGAAAATTTGAGATAGGCCTTGTCAGCAACAGACAGGTTGGAAATTATAGCGCAAGCCTTTGAAGAAATCCATATGGATAAAACCAGGTAAGGAGTTTAGCACGTATCCAGAAATATTTTTGATAAGAAAATATTTATAGGCATCGGTTAGGCTTACAGTAAGTCTGTAGGCTATGGGATGGATAGCCCATCTGAATGTTTTTGGATGCCGCCTGTGATTTATTATTTTTGGGCATAGCTACGGTATAGGCTAAATCAAGGGGAAATAATGAGTACGTCTATTCTAAGGTAAAGTTCACAAAAATAGACTTGATAGGCCCGCCAAACACTGCCGGAACTTTAAGAACGAACGATATTTTGCGTTCCGAACCGGTTCAGGACCGATATGTTGGTGGCGGAACGCATGCAAGAACGAAAACGTTAAACATAGGCCTACCTGAACCGTTCGGAACGGAACGTTTGAAAAATAATTTCGTTTTCAAGCCCTGGTTTTAACAGACAAAATTGTGTTTCTTAATAGCAGGAAAAGAAATGAAAGGAAAACTTAAAAAATGTGTCACCTGTCTGGAAGTAGACTTTGCTTGCTATCTAACTGGCTAAGTCAATATACAAAAAAAACAAAAAAAAAAACATTAAATAAAATAAAAAAATAATCACTCAACAAATAACTATTCTTTGCTGAATATGTGAACTCAAACTAATGTTAAGGCTCGCTCTTTCATGACAGTCAAGACTGATTATGTCTCTTTCTTGCCTACAACGGCATGCAGACAGGCCTACATCTGTTATCATGAGCTACCAACCAGTAGGTTAACAATGCGGAGATGTGATGTTGGGTGACATGAAGATGAGTTGTCATATAATTGGATAAATTTAACTTCTTGCCAAATGGCACGATATGCACATATGCATGGTGTTTTAATGTCCTTTCTACTTGTAGGGCCTATAAGCATTAAACCACAAAACTAAGCTGAGTTGACCAAGGCCGTAGCCAGGATTCAAATACCGAGGTCAGGGGTGTTGATAGAAATGTAACCCCCCCCCCCCCCCCCCGCAAAATACTATGGGGGTCCGGGGGCATGCCCCCAAGGAAGAAAAATTTGAAAAAAATAACCCCTTAAATGATGACTTATGGTAAATATTGCGGAAACTAATAGATAAATTGACATACATATAATTTATACATTATAGCATAAATCACACTTAGAAATACAGCCTATTAGGCATATTACATTACATTTGGCTGACGCTTTTTAACCAAAGCGACTAACAACATGGTAAACAGTAAGTTTTAGAACAATTCTCACAATTTTAGGACAGTTTAAAAAAAACATTAGAGTACAGTAAGAATAAGTGCGTCGGTGAGTGCTGTTTTTAACAGTTACTTGTCAGTTTAAAACGGCTGGTGAGTGCTAGGATCAGTAAGACTTGTTGTAAGTGTTGCTATGAGAGTAGATGTTCTCTAAAGAGCTGGGTCTTCAGGAGTTTTTTGAAAGTGGAAAAGGATGTCCCTGCCCTTGTAGGAACTGGCAGTGTGTTCCACCAACGAGGAACAACAGATGAGAAAAGTTTGGATTGGCTTGAGCGTACCGGTGGTAGAGCTAGACGTCGTTCGTCAGAGGAGCGCAGCGGTCTGGAGGTAGTGTAAGTCTGTATGAGGGCATTCAAGTAGGTGGGAGCAGAACCGGAGACTACTTTGTAGGCAAGCGTTAGAGACTTGAATTTGATGCGGGCCGCCATAGGTAGCCAGTGTAGCTGGATGAGCAGCGGGGTAACATGTGCCCTTTTGGGTTGGTTGTAGACCAGGCGCGCCGCCGCGTTCTGGATCATCTGAAGTGGTTTCACTGCGCAGGCTGGGAGAGCTGTCAGGAGGGCATTGCAGTAGTCGAGTCGTGAGATGACTATTGCCTGAACCAGAAGTTGGGTAGCATCTTGAGTCAAGTAAGTCCTGATTTTCCGTATGTTGTAGAGTGCGAAACGGCATGACCGGGCGACTGAGGCAACATGATCTGAGAAGTTTAGTTGGTTGTCAAGAACAACTCCTAGATTTCTTGCAGTCCTGGTCGGTGAAACAGACAGGGAGTCAAATTTGATGTTGATGTCGTGGTGTATGGTAGGTTTAGCTGGGATGACCAGCAGTTCAGTCTTTGAGAGGTTCAGCTGGAGGTGGTGTGCCTTCATCCATGTAGCTATGTCTGAAAGGCAATCCGAGATCCGTGCTGAAACCAGGGGGTCGTCAGGTGGAAAGGACAGATAGAGCTGTGTGTCGTCTGCATAGCAGTGGTATGAGAAGCCGTGCGAACGGATAATCTGTCCCAAGGAGGTGGTGTAGATAGCAAAGAGGAGGGGGCCCAGCACTGAGCCCTGGGGGACCCCTGTGGTGAGATGGTGAGGTGCGGATAGCTGACCAAGCCATGATATGTTAAACGAGCGTCCTGTGAGGTAGGATTCAAACCAGGAGAGAGCAGAACCGGAGATTCCCATGTCAGCGAGTATAGAGAGAAGGATACGGTGATTAACCGTGTCAAAGGCAGCCGATAAGTCAAGCAGAATGAGTACTGATGACCGAGCGGTCGCCCTGGCTTCTTTTAAGGCTTCTGTTACAGACAGCAGAACCGTTTCGGTAGAGTCTGGACCAATAGTAGCATATAGATAGTAGATAATAGTAGATAGTAGAGTTACATGCTGCTATTCCGGCATATGGTACATTTATAAAAGAGCCAATATATGCCTATGAAAGACTTAACCATAGAGGGCTGTAATGTAAAGGCTATCATGATTTATAAATTGCAGGGTCATAGGCTGCAAGGCTTTACCTTCTGACAAAGTGAGTGTCACATCTTGACTCTCACTCACTTGTGAGGGCCCTTTGTTTATTATTTCCCTCTCTTCTCCTAACTCTTTCTCTTTATTTCCACCTTTCTGCCTGATTTCCCTTCTCCTGTCTCCTGTGTAAATAACTGACCAATAATCAATATCATGCTTAGATAATATCCATATAAATATCTACTATTATCTACTATCTATATGCTACTATTGGTCCAGACTCTGATATCTAATTTTCAGTGCAGGTTAGCTAGCTGCAACTCCACTGAATTTCAGCATAACATTTTGAACATCATCAAAGGGAGCAAGATGGTGATGTTGAAGGATAACATGCTGCTATTCCGACATGCCGCTACTTAGACATTGGTGTCTAATTGTTGAAGTGGCGGCATTAACATTAATTTTCAGGCGTCCCACTACTGCAACATTTTTCTTTTCATTGTCGGAGTAGCGGTACTTGACCTTTTTTCAAACGTCCTGCCATTCCGACACGAGGTCATTATTAACAGTGCCATAGCCAGGATTTTTCAACGGAGTGGACTTTTATGAAGTAGGCCTAGGGTGGGCCTTTATTTTTTTATTCCAATATGGGCAGTATAGCCTAGGCCTACAGTAATCGTCCCAACTTTAAACAGCACACGATTTCATCACAGCTCAGACGATTCATGGCAAAAAAAAACAATAAAAGGCTACATTGATAAATAGCAGGGGCATCGACAGGATTGGATTCTATAATAGCCTACGCACAAGAACTTTAACCGAATGAAACCGAAAGGTTAGTCGCGTCTTAAGAGTGCGCCTCACACACACCAGCTCCGTTGAACATTGTATTTTTCGTGTTTAAGAGCTAAAACAAGTTGATTAGAGAGTCACATTTGAAATGTCGGGTAGTCTAAATTATAGCCTATAGCGCGTGCATCTCAGAGGAAGAGATTTTGGAGAGAGAGAGAAGATTTAACCTAGGTGATGATTATTTGTGTCTGGTGGTAATTAGACTTGAGTATAGATACTTACGAATTGTTTTGAATAAAAAAAGATAAGACAACAAATGAAATGTGACCCTGCAAAAACCAGTCGTTTTGGTGGCGAAACCAGTCGTTTTGGTAAAATTTACAAAATTAAGTTATTGTACTCACACGAATGGCCATAAACTAAACTTTCCAATAATATGCATATCGAGGGTATTGCAAATAGTATTGGGTATTGGATAGTCGCCGACCCTCATTAGATGTGGATATTTGGAGGTTAGGATAGCCTTCAAGAAACAAGTTTATCGCAGTTGCTGTGAGACATACGGCCCTTCCCCACACAGCAGTAGACTCCTAGGCGGATCCGCCTTCAAGTCGCCAAACCCGCGTGACTGTTGCATTCATTTTGGTGCCGCACAGAGGATCAGCTCCGCCTTCAGGCGGCCCCGTAAATTCTACTGTCAAACAGCGGATCCTGAGTGGACCCATGTCGGATCCGCGGGCGCGGACACGCCTTTACTGTAACCAAAGATCCTTAATATACAAAGATAAAGCAGCACAGGCTTCTACAATGGAATGGAATTGTACACAGTTCCTGCCTCCTAAAAAGGCGTGGTCAGAATGCGCTGACGCTACCTCGTTGATGAAAACGTCAAAGATTTTTCATTTTCGCGCCTCTCTCTTGCTGTGACCAACTGGAGCAGGCCTGGGTGACTGAATTTGGTACATCGTCGTGGCAAGATGCGGTCTGATTTCCAGGTAAGTGGCAGTTTGAAATGTGGCAAGGTATTTGTGATTAGTCTGTGTCTGTGTAACGAGTTATCTATGTAGTAAAATGTCTGCGTAGTTTAGGTAATAACATTATTATTATCTCGTGTCGCCGTCATGAATGTTAGCTCATTGAGGAGTAACGTTAGTTGACGTTAGCTAACCATCTGATACCTATAGCAGAGCTAGCTGAGGCACTAGCTACCAGATTAATTTGGTAGTTAGGCTACAAAGATAATTTACGAACCTGATATTTGCTCTACCTAAATCGGCATCACTATAGCTTGTGGATCAGATCTACTGCAAGCGACATTGATTTAGCAGTTTTGAAATGTGTTTAGCTGCTAGTAAAAAATGAGTACCGTATGTACACAGTTGTTGGTGCACTGAATTTTATTATCAGCCTAGCGTAGTGAAACATTTAGTTTTACGCCATATTCTCTGTCTGTCCTCGATGACGCGACGATTTTCTCTACTGATCTCTGCCCCGATCCTGCACATTACTAATTTTTTATTAAGTTTGTCTCTGATGGCAAATGTGTAGTCAGGGTGGTGCTCAACGATTGTGTTGAATAACGTTACATCAGTTCTGAGTAGTTTTTCTCGGATGGTCTTGCACAGACCCTTATCAAGCAGCACTAAAATGAACGTCATGTTTGCTAATTCTCTCCCCAGTTGTTGGACGAGCAGAAGGACGCTATGGATGGTGAGGATGAACCCGCGATGACAGGGAGGAATGAACTTGAACCTGTGTTATTCAGAGGATAAGTCCATGCTATGTACATAGACTGTGTTCTGTAACCGTCCACTCTTGTGGCCATTCAAATGTATAGGGTAATTCCACGCAAAACTGTAACATCCATAACACCAACACAATGCCATGGTATTTAGTTGGCATTATGGATGTGACAGTTTTGCGTGGAATTGCCCTATACAAGTTACAGACTTTCAAAGTTAAACATATCAAATATAATTTCATATAGGCTACTAACAATCAGACCTGAAGACTTCATGAAACACTACCAAAATAAAGTTGAAACTAATTCTACAAAAGGCACTCCAAGGAAAAGCCTTTTTGGCTGCATTGGCCAACATGTTTCGACCAACAGCCTGTCACTATGAAACTCTGTAACTAGATTTAAACTTCCCTCTGTATGGAAAAAAAGATCTATTATTCAACATTAGTTAACACACTGAGAATGATTGCTGCACTATATGTATTGTTCTCTAGCAACCTGAAGGTCCAAGACTCAATCCACTGAAGGCTCTCCGTAAGATGGTGGATCTGATGTCTGCTTTGTGGTCCTATAGGACGACGCCATGGATTGGGGTCAGAGATGCGCCTGAGAAGTAAGTGTTTGTGTTTGTAATCAAGTGCTGTAATCACAATTTGACTGATGCTAAAACTGGAGTAGGGTATTTGAATGGACATTTATACCGTGAATTTAAGACATCAAAAAGCCTGTTCATGGCCTCAAAGAAGTCAGTCGTAGTATTTGCCTAACTTGGCAGCCTCTCCAGCTGTATCATAGTCTTCAGTCCTATTGTGTTATCACAGCATTTATAGTAGGAAGGATCATATTAAGCAAAGCAATGTGCAGGTGTAGTAACTTAATTTCAAGAACATAAGAACATAATTGTAATTCATGATGTTTTTTTATTTTACTTTGTGTGGTGTTGTCTCTGTTTTAGGTGCTGTAAATGCTGGCCATATGACTTCAACCTTCATCCAACCAAACGAAGAGATCCTGCTTTCCTACACTCCATTCAGGATGTTAGTTAATTCAAAGACAATAACAGTATTTAGTTTTGTAAATGCTTAACTACCACTCAATGCAGGACACATCTACTGGCAGTTGATGGAGGGGGTTTAGGGCAGTTGTGCTATTCTTTTCCTTGTGGGTAGACTGCAGAATGTGGCTATGTATGCAGGTGTTAAATTGTGGGATTTGTTGAAAATGTGAATTTCAAACAAAACCCTACCATTCAATATTAGCCTCACACACTTTATACCCTCCTTTCCTCAGGTTTACTTGTTTGGATCGGATGGACAAGTCGGCACTCCTTATATTAACAAGCTACCTCTTTCTTCTACTAGTTCAATGATATGGTATCTGAAAGAGAAATGCCAGTGTTCATCATATTTTTAGCCTTATGTCAATGAAAAAATAAGTGGTGTAGGCCTATTGTATTTCCATTGTAATTTGCGTGGGTAGTAGGCCTAAATATATGGCCGTGTGGCGGCGCTGTGGGATACATCGATTGGCGCTACTTTATCAAACATCAGAGGTAAGGCTAATTGAGAAAGCAGACGTCTGGTTAGGTGTGCTAGTTAGCAACTTGTTAACCAGGGGCACGTTTCCCATAACCATAGTTGCTAACTAAGTTAGCTACTTTGTTGGTTGCAATGCAAACTATGGTTTTGGGAAACGCACCCCTGGCTGTCCAGATTATTATGTGATATGACCTACTTGTTAAACAACTAGATGTACCGCATAGCGGTACAAAATATGACCGCCGCTCAGTCCTGTACATCCATTCCGCGAAAATAAATCACACTTCAATTTGTCTCCATCTTTTACTCCATCCCCCACTCTTGAAACTTTTGTGTATGCTTGTTTGGCATGCCTGAGTGTGTGTGTGCGGCTGCACAGAAAGTAGCCTACTTGTGCTGAAAAGGTGAATAGATTGTAGAATAGCCAAAGAAGATGTAGCATTGTTATAAAACCTTTAAAATCTCTAAACAATCACAAGTAGGGCAGTTCATCACAGTTCATCCATTGCAACTGGATTGATGAAAGGTCACTTACACCTGTAGGCTACATTGTATTTGGGAAAAGCAAAAGGTATCAGCATAATGTTATTTATTTATTTATTTTTTATGTATTTTTAAACAAAAACATCTCTGTCAGTTCCATGCCGTTTTCAACAGCTATCAAAAACAAAGGTCATTTTTGGATGGATGGATTTTTTGTGAATATTTCTTCTTCTACATAAGATTTTAGTCATCTTTAGTTCGTGTAATACTTTATTGTCAATGCACAAATTAAGTAACAGTAGTCTGAAACGTTATTGTTAATGCACAAATTAAGTAACAGTAGTCTGAAACGAAATGCTGTTTTACATCTAACCAGTGGTGCAAATAACTGACATGTCCAAATGGGCCTTGATGAAATGCGTCGCTAGACTGTTCATACACATTTTAACGGGCCAAAGTTGAAGAGCTTTTGTCCGTTATTGTTCGTGCAAATATAGGCTGATTCATGTTTCCTTGCATTGTGTAACTGAGGTCCATGGCTAGTCTGGCTTTCATCAGACCAAGCTCAATCTTTTAAGAAATCAAAAAATAAATAGCGGGCAGATCAGGCTGGGTTCACCCAGCCTAGTCCATAGGCACCCGATATTGTTTAATTTTCAGATTGAGATATACACGCTCTGGCTATTCTAAATGCAAAAATGCATTAGGGAGTTATGACAAAACTGTAACTAACAAACTAGATCCTAATAGAAAGCGGTTAGCTTCCCTAAGCTACAGGTAGGATTATAAGGTAGGCCTATTTACAACATAAATTGTCAATAGGCTATGCTGGCGACACAAATAAAATCTCCTTTGGAAACCAATGGCTTACGACTTACAGTATCAAGCGGACTTAAACTGCCATATCGTGGCGAAAAGTTGTAATAACATTCACGCAGTTCCATGAGTCAAGGAAAGCGCGAATGAAGTAGCCACTTCTAAATGGGACTCACTACACAGTAGCTTAAGGTGTGTTGCTAAAGCAGCCATAATGAAATGAAGGTGTCATTGTTTGGATACTTCACACACACATGCTTTTTAATTTCACAGACTACAACTACCAAGCTGGAATCAAAGCACATCGATTCCCCTCTCACACCCTGCACGCACTTAAAACAAAATAAACAGGCGTCTCAGTCTCACGCATGTATAGGCAAAACTGTATCAGACCGGTGTAACGTTGGTAAATCTTCCATTGCACAGAATGATTTTGTAGCACGTGCAATAAATGACAGTCGAAAGATACTGTACAAAAACAGTGCTGCTATCAATTTGCTTGGTATAACCGCATTTATAGTTTTCTACAAATGCAATCAATCAAATGGGCCTCCATTACTCAACCAACGCTAACGGTAACATTACCTAGGTCCTTATTGATATTACAAGATTAACGTACCTGCAGTAAAAACCAAGCATGTCCGATAAACATCCTCACTTCATCCTCACTTACACTTCATGTGAACATCGTCCTGTCCTTATTAGATGTTCGCTGCGGTAAATTACAGTCCTTGTAGGAAGTGTCCATTATTTTTTCAACCCACTTTTAACTTCCAAAAAAATTACGTCTCACTGCAACGATGCGCCATCTAGTGGACAAACGACTACTTATCGCCAATACTGAAAATGCAGCCATGATGATGATGATGATGAATATTTTGGCTTTCTTTTGATCCTATTGAATTTGTAATTATGTATCGGCCGTTCTAATACCGATAGTATGTGGGTGCCTGTGTGTGTGCATGTTTATATGTGTGCACCGCCATTTACAGGCCAATGAGTGTACAGTCACTAAATGTACACATAACCTAATTTTTTTTAGCCCCCCCCCATGGATGAAATTCTACGAAACTTGGCATACCCCCAGACCCCCAGAGAATGCCAGGTCAATCATACACATAAAATTTGGTGCAGTTCTGAACATCTTAACTGAAGATAGGGGCGATTAAAGCAGAATAATATTGCATTTACATTTTTGACCGGGGGGGGCAAATCACAAATGAGTGATTATGAGCCAGGTTGATGTGGGCCCTTGAGACCAACATACCATAAAAGATTCACAGATAACTGTGTCTGCCCTACCCTCCTTTCGGGGGGTCCAGTCCAGCGGGGGGGCTGCAGATCAAAACGAAAAACGATGGTTCCATGCTATCCATGTGGGGTTACATGCCCACCAAGTTTTGTGTACCCCGGTCTTTCAGTGTCCCGGGAATCCTTGTTGGTGTACGTCACTAAATGTACACATAAATTATTTTATTGTAAGGCCCCCCATGAACGAAAGTACACAAAACTTGGCATGCATTCAGAGGGTGTCATAATGATCCTACACTTTTAATTTCGTGCAGTTTTGACCTTGTCAGCCAGAGATATTGAGATGAAAACACCTAATTTTTTGCTTTTTAATTTTTAACTAGGTGGCGCTATACATGAAATAAGTGGTAATGGGATGGGTTGACATGCCCCCTTAAGACCAACATACAAAAAAAAGGTGGACCTCCTAGGCCCTACGGTTCTCGAGATATTCACAGAAAACTGTCTCCGGCCACCTACAGGCCAGTTGGTGTATAGTAACATAAATTAATTTATTGTGTGGCCCCTCGTGAACGGAATTCCACAAAACTTGGCGTGCATACAGAGGGTGTCATAATGATCCTACACTTCCAATTTCGTGCAGTTTTGACTATGTTAGGTCACAGATACCTTCAATTACACCACCTCATTTTTACTTTTTTGTGTTTAACTAGGTGGCGCTATACATGAAATGAGTGGTTATGGAATGGGTTGACATGGCCCCTTGAGATCAACATACAAAAAAAAATGGTCCTCCTAAACCCTACGGTTTTCGAGATATTCACAGAAAACTGTGTCTGCCCTACCCTCCTTTCGGGGGGTCCAATTCAGCGGGGGGGCTACAGATCAAAACAAAAAACGATGGTTCCATGCTATCCATGTGGGGTTACATGTCCACCAAGTTTCGTGTACCCCGGTCTTTCAGTGTCCCGGGAATCATTGACGGAAATTTGGGCATGCGAAAAAGAAAAGAAAAAAAAATCTGACTAAACCTATATGACCGCCGCTTCGCTGCGCGGCGGTCATAATAATATGCAATACTATAGTACAGTGGTTCTCAAATGGGGGTACGTGAGATTTTAAAATATACAAATAATTAGCAATAAATGTAGTCATGGATTATTAAAATTTAAAATGTTCCAAATGTTTGAATTTTGTATGTGTTTATTAGTAACAAAGTTTAATAAACTAGATGTACCGCATAGCGGTACAAAATATGACCGCCGCTCAGTCCTGTATATCCGTTCCGCGAAAATAAATCACACTTCAATTTGTCTCCATATTTTACTCCATCCCCCACTCTTGAAACTTTTGTGTATGCTTGTTTGGCATGCCTGAGTGTGTGTGTGCGGCTGCACAGAAAGTAGCCTACTGGTGCTGAAAAGGTGAATAGATTGTAGAATAGCCAAAGAAGATGTAGAATTGTTATAAAACCTTTAAAATCTCTAAACAATCACAAGTAGGGCAGTTCATCACAGTTCATCCATTGCAACTGGATTGATGAAAGGTCACTTACACCCGTAGGCTACATTGTATTTGGGAAAAGCAAAAGGTATCAGCATAATGTTATTTATTTATTTATTTATTTTTTATGTATTTTTAAACAAAAACATCTCTGTCAGTTCCATGCCGTTTTCAACAGCTATCAAAAACAAAGGTCATTTTTGGATGGATGGATTTTTTGTGAATGTTTCTTCTTCTACATAAGATTTTAGTCATCTTTAGTTCATGTAATACTTTATTGTCAATGCACAAATTAAGTAACAGTAGTCTGAAACGTTATTGTTAATGCACAAATTAAGTAACAGTAGCCTAGTCTGAAACGAAATGCTGTTTTACATCTAACCAGTGGTGCAAATAACTGACATGTCCAAATGGGCCTTGATGAAATGCGTCGCTAGACTGTTCATACACATTTTAACGGGCCAAAGTTGAAGAGCTTTTGTCCGTTATTGTTAGTGCAAATATAGGCTGATTCATGTTCCCTTGCATTGTTTAACTGAGGTCCATGGCTAGTCTGGCTTTCATCAGACCAAGCTCAATCTTTTAAGAAATCAAAAAATAAATAGCGGGCAGATCAGGCTGGGTTCACCCAGCCTAGTCCATAGGCACCCGATATTGTTTAATTTTCCGATTGAGATATACACGCTCTGGCTATTCTAAATGCAAAAATGCATCAGGGAGTTATGAAAAAACGGTAACTAACAAACTAGATCCTAATAGAAAGCTGTTAGCTTCCCTAAGCTACAGGTAGGATTATAAGGTAGGCCTATTTACAACATAAATTGTCAATAGGCTATGCTGGCGACACAAATAAAATCTCCTTTGGAAACCAATGGCTTACGCCTTACAGTATCAAGCGGACTTAAACTGTCATATCGTGGCGAAAAGTTGTAATAACATTCACGCAGCTCCATGAGTCAAGGAAAGCGCGAATGAAGTAGCCACTTCTAAATGGGACCCACTACACAGTAGCTTAAGGTGTTTTGCTAAAGCAGCCATAATGAAATGAAGGTGTCATTGTTTGGATACTTCACACACACGTGCTTTTTAATTTCACAGACTACAACTACCAAGCTGTAATCAAAGCACATCGATTCCCCTCTCACACCCTGCACGCACTTAAAACAAAATAAACAGGCGTCTCCGTCTCACGCATGTACAGTATAGGCAAAACTGTATCAGACCGGTGTAACGTTGGTAAATCTTCCATTGCACAGAATGATTTTGTAGCACGTGCAATAAATGACAGTCGAAAGATACAAACAGTGCTGCTATACATTTGCTTGGTATAACCGCATTTATAGTTTTCTACAAATGCAATAAATCAAATGCCTCCATCACTCAACCAACGCTAACGGTAACATTACCTAGGTCCTTATTGATATTACAAGATTAACGTACCTGCAGTAAAAACCAAGCATGTCCGATAAACATCCTCAGATTTATTTCGGCTTCAAGAAGAAATGGGAATTACACTTCATGTGAACATCGTCCTATCCTTATTAGATGTTCGCTGCGGTAAATTACAGTCCTTGTATGAAGCGTCCATTGTTTTTTCCAATCCACTTTTAACTTCCAACAAAATTACGTCTCACTGCAACGATGCGCCATCTAGTGGACAAACGACTACTTCTCGCCAATACTGAAAATGCAGCCATGATGATGATGATGAATATTTATTTTGGCTTTCTTTTAATCCTACTGATTTTCATTTTTTACCGGGGGGGCAAATCACAAATGAGTGATTATGAGCCAGGTTGATGTGGGCCCTTGAGACCAACATACCATAAAAGATTCACAGAGAACTGTGACTGCCCTACCCTCCTTTCGGGGGGTCCAGTCCAGCGGGGGGGCTGCAGATGAAAACGAAAAATGACGGTTCCATGCTATCCATGTGGGGGTACATGCCCACCAAGTTTTGTGTACCCCGGTCTTTCAGTGTCCCGGGAATCCTTGTTGGTGTACGTCACTAAATGTACACATAAATTATTTTATTGTAAGGCCCCCCATGAACGAAAGTACTGTACACAAAACTTGGCATGCATTCAGAGGGTGTCATAATGATCCTACACTTTTAATTTCGTGCAGTTTTGACCTTGTCAGCCAGAGATATTGAGATGAAAACACCAAATTTTTTGCTTTTTAATTTTTAACTAGGTGGCGCTATACATGAAATAAGTGGTAATGGGATGGGTTGACATGCCCCCTTAAGACCAACATACAAAAAAAAGGTGGACCTCCTAGGCCCTACGGTTCTCGAGATATTCACAGAAAACTGTCTCCGGCCACCTACAGGCCAGTTGGTGTATAGTAACATAAATTAATTTATTGTGTGGCCCCCCATGAACGGAATTCCACAAAACTTGGCGTGCATACAGAGGGTGTCATAATGATCCTACACTTCCAATTTCGTGCAGTTTTGACTATGTTAGGTCACAGATACCTTCAATTACAACACCTCATTTTTACTTTTTTGTGTTTAACTAGGTGGCGCTATACATGAAATGAGTGGTTATGGAATGGGTTGACATGGCCCCTTGAGATCAACATACAAAAAAAAAAATGGTCCTCCTAATCCCTACGGTTTTCGAGATATTCACAGAAAACTGTGTCTGCCCTACCCTCCTTTCAGGGGGTCCAATTCAGCGGGGGGGCTACAGATCAAAACGAAAAACGATGGTTCCATGCTATCCATGTGGGGTTACATGTCCACCAAGTTTCGTGTACCCCGGGCTTTCAGTGTCCCGGGAATCATTGACAGAAATTTGGGCATGCGAAAAAAAAAAAAAAAAAGAATCTGACTAAACCTATATGACCGCCGCTTCGCTGCGCGGCGGTCATAATTAGACACTGATGGCACAGTGCTCTGTTTTAAATCCTTTTTTTCTCAACTAAAAATGCTTTGCGCTGGTTAGGGGGAAGGCTACTTGGCTGAAAAAATATTTCACAGGGGGTACATCACTGAAAAAAGGTTGAGAAACCACTGCCCTAGTTTATGTGTATGGCCGTCTGCTATACAGCCTATTTGAACGCAATCCAGACATCAGAAACGATGCTGATCAGTCAATATGACGGTATGTACATGTCTACGTCCTTAGGGAAAGAGAAGACAGAAAGGTGTCTGTTTATGCACCCAAAGTTTAGGCATTTTCGCGATCAACATCGAAGTGGTAAGCAACGGTAACTTATTCCAGAGAACCTTCGGCTACTTAGTAGATCGCGTGCCAGTGGGTTACAGAAACAGACAGACAAGTGGCAAACAAAGTCGTTTTTCTCCTTAACTGTTCATCTGAAAAACGCCATGTCGGTGTCAGAATGTAAGGAACACATGTGAATTACAGAAAATGCATTAAAATGTCCAATCTCGAGCTGTATAATTAAGGGCTGGGGCATAATCCGAGAAAAAAATGATTTCTTCCATAGGGCCACAGTGTAAAGAATCTCTCGCTAGTCTCCTAAAAAGGCGTGGCGCTAGTGAACCATTCGTCATAGGGGAACAGGAAGAACCCTTCTGTGAATCGTCTCGCTTTATCAACCGTCTCTGCTGTAACGGTTGAACATGACTGTACACCAAGAGCCAAGAAGAGTCATACTAGTGGATATTTTCTTTGCTGGGACACGGTTGCGCTGAACCCTCTCGAGTAAGTGATATTTATTAATACATTGCGACATTCACAATAGCTAAACATTGGCCTTTGTGGTTTTATAATCATCATGTTTATTGATTGTAATGATGTTGTTTGATATTAGGACTAACGTTAACGTTAGTGCAACCAGAGACGTTTGTCATTTTGTGCAACAGTTTGTGCAAAGTTAACGTTATTGTTAGCTGTGATGCTCATATGAGTCTGTAGCCTATCTGATTTAAAATGGGATAGCAATTTCGGCAGAATATGTTATGGTAGTGTGATTTAAAAAACACACATTGTTATTTAACATTAGTCTGGTCTTGTCTGTTTTAATGTGTCGCTGTTGTCCATATAGTGCTACTATGCTAGCGGCATATAGCTGCTAGCTAGCATGCTGCTAGGCGCAATTGCATAAGTTATTGCTAATGTCTATTAGTGCTATACATATATTGAAATCACGTTTGCGATGCAAACCTTGATTAAGGTGATACTGGCACTGGTATTTCAGTCAATGAAGTCAGTGAAGCACTCGTCTGCTATGATAGCTACCTACAACTTTAGCATGTTGACTCACTGATAATGGTTTAGCCCTAGCCTCTAGCTAGCTGTGCATTAACGTTTGCATTTTGCCAAGTTTGGAATCATAACATTACGTAACTTTAGTTTCTATCTGCCATCTTTGTAATGAAAGCCTCGGCATTTTAATCACTGTTTAAGTCGGTTCAGACAACTATTGGCATCTGTTTGTGATTTATTATGCTAACGTAACTTAACTGTATGGAACTTGGTCCCCATCCCCATCATTATCGGCTGGATTCTAGCATCTAACGTTACGATTGCCTCTGTTGGGTTTGCTTGATCAAGTAAGATACTTTCTGGGTTGTTAAAATGTAATGTGAACACATTCCCGTAGCATTCCAAAATAGACCAGAGATGCTTGTACTATATGTATATTTGGAAATTTTCTGATTGCAATAACCATAATGATATCGTTATGTAACAGCCATCGTTTTGGGGACTCTGATGACAGTGAAGAGCCAGAAAATGGTGACTTTGCATCTCTGAGGTACCTTCCAACTCGCCTGGTATATCAGTTGAAGCCTCAAGCCCAAGCCTATTGCACTGGCAAAGTAAGTAATACTCTCTTAACATTGAAATAACTAAATCATAATATTAATATTAGAGATATGGTTAACATTCTTAGTGCTAAAGACATTCCCCTCTCTTTGTATCTATTCCTCCAGCTCCACCATGTCGCCGAGTGCCAGGCAGCCGAGTCACTACCCCTCAACCTGGAGAAAACTGTTAAGGTAAAGACTGATCTCTGAAATAATATAGATGGGGCCACTGTATTCAATATTAACACAGCAGTAGTCACTCCATTTCAGATCAACAGATTGCATCTGCATTACCATCTCAGATTTTCTGCATACTTTATCCATTACTTTCAAAATCTCAGCCAAATATTTTGTCAGTTAAAACATCTGCATTCATGCAATATTGCCTGAAAAGTTCATTCATTATTATCAGATTGTATTGAAACACATTGATTTCAATGTAGTTGATATAGATAGTGCATACCAAAATACTGAAACATACAAATTCATGTCCAGCATGACCAGAGATTTGATTTTGTTTGCCATTGTTTGGCCCTGTAGCTCTCAGCCTACCATGGTTAACAGATCACAACCATTTATCTCCCTTAGCACCTCACTATGGGGCAGGACCGCAACACTCTTCACCACCTCAACTCCCTGCACCTGCACCTGCATTTAACATACGGAGAGTTACTCAAGGTAGGGACTGATCTCTGAAATATTAGTGAATAGAAAGGCCCCATGTGTATTATCAGTCATGGTTAACAGATAACTACCATTTAATACAATTTTTCCCCCCCTCTCGCACACCACCCACCTCACTATGGGCCAGGAACGGCAGTCCCTCCTCAACTCCCTCCACCCCCACACCAGCCCTCAACATGCAGCGAACAGAGGAGCTTTGTAAGTCATGTTTCTTTTTAAATTTAATCTCCTTAATACCTATCTCATATATTGTATTGTGTAGGCATACTTGGCTTTGGATGCTACATACCATAAACATAAACATATCTGTCTGTTTGATTACAGGTGCTGTGAGGAAAAACATGGTGACACGGTCTGCCACGGACACTGAGGTCACCAAACACGCAATCAGGTGTTTCAACCGGCGGTGGATCGGGCAACGAGGAGATGTGTTCCGCCTCCATCCACTCAAATGGAGTAATAGGAGAAATAAGCATTAAACAATCTTTTTATTGAACTTCTTGTCATTCACCAGTTATTCATTTTCTGATATTTTAGCTGTGCATAGCGCAGTATTTCATTGAAGTTGTAGCCTATTAGATAAAATATTTCATGTCTGCACTGACCTAGGCCTATAAAGCACTAAATTAGGTTTTGGCCACAAAATGAATGTAAAGTAGCCTAGGCAATGTAGGCTACTTAACAAAAACAGAATAGCTTATAACCTGTAACTTTCCATAAATGTCCATTTTATATTTCCATTGAGTAGTGATCACGTTTGTACAGTAAATTGATGTCTTGACTTAAACCTTTTCTGTTAGGTTTATTGACAGTATTGTTAAGTTAAAAATACGAGGCAATGCAGATTAATCGTAGGCCTATATTGCTGTAGTAGCCTAGTGATAGTTTTACTTTTATCCTATAGTTGCCTAGTTTTATCCTACAGCAAGAACAGAAGGAATTTTGAAAATGAGATAAACGGGTCCAAAACGGACCCGGGCCAGATGAGCCTTTGAGTCCGTTGCGGGTCCGAGGCAGATGTATGTATCAATTTGCGGATCCCAACCGGACCCGCCGCGGAGGTAAGGTTTAAATCGCGGGTCCGCGATTCGCCTTCGTAGCGGATCCGTTCCTGAGAGCATCTGGACTCCGATACGGGTCTGTTTCGCGGGTCCGTTCCGGAAGCCGTCATACCTCCGCGGCGGATCCTTTTGCTGTGTGGGTCCCCAGTCTCTCTCAAAATCAAAACACACCCAATTCACGCTTGGACTTTTCGATTATGTTTCTAAATGTTGGGACTGATGGACACTGAACTCTGGGGGTTATTTGAACGTTCGTTGTGAAGTGGTTTACTGTAAAAGGAGCGTCGAATATCCTGCCTGTCTTTGCACAATTATAGGGCCATGATAATGCATGCGCTAGCCTTCGAGAGAAAGAAGACTAAATAAATATGCAGACATGTTATGTGCAATTCAAAAACTGCACGCATGACATATAAAAGATATATTCCTAGCCTACATTATTGTGTAGTAAATTGAGTTTGTCCAACCTGCTGGCAAGCCAAACTGCGTTGACATGGCTTTATCATTGTCCTCTAAAATGCAATATAAGCAACTTGAATATATCGCACACCCAGTTTGAACACCCTGATGGACACTGAACTCTGGGGGTTATTTGAACGTTCATTGAAGTGGTTTAGGCTACTGGAGCAAGAATTCCGCCCGTCTTTGCGCAATTGGCCATTGATTGACGGCCATTAATGAATTAATATAGGTGGCCTGCACGCACAGAGTTCGTTTGATGCATGGAGTTTCCGACCGTTTTCCCCTGAGAGCTTAGAGAATAAAATGAGGAGAGCTACCTGTGTTTTACATATAATGTGTAACATTTATTCACATGGTCAGTTCAAAATCACCTAAGGTTTTGACTGAAATGTGTGCCGATATCAATTATTGGGAAAAACATTGTTTGGAGTGGATGGCGGGTGGATTGTTGATGTAGCTGCAGGTGCAGATGACATGACTACAGCCAAAGTCTTTTTAGGCAAGTCCCTCCACTCGGCGGCCATATACCAACGTTTTATGGGCACTCATCGGGCACAGTCTTTGGGTCGAACTGCGCGTGCGCAAGGCTTCACGACACCAGTCTTGCTCCAGCGGCGAGATCACAACACATGATTGGCACGATGTCTTCACAACACACCATATGATTGGCTCAATGTATTCACGTCGACGGTTTGCCGAGGAAGGGGTGGGATATGTGTAGACAACGGCCATATTGGCGTGACAAACTAGCCCCATGCATTTCTATGGAGTATTTTTTGAGTGCCGTGTCTCCTCATTAGAAAGTCTCTGCTACAGCTCGTCCATGCATCTAGGATGTTGGAATTTGATAGGATACAGGAACTGAGATAAATTGAAAATGAGGATTGGTAATGTCGGAATAACGGTACTAAAAAAAGTCGGAGTAGGGGCATGTCTAAATAGAGGCATGTCGTAATAAAGAGTGAACCCCATGTTGTTGAAGGACAGTGATCTGCACATAGAAAAAAAATCACCAGAACATTCCAAGCTTCTCATTTTGATCGATAGGCCTAATTTATTTCCAGGTGTGCTATAGGGAGTTAACCTGGCAATAGCCAGATGAATTTCGCTCCGCCTAGCTCCACCGATCCATTGAAGTGTTGCTTCAGAAGGCTGGGCCTAATCAAAAAATGCTTGCATATGATTGAATAAGCCACTTGTCCGTCATCTATTGACGTGCTACTTCAACCACTCACATCGAAGCCAACCCGTGACGCTAATAACAGACTCACAGTCGCTTCTACGCTATGTCACATCTATGATACTCCCGCCCTGCGTCCTGATTGGCTAAACCATAAAGTTGGTTGGAGAAATCACTCTCAATGGAAGAGGTCCCAGATGGATGTGAGTGAAGCTAGGCGGAGCTAAGCGGAACGACATTCATCTGGCTAGGGTCAGGTTAATAGGGAGTCTGGAGTAACATGAAAAAAAAAACATAGTCCAGTCCATACAACTTCATTTCAATTTCGAAAGAAATACTGGACTATGTTTAAAAAAAAAAAAAAAAAAAACAGCGACGAAATTGAGCGTGTTACTCCACACTCAGCAATCGACTCCTACGGACTTTCCCCTGAGGATGGCAGCAAAGATGGCAACATTTCCGGAAAGGTACTGGCTTGATGAAATTCATTCTGGACTCTATCCGACCACATAAAGACCTCGGGATACTTCGGTTTGGCTTTAGGGACCCTCTACTCACTACCACGTAAGTGTAATGTTGTTTGGAACTGTAGAAGAGGTATAAAAATAGCGTTTTGTAGCGGCGAAATGACATGCCCGCGTCATTCCAGGCTAACGAGTTTTGACTAAAAACGGTAACATCGAACTTTCTCAAAACACATCCGAATGACATGATTTGGATGTCAACTCAACGTATGTACTCCCAATCATCCGTAAATTGATCTAAAGTGCATTTTACTCCGGATAATTCCTTTAATGATTAATGATATGACTCGTACACTACAGTATGCTACAGTAGCCTAGCTAATGTTAACTAGATCTAGCATTACCAACCTCCCTGCAAAACTCACCACACAACTTTGTAGGTCTTGTCCCTCATGCTGGCCCTTACAAAACCCACAAGCTAACCCTCGGACACACAACAGTCAATAATGTGACCCGATTTAAAGTGGTTTTCACCCCTTTGGACACTCATGATTTCGTCCTTGAAACAGTGAAATATTCACGGGGGCATGGGCGGTTTACTAACCATTTTACTGCAGTGTCTAGCTGCTAGCCGGTGGTAGCATCCAGCTTGCATGTGCTATCAGCTAGCTAGCTAGTTCAAAAGTTGAAGTACTTATTTTTATGCCTCGACTAAGTTGATGTTTCCTATAAACAACAATTCATGTTCATAGAAACAACAAGGTCACTAAAACATTACATTAATGTTAGCAGCATTATAATGACATTCTAATGTCTGAAAAGCTAATATTTAGCCTATCGGCTACCTGAAAAGTTAAGTGTTTAAACTAGCATTTATAGTGTTCTATTTGATGGTGTATTGGCCCTGACTAAGTTTGTGTGATATATAAACCACAATCCTTGTTGATACAAGTACCAATGTTCGTCTAGAAAGTTTTTATTCACATTAAGATTTTCGCCATAGGCAGTAAAAGACTTTGCCATCTTTGTCAATAATTTTCGCTGATAAAGTTTCAAACTATGATCAGAGAATGTCTAATAAGGGGAGAACCTTCACTCTCGGAACTCTTCCGGTGTGGTACTGCATCTAGGGGCGCTCGCGGGCGAGTCCAGAATGAATGGAGGTCTGGAGCTGTACCCCTCAAAATCTACTTTTCTCGGGATATAATTTTTTTTCAAGTAATTTGAATATTGTATTCGAAAGGGGAGACAAAGACAATACACTTGGTTGAGTATTATATTTTCTAAAGTCACTTAATTGTTCTAAAAAGCCTTTCAAACGTGTCAATGACGCCATTCATTAGCATGATCATAGCATAGCATCAATGCTAGCGTGTTATGGGCAACAACGACCCAACCTGTAAGAAAACGAAAGGACATGACTCCCGGATTATTTCACTTTTGATTGATAATCCATATCCATTTTGCGAAAAATAAAATAAAATCTGAGTGTTTCAGTTGTTAAATAGGTGAAAACAATAAATGTAGCCATGTAGCTCCATAGGACCCCATGTATTTTGGACTCGCCCGCGATCGCCATCTAGGTGAACTGCAGCCAAATTCGGCCCCCAAAAGACCAGACCAAGCTTGCCAAGGAGAAATCATTGCCTGATAGGAAGTCATGGACCAAAAGGTAAATAAGCAGAACGTTTTCACATACAAGTGCATACAAGTTAACTATGGCCGCGTTCACTTTACACTCAATTAGGATTATTTTGCTATTCAGATGACGATCCTATCACCCTGGCTGCATGTTAATATTGTACAGTGCAATAGACCTTTTTCACGGCAGCCATTTTTTGAAACATGTTGAATCAAATTCAAAATGAATATATATTTTCCATGAAATAGTCCAAATTTTAATTTTCAACATTTGATATGTTGTCTATGTCCTTTTTGCTGCTAAATATGGATTTACGAGACTTGTACCTAGGGCTGGGCAATATGGCTGAAAACTGTATCACAATATAAGTATTTCATATCAGTCGATATCGATAATTATTGATTTTTTTTATTTATCTATTTCAGACAAGGACCAGAAGGGAAAAAAAGTTCAATTTAAACACTTTTATTTTAAACTTAACCTTTCTTCTGATTTGGATCACCTCAGTTATCAATCAAAGCAAACAGGGAAAAGAAATAGCAACACAATCATGAAAAACACTCAAATAAATAAATGTGCACATAAGTCTGAATGAAAAGCAGCACTGCTTGAAGCCTGGAAATATTGTAAACAAAGTAGCTTAATTTGCTAGTTTATCATAGTCTAGGCTACTGGTTAGACTGTTCAGTTTCATACTTTTTCTCATGGGACAGGCCCGTTTGAGTCTTGAAAAATACGTTAACATTTGCATCGGGATTGAGATGATTAGAATTTAGCAGTCAATTTGAATGCAACAGTTTTGAACAAATTCGTGCAGCGTGCTAATGATGCTAACCGGATTTAATAGCAATTTAGCCAGTCATCTTGCACGATTGTGAATGTTTGGATTACATGTGCATGCTGAGGAGGGATGCGCCTGTTGAGAGGGAGAGAGAGAGAGAGTGCACGGGACAAGGACTCAGAGTCTGTTGAGGTAGGCCTACTTTTATCGCCTACTAACTCTGGTAGAGTTGCACATACTGGCTACAATGCAAGATATATTTAGCCTATTTATTTATGGACAATGTAAGGCGGGAGGTGTGTGTTGCTTTTAATTATCGAATGTTCTATCGAACATATTTTTTAATATCGATTACATATTGCGATACATCGCTATCGTTTTATCGCCCAGCCCTACTTGTACCTATTAGGTAATGTACCAGTACATCCATACATTTACAAAAACACTACACAATTTCTAATCTGCTTTTGTTCAACCTGACTTTATCATTAGATGACTGGGAGCAGGCTGTCCGAAGGTCGGAAGCCAAATCTAATGTGGACACGGAGTTGGAGGGGGACCAAAGACGGCCAACCAAAAGGCCAAACAAATATACCCAAGAAGGTATACCTTAATTCTTGGTGTTGTTGAAGTTGTTACTTCAGTGTAGTACATTCAGCTGTGCGAGATCATAGTTTGTTATCCTTGGGTGGGTGGGTGTGGAGGTTTTGGTTACATCCAATTAATCATTTAAAAAATGAATGTCATCCAACCAGAGCAAATGCTGTCAACTTTGAAACTGTAAGGTATTCCTGCCCAAAAATCTTCGCTGTGCATCAGCCATAGAGTAATTGTCTTTATTTCTGTTAAGATGAAGCCCTATCAGGACAACACCAAAAAAAAAATAATAATAATGGTACATACATTACTCTCTTTTTTTTGGGGGGGGGGGGGCGGGTATTTAGCCCTACACTAACACTAGATTGATAACCATTTGATTCTGCTTTAAAGGAGGGGTTGAAAAGGCATCTCTTCCCCCACCACCTCCACCCCACCTAACACAGCAGACAACCCAGTCTGAAGGGTGGTCTTATGGTAAAGTGTACACAAGAATTACTTATAACTCTGATCCAGCAGGTATTTGAAACAACAAAAACATGACCAGAATTATTATCTTATACCTTATGTAGACGTGCCACTTTGATCACTGAGACGACCAGGATCCCCAACCTCCGAAGGTAAACTGAAGCACTGGAGTGAAAACATAAAAACATGGGAATTAAATCTTATTGTAATTGTAATAATGTGTCTCAACTATTTATTGTAATTTGTAACAAAATCAACAAAAACAACAACCCTTATTTTACACTTTTCTATAGATTCACTGCAATTTTCACCAGTGCAGGATTCACCATTCCTCTCCCAGAATGACGGTAAAGTGGTGCCAAATGATCCTTACAATTACAAATACAAGTTACTCTGACTTGCAACCTAAAAATATAAAAATGCTGTACTTTATGCAGACGCCTTACTTTCTTCTCCTGCTCCCTCCCCTCAACATGGAGCCTCAACAACAAACGGTAAAGTGGGACATATTGACTCTGTGATCATGAAATGACTCTCATGAAGTGAAGGGGATATATGTACAGAAATGTTTGCAAATAATAGAAAACTGCATCACTGACCAACTGCAGCATGTATCCATTTCATTTTTATTTATTTTTTACTGTTGATATCCGTTACTGACTAAGAACAAATGTGTATTTCAGAGGGGACTGAAACAATGCCCATTTGGGCGAAAAACATACAGGGTAAGACTTTGGGTTAATTAATTTCAAAGGTTTTTGTATTGTAATTATTTTTTATACCCTCAAGGTTCAAACAAGTCATAAAATTGCTATGAAAACTTCAGGGGGTCTGTTCCAGTCATGGAAAGTAGTTAGTAGTTCCAGTCATGTAGTCAGTGAATATCAGGGACATCTTTTATTGAATTTTAAACTGTATTAATCAAAATGTGGCCTGTATTGGATTTATGATCAAGGTATGTGATTTATTGGGTTTCTTTATTAGGCCTATGTCTGTCCAAAAACAAGGCATTTTTTAAATATAATTATTTGTTCTGCAGGTCATGTAAATTCAGTGTATAATAAACCCTGTATAAAAATTGACATTTCAATATTACTTTACAGCAACACTCCAGGTCCTTGTGTGAAAAGTGAGTGAACTGGAGCAGACCCAAAAGGGAGTCATCCAGCTCTTGCGGGGGCAACAGGTGGCTCAGGCAGGAGAAGCAATTGACATTAACCCTGCAATCACCATTGCTGAATTGACGGAGTTGGAGGAGCGTTTGCTGGACCAAATATTCAGAGCCAAAATGGTACATGACAAATGCACAGCAATACAATACATATGTTGTGATCCCCCAAATTTCAACGGAATCAAGGGTTGTGTTGATTTTCCCCTTTGTTGCATAGATATCCCACCTCAGTCTGATAAGTGGGTCCAATGCAGGAGGGTGATGCAGCCAACGACGTTTGGAGGCAGTATAGCCTGAAGGGGAAGCTGCCACTGCTCGGAACACGAGTATGCAGCATAATAAAATGTAAGTAAAACTTGTGTTAAAAGATGTACAAACAACTCGTGACATGCCGACATGTAGTCTATGATGTGCACATGAATAATTGGTCTGAATGGTCTCTCCAGTCTAAATGTAACGGAGGCGAACTGAGCTAGCATGCTAGTTGCCCGTGTAAATCCTCACACTCCTAACCTAGAACGCTTCTAACCGCTGAGTTGGAAGCCTCGGCTTTTAGCTCAGTGGTTAGAGCGTTCGACTCCCATGCCACTGTGTGTTGAGGTGGCGGGTTCGAGGGCCGTGAGCGGCGGACGAATTACGACCTCTGTTAAATAAAGGCAAACAATCTGTCAGTCCTCTGTACACATTACTGGCACAAAATATGGAAAACGCTAAAGCAAACTTACCCAAATGACACAAGCTACAAAGCAACTGAACTGCTACATTTTGTTTAGGCTAGCTAACAAAAAAGTCCATTGTAACATTTTCTAACTGACAGATTAGCCTAAGTGAAATAATTTCTCCAATTTCAGAGGCGGTCATGAAATGGAAGCCGGAGCTGGGGGAGAAGGTGGTGGAGCTCCTCATAGGGGAAACCCTAAAATATGCCCCATCAGCCCATCTGAAACAAATGGTGAGTATCCACAACTTCCAGTTGGGGCTGCCAGGATACCTTCCTGCTCTTCCATTTTTTAAATGAGCAGTTTAACACAAATCTGACACCTCCCAAACTAAATTTTCTTCAAATCTGTAGCCGGTGCACCAGTAGAACGTAAGCTTACCTAGGTCGATCATAAACTCAGGTGTGTCTTAAACCTTTTGAAACAAACTAGTTTTCTGTTGCACCATTGAACACCGTAGTTAGTAGCTATTAAATATTGTCGCATAGAATGACGTTTTTACCATTGACCACCAATCATTAGGCGTGTTCGTCTTCATGCAGATCTGTGCAGATCTGACTTGATGTAATGCATGCTGGATTGTACAATGGAGCTCTCCATTGTGTTCAACCCAGCATGCATCAAGTCAGATCTGCACAGACGAACACGCAAGGGGGCAGGCGAATTCCCGGAAGTAGAAGCATCGATGTAGCGCTGGTTATCAACTCTCTGCTAACCCCATAGAACGCCCATTCATTTAGGATTTTTTTGAAATCCCATAACTTCATATAACATATATCCTGTGCTGACATTGTAGCTTCTGTATTATCTACATAAAAAATAGAAGGCAAAACAGGCTCAACTACCTCGTATGTAACGTTGAGGTTCCCGTAAGAAGTATAGTTAGCGAGTCCGGTTATAGGGAAGCTAACGTTTGACGTAATATGACACTATTATGCCTGTCGCATGGAGATAACCTAGCGTTCATGGGCTTCGGAAAAACCAGAGCCCGTTTACGGAGAGCCGGATCACTCCCTATTAACTCCATTGTACCTGCAATCTGTTGCAGTTCCGCTAGGGGCGATCACGAATTAGTGCAAAAACAATGGGGGTCTATGGAGCTAGACGGCTAAATTTGTCTCCTTCACCTGGTTGTCGTTGAAAAATCAAAGATTTGATTGTGGTTTCAGCAAGCTCAATATGGATTATAGGTCAAAAGTTGAATGAACGAGTACTTACGTCCTTTCAATTTCTCACAGCTTGGGTCATTGTTGCCCACTACACACTAGCTTTCTGCTAATGAATGACGACACATGTGAAAGGCTTTTTAGAATAAATAAGTAACTCAAAAAATATAATACTCAGTGGTGTGTATTTTCTCTGCCCCCTCTTTCTCATGCAACATTCAAATTAAATTTCTGGGCAAAAAATGATATCCCAAGAAAAGTGGATTTGAGGGGTACAGCTACATAGACCTCCATTCATTCTGCACTTATTTGTGAGCGCCCTCATGTGGAACCAGAAAAGGAACTGCAACCAGTTCAGAAACCGGAAGTTTCCAGAGAGTGGCGGTTCTCCCTTTATTAGACATTCTCTGGAAAAACCTTTCTCCGAGTGAAAACATCATCATTCTGCGTCATTCACGTCACTTAATAGGCTTGTTCGACTTGAGGTAGATCTGTGCAGATCTGACTTGATGTGATGCATGCTGGGTTAAACACAATGCATACTGGGATGGACGCAATGCTTACTGGTTAGAAATTCTGTCCGACTTCTGTCAGCCAGGGAGGGACTTACCACTGTGACACCATGTCACATGACCTTAAAATATCGCGGGAGTCTTAGCCTGCAGACAGATCTTGCAGTTGCCTTCCACGAGCTGCACGAGCTGAAACACGCCCTCATGACGTCAGTTCAAAGACGTGATAGGGCCATTTGGGAGGAATCTCCTCATGACAATTTTGACGGGAGACTCATGCTGCTTCCTTATGTTGGAATATGAGAAAATAAACAGAAATCGAAGGGATACCTTCTTATATGTGATTTCTGCAACAATGGTAGGCTAGCCTACTGAAAACATTTGGATATTCCGTTATTTTCTGCTGTTGGCTAAATAGACCCACATATAGGGGAAACACTTATTGATATTGAATTTATGTGCTACAATGCAGGCCTGTTAACTGTATGACAACAGTGGTTTATTTAAACTACATCATAAGAATTTATTATGACCGCCGCGCAGCGAAACGGCGGTCATATAGGTTTAGTCATTTTTTTTTTTTTGTTTGTTTTTTTCCGCATGCCCAAATTTCCGTCAATGATTCCCGGGACACTGAAAGACCGGGGTACACGAAACTTGGTGGGCATGTAACCCCACATGGATAGCATGGAACCAGTTTTTCGTTTTGATCTGTAGCCCCCCCGCTGGACTGGACCCCCCGAAAGGAGGGTAGGGCAGACACAGTTTTCTGTGAATATCTCGAAAACCGTAGGGTTTCGGAGGACCATTTTTTTTTTGTATGTTGATCTCAAGGGGCCATGTCAACCCATTCCATAACCACTCATTTCATGTATAGCGCCACCTAGTTAAACACAAAAAAGTAAAAATGAGGTGTTGTAATTGAAGGTATCTGTGACCTAACATAGTCAAAACTGCACGAAATTGGAATTGTAGGATCATTATGACACCCTCTGTATGCACGCCAAGTTTTGTGGAATTCCGTTCATGGGGGGCCACACAATAAATTAATTTATGTTACTATACACCAACTGGCCTGTAGGTGGCCGGAGACAGTTTTCTGTGAATATCTCGATAACCGTAGGGCCTAGGAGGTCCACCTTTTTTATGTATGTTGGTCTTAAGGGGGCATGTCAACCCATCCCATTACCACTTATTTCATGTATAGCGCCACCTAGTTAAAAATTAAAAAGCAAAAAATTAGGTGTTTTCATCACAATATCTCTGGCTGACAAGGTCAAAACTGCACGAAATTAAAAGTGTAGGATCATTATGACACCCTCCGAATGCATGCCAAGTTTTGTGTACTTTCGTTCATGGGGGGCCTTACAATAAAATCATTTATGTGTACATTTAGTGACGTACACCAACAAGGATTCCCGGGACACTGAAAGACCGGGGTACACAAAACTTGGTGGGCATGTACCCCCACATGGATAGCATGGAACCGTCATTCTTCGTTTTGATCTGTAGCCCCCCCCCCCGCCCCGCCCCGCTGGACTGGACCCCCCGAAAGGAGGGTAGGGCAGACACAGTTCTCTGTGAATATCTTGAGAACTGTAGGGCCTAGGATGACCAATTTTTTCCGTATGTTTGCCTCCAGGGGTCATGTTAACCCATTCCATGTGCACACATGTGCATAAACAGATACACACGCACACACGTACATTTACAGTAATCATACGTATGACACATACTCACACAGTAGACATATGTACGCATGCATGCACATGCACAAACACACATACGCAGGCAAACACACAAGCACGCACATACACACACCCACACACATAAACATAAATTTGTACACGCACACAATTCAAGAATTTTTCCCGTCATCTACTCCCTGAATTTTTGGTCATTGATACCCGGGACACCGAACCACCGGGGTACATGAAATTTGGTGGGTATGTAGCCCCACTAGACTTTTACGGAAAAATTTCATTTCGTCCCCGGGGACCACCACCAACCCCCCCGTGCTGGGCCCCCTGAACCGCAAAACATAAACCCACACACATAAACATAAATTTGTACACGCACACATGCACATAATTCAAGAATTTTTCCCGTCATCTACTCCCTGAATTTTTGGTCATTGATACCCGGGACACCGAACCACCGGGGTACATTAAATTTGGTGGGATTTCATCCATGGGGGGGGGGGGGTCTAAAAAAATTAGGTTATGTGTACATTTAGTGACTGTACACTCATTGGCCTGTAAATGGCGGTGCACACATATACACATGCACACACACAGGCACCCACATACTATCGGTATTAGAACGGCCGATACATAATTACAAATTCAGTAGGGTTAAAAGAAAGCCAAAATAAATATTCATCATCATCATCATGGCTGCATTTTCAGTATTGGCGATAAGTAGTCGTTTGTCCACTAGATGGCGCATCGTTGCAGTGAGACGTAATTTTGTTGGAAGTTAAAAGTGGGTTGGAAAAAACAATGGACGCTTCCTACAAGGACTGTAATTTACCGCAGCGGACATCTAATAAGGATAGGACGATGTTCACATGAAGTGTAATTCCCATTTCTTCTTGAAGCCGAAATAAATCTGAGGATGTTTATCGGACATGCTTGGTTTTTACTGCAGGTACGTTAATCTTGTAATATCAATAAGGACCTAGGTAATGTTACCGTTAGCGTTGGTTGAGTGATGGAGGCATTTGATTGATTGCATTTGTAGAAAACTATAAATGCGGTTATACCAAGCAAATTGATAGCAGCACTGTTTGTATCTTTCGACTGTCATTTATTACACGTGCTACAAAATCATTCTGTGCAATGGAAGATTTACCAACGTTACACCGGTCTGATACAGTTTTGCCTATACATGCGTGAGACTGAGACGCCTGTTTATTTTGTTTTAAGTGCGTGCAGGGTGTGAGAGGGGAATCGATGTGCTTTGATTACAGCTTGGTAGTTGTAGTCTTGTGAAATTAAAAAGCACGTGTGAGTGAAGTATCCAAACAATGACACCTTCATTTCATTATGGCTGCTTTAGCAACACACCTTAAGCTACTGTGTAGTGGGTCCCATTTAGAAGTGGCTACTTCATTCGCGCTTTCCTTGACTCATGGAGCTGCTTGAATGTTATTACAATTTTTCGCCACGATATGACAGTTTAAGTCCGCTTGATACTGTAAGGCGTAAGCCATTGGTTTCCAAAGGAGATTTTATTTGTGTCGCCAGCATAGCCTATTGACAATTTATGTTGTAAATAGGCCTACCTTATAATCCTACCTGTAGCTTAGGGAAGCTAACAGCTTTCTATTAGGATCTAGTTTGTTAGTTACCGTTTTGTCATAACTCCCTGATGCATTTTTGCATTTAGAATAGCCAGAGCGTGTATATCTCAATCGGAAAATTAAACAATATCGGGTGCCTATGGACTAGGCTGGGTGAACCCAGCCTGATCTGCCCGCTATTTATTTTTTGATTTCTTAAAAGATTGAGCTTGGTCTGATGAAAGCCAGACTAGCCATGGACCTCAGTTACACAATGCAAGGGAACATGAATCAGCCTATATTTGCACGAACAATAACGGACAAAAGCTCTTCAACTTTGGCCCGTTAAAATGTGTATGAACAGTCTAGCGACGCATTTCATCAAGGCCCATTTGGACATGTCAGTTATTTGCACCACTGGTTAGATGTAAAACAGCATTTCGTTTCAGACTAGGCTACTGTTACTTAATTTGTGCATTAACAATAACGTTTCAGACTACTGTTACTTAATTTGTGCATTGACAATAAAGTATTACATGAACTAAAGATGACTAAAATCTTATGTAGAAGAAGAAACATTCACAAAAAATCCATCCATCCAAAAATGACCTTTGTTTTTGATAGCTGTTGAAAACGGCATGGAACTGACAGAGATGTTTTTGTTTATAAATACATAAAAAATAAATAAATAAATAACATTATGCTGATACCTTTTGCTTTTCCCAAATACAATGTAGCCTACAGGTGTAAGTGACCTTTCATCAATCCAGTTGCAATGGATGAACTGTGATGAACCGCCCTACTTGTGATTGTTTAGAGATGTTAAAGGTTTTATAACAATGCTACATCTTCTTTGGCTATTCTACAATCTATTCACCTTTTCAGCACCAGTAGGCTACTCTCTGTGCAGCCGCACACACACACTCAGGCATGCCAAACAAGCATACACAAAAGTTTCAAGAGTGGAGGATGGAGTAAAATATGGAGACAAATTGAAGTGTGATTTATTTTCGCGGAACAGATGTACAGGACTGAGCGGCGGTCATATTTTGTACCGCTATGCGGTATATCTAGTTTCGTCAGTCATCATGCTCATTTTAATGAGTAAGAATTAAAGTTCTGCTGTATTTATTGCAAATCTAAATTCCGCGATATCTCCCGCGAGTCACGTCAGGCAGACTGTAGCTTGTCTGTCTGGGATGAGCTGCCCTCTGTTGTAGCTCCGCGCAGCGAAGCGGCGGTCATATAGGTTTAGTCAGATTTTTTTTTTTTTCCTTTTTTTTTTCGCATGCCCAAATTTCCGTCAATGATTCCCGGGACACTGAAAGACCGGGGTACACGAAACTTGGTGGGCATGTAACCCCACATGGATAGCATGGAACCATCGTTTTTAGTTTTTGATCTGTAGCCCCCCCGCTGGACTGGACCCCCCGAAAGGAGGGTAGGGCAGACACAGTTTTCTGTGAATATCTCGAAAACCGTAGGGTTTAGGAGGACCATTTTTTTTTGTATGTTGATCTCAAGGGGCCATGTCAACCCATTCCATAACCACTCATTTCATGTATAGCGCCACCTAGTTAAACACAAAAAAGTAAAAATGAGGTGTTGTAATTGAAGGTATCTGTGACCTAACATAGTCAAAACTGCACGAAATTGGAAGTGTAGGATCATTATGACACCCTCTGTATGCACGCCAAGTTTTGTGGAATTCCGTTCATGGGGGGCCACACAATAAATTAATTTATGTTACTATACACCAACTGGCCTGTAGGTGGCCGGAGACAGTTTTCTGTGAATATCTCGATAACCGTAGGGCCTAGGAGGTCCACCTTTTTTACGTATGTTGGTCTTAAGGGGGCATGTCAACCCATCCCATTACCACTTATTTCATGTATAGCGCCACCTAGTTAAAAATTAAAAAGCAAAAAAGTAGGTGTTTTCATCACAATATCTCTGGCTGACAAGGTCAAAACTGCACGAAATTAAAAGTGTAGGATCATTATGACACCCTCCGAATGCATGCCAAGTTTTGTGTACTTTCGTTCATGGGGGGCCTTACAATAAAATAATTTATGTGTACATTTAGTGACGTACACCAACAAGGATTCCCGGGACACTGAAAGACCGGGGTACACAAAACTTGGTGGGCATGTACTGTACCCCCACATGGATTGCATGGAACCGTCATTTTTCGTTTTGATCTGTAGCCCCCCCGCTGGACTGGACCCCCCGAAAGGAGGGTAGGGCAGACACAGTTCTCTGTGAATATCTTGAGAACTGTAGGGCCTAGGATGACCAATTTTTTCCGTATGTTTGCCTCCAGGGGTCATGTTAAAGGAGAATTCCGGTGTGATATTGACCTAAAGTGTATCAAAACATGATACCGAGTGTGAACGTATGTCTCATAGCCCATCTCGGCTTGTCCCCTGCACTCCAAAATCTGGCGCTAGTTAGCCGATGCTACCAACATCTTTTTCAATAGTGGTGCTTCGGCATCGGGCTAGCCATGCAAATAAATCACTGTTTTACACCCATTTACGAGGCTCAATGTATCTCCACACTTCATTGGTAGACTTCCGAGGGCCCTGACATTTAAAACGAGACATTGAGAACTTTGAAAAAGCACTGGTAGTTTACTTACAAGACGATTTATACAGACAGTATCTTCACGAAGTTTAGCGTTTGCAGCCATCTTGAATTTAGTCACGATAAGTCGAGCAACGAGTAAGAATGAACAGCTATGATAAGGGATCAGATTCCAAAAATAATTCAGTGGAAATACATGGATTCCAGTTGCTGCTACTGGAAGAAACTGGAATCCATGCATTTCCACTGAATTATTTTTGGAATCTGATCCCTTATCATACCTGTTCATTCTTACTCGTTGCTCGACTTATCGTGACTAAATTCAAGATGGCTGCAAACGTTAAACTTCGTGAAGATACTGTCTGTATAAATCGTCTTGTAAGTAAACTACCAGTGCTTTTTCAAAGTTCTCAATGTCTCGTTTTAAATGTCAGGGCCCTAGGAAGTCTACCAATGAAGTGTGGAGATACATTGAGCCTCGTAAATGGGTGTAAAACAGTGATTTATTTGCATGGCTAGCCCGATGCCGAAGCACCACTACTGAAAAAGTTGTTGGTAGCATCGGCTAACTAGCGCCAGATTTTGGAGTGCAGGGGACAAGTCGAGATGGGCTATGAGACATACGTTCACACTCGGTATCATGTTTCAATACACTTTAGGTCAATATCACACCGGAATTCTCCTTTAACCCATTCCATGTGCACACATGTGCATAAACAGATACACACGCACACACATACATTTACAGTAATCATACGTATGACACATATTCACACAGTAGACATATGTACGCATGCATGCACATGCACAAACACACATACGCAGGCAAACACACACCCACACACATAAACATAAATTTGTACACGCACACAATTCAAGAATTTTTCCCGTCATCTACTCCCTGAATTTTTGGTCATTGATACCCGGGACACCGAACCACCGGGGTACATTTGGTGGGTATGTAGCCCCACTAGACTTTTACGGAAAAATTTCATTTCGTCCCCGGGGACCACCACCAACCCCCCCGTGCTGGGCCCCCTGAACCGCAAAAAAAAAACAGCTTTTCCTAAATAACTACCTGAACCGTGGCACTGAGGATGAAGAATCTTTTATGGTATGTTGGTCTCAAGGGCCCACATCAACCTGGCTCATAATCACTCATTTGTGATTTGCACCCCCACCCCCCGGTAAAAAATGAAAATGCAATATTATTCTGCTTTAATCGCCCCTATCTTCAGTTAAGATGTTCAGAACTGCACCAAATTTTATGTGTATGATTGACCTGGCATTCTCCGGGGGTATGCCAAGTTTCGTAGAATTTCATCCATGGGGGGGTCTAAAAAAATTAGGTTATGTGTACATTTAGTGACTGTACACTCATTGGCCTGTAAATGGCGGTGCACACATATACACATGCACACACACAGGCACCCACATACTATCGGTATTAGAACGGCCGATACATAATTACAAATTCAGTAGGATTAAAAGAAAGCCAAAATAAATATTCATCATCATCATCATGGCTGCATTTTCAGTATTGGCGAGAAGTAGTCGTTTGTCCACTAGATGGCGCATCGTTGCAGTGAGACGTAATTTTGTTGGAAGTTAAAAGTGGGTTGGAAAAAACAATGGACGCTTCATACAAGGACTGTAATTTACCGCAGCGAACATCTAATAAGGATAGGACGATGTTCACATGAAGTGTAATTCCCATTTCTTCTTGAAGCCGAAATAAATCTGAGGATGTTTATCGGACATGCTTGGTTTTTACTGCAGGTACGTTAATCTTGTAATATCAATAAGGACCTAGGTAATGTTACCGTTAACGTTGGTTGAGTGATGGAGGCATTTGATCGATTGCATTTGTAGAAAACTATAAATGCGGTTATACCAAGCAAATGTATAGCAGCACTGTTTGTATCTTTCGACTGTCATTTATTGCACGTGCTACAAAATCATTCTGTGCAATGGAAGATTTACCAACGTGTTACGTCCCTGTATGTTTTATCAGTGTTTGTTTGCTTTTGTCTGTTCTGTGTATCTTTCTGTTGTGTTTCAGACAGTCCAGCAGGGGGGCTTAATTGCTGGGCCGGCCTATAAAAGGTGCTGGCTGACGTCATCCGGGAGCTCGCTCGATCGTTTGCTCACTTGCTTTTGGGATTTAGGTTGGGGTTGCCGCTGCCATGCCACGCTACGCCGCTCCGCTGCTTCGCTCAAGCCACGCGTTCCAGCAGTTTTGTCTCCGTCGCTCCTGCCTGCTCTCGGAGTGAGAGTCCGGGAATAGGCTGGGGATTGCCTGGGCCTGTGCTCGAGGCCCTTTCGTTTTGGACTTTTGTTGCAGCCTTAGTTTGTGTTCTTTAATACTTTTTCCTATATTTTTGTAAATAAATATTTTTGCATTGATCCTCCGCAGTAGTTTTTGCCATCTCCTATCTTTTGTTCATGTCCCACAAAACCCCTAGATAGTGGGACGTGACAAATTGGGGGCTCATCCGTTTTTTTGAACTCGTTTTTTGATTAATTGTTTTCTGCGTTAAAAGCCTTTTTTGTCTATTCGAAACGCTGTGATCATGGAACTCTGGTGAGTTAGACATTTGATTATTTGTTTGTTTGGGTTGTGGGTTATGAAAGCAACTCCGGGGGGAGGTTCCTTGTGGACCTTCAATTGGTACGCTTTTGAAGCTATGCCAGGTTTAAGTTAGTTTTGGGGTAGGTAAGTAGGGACCAGAGTTTCATGCCCAAGCTGGGGTAGGTTACAGCGTTGTATCTTCGAATGATCGTTTTCTGAGATTTTTTTTGGGTTAAACTTTTTTGGAGATGGCATTTTTGTTAGTCTAGTTGCAAGGCTGTTTTTTTTGACTCGTGCAATTTGTTTCGCTGTGTGCAAATCGTTGTTCGGGTTGGACAAAGGACGTGTTTTTGCCGTGGTGTGTAGCAAACGCTTAGTTCTTTTTTTCGTGGCTTTCGGCCTTTTCCCCTTTTCCTGGTTAATTGTTTTTTGAGAATAGTTTTTGAGCAATGGGCCTGTTCTTTGGGTGTGGAGGGAGGAATCGAAATCAGTAAACACATTAGTTCTTTCATACTGGATATTTTTGCGCAATAAAGGCCTGTTCTTTGGGTGTGGAGGGAGGAAACGAAATCAGTAAACAATAGTTCTTTCATACTGGATATTCTGTCTATCACAGACCTTTTCGATTTCGTTAGTGGCAATTAGTCAAAATGTCTGTGGTAGAACAATTTATTGAGAGTCCGTCAGATGTTCTTTTGGCGCAATGCACTAAAGAGCAATTAGTTGAGATTGCGGCTCATTACTCGATTTCTCTTTCCAGTGATGATAAAAAGCTTAAGGAGTCTTTATTTAAAGTTGTTGAGTCGGGCCTAGTGGAGAAGCAGATTCTCTCAGCGAAAGCTGAAGGCCCTGTTTCTCCGATAGCTTCAGAGTCATCAGCTGCAAGCAATGAGCTCAAACTTCGGGAATACTCATTCCAAGAACGGAAAATGCAGTTAGAGGCAGCAAAATTACGGGCTGAACGTGAGAACAGAATTGTCAGAGAAAAGGAAATTGACAAAGAGATCGAGCTTAAGAAATTGGAGCTTGATTTTAAACGATTAGAACATGAGGAACGAGAGAATGAACGTAGAAGGGAATTTCAACGTGAAGAGCACGGTTTCGTGTTGAGAAAACTTGAGATGGAATTGGCCATAAAGAAACTTACCATCGCTACAGTTCCTCCAGGTTTTCAATCTGACGTTTCTTTGCCTACTTCTCCTGTTCGCTCTAGTGTCAATGTTACTGTGCCTGTGCCGTCTGCCCCTTTGGGAGATTCCGATGAAGTTGCTCCGCTGTCTGTTCCGTTGGACATTTCAGATAATGCTGTCCCTTTTGTTCCTTTGGCTCCGTCTGTGCCTTCGATTCCGCCGAACCAACCTTTCGATGTCAGTCGACATATTCGCATGGTTCCTCCGTTTAGTGACCGCGAGGTGGATAAGTATTTTAGTCATTTCGAGAGAGTTGCCGTCACACTAAAGTGGCCTGTTGAGTTCTGGACCCTGCTGTTACAGTGCGTGCTCACCGGAAAAGCACAGGAGGTCTATTCTGCGCTCACTGTACCACAGAGCTCAGACTACAGTTTAGTAAAAACGACAATTCTAAATGCATATGAGTTAGTTCCTGAGGCATACAGGCAAAAATTTCGTGGCCTTCGAAAAACTGAGCAGCTCACATTCGTTGAGTTTGCGAGGGAGAAAGAGAGCGTTTTTGATCGGTGGTGCACTTCTCAACGTGCCCACACTAAAGAACAAATCCGAGAACTCCTTCTGCTGGAAGAATTTAAAAACTGTGTTCCAGAGACTGTAGCTACTTATTTAAACGACCAAAAGGTAACAACACTGTCACAGGCTGCTGTCTGTGCTGACGAATTTGTGTTAACGCACAGAAGTTCGTTTCTCTTTTCTTCTCCTCCTCCTCGTCGTCGTTGTTCAGCTCAGCCTTCTAGTCCGAGGCAGAACGGAAGAGATTCAGAGTTCCGAAGGCCTAAGTCACCTTCTGAAGGTGAGACTCGTGAGTGTTACTACTGTCATGAGGTGGGTCACCTCATTGCTGTGTGTCCGACTCTGGCAAAGAAAAATTTGTCTCCTAAACGGAGAAATTCGAAAAGTGTTGGCCTTGTGCACACTTTAAGTTCAGTTAATCCACACAGGGAATTGGATTCAGTCTTTGATCCGTTCGTTTTGGAAGGAATGGTGTCTCTCTCAGGGTGTGAGAGGGACAGTGTTCCTATCAAGGTGCTGAGAGATACTGGTGCAGCCCAGTCTTTTATTCTTTCTTCTGCTTTGCCGTTCTCTAAGGAGACCTACTGTGGCTCTGATGTGTTTGTAAGAGGAATTGAGCTTGGACTTTTAAAAGTCCCATTACACACTGTGCACCTCACAAGTGCTCTGGCTTCTGGTTTTGTTAAAGTTGCTGTTATCCCGCAGCTACCTATGAAAGGGCTAACCTTTATTTTAGGTAATGATTTAGCTGGCCAAACAGTTATCTCATTCGCAGATCATTTCGACTCCATCAGTGGAGAATTCTGAATTGGATTTTAGTCTGTCTCAAGTCTCGTCAGGTGTTCAGTCAGCAATAGTCCACACTGGAGAATCGTCTAATATTTTAACATCACCAGAGAATAAGTTGGTGTCTTTTTCTAAAGCTAACTTTGAACCTCGGTCGCTGTCTACGTCTGGTGCTGAAGTTTCTGACGTGCTGAAGCTGATCCGTCGTAGGCCTACACAGAGAACTGACCACTCTCTGGCTTGTTGCCACACTACCACTGTTGGGAAGGGAGATATAGCTAAGCCTGTGACATATCACTGCATGAGTTGTAAAACTTGTGAATGTCGCATGTTAACATATGTCTCCTGATAAATTAACGGTGCCAATTGTCCTGTGTCTGTGTCCATAGCTCCTGTGATCTCCATCTACCCTCTTGAGGAGGATGTTCGTATGTTCGGTGATGTGTCTGTCTCTTGTCCAAGACTTTAGACAGTTTGTGCCTTCTCCAACTCATTAATTGATCAACATTAGATGTTGATTTTTGGTGGTGGGGGTGTTACGTCCCTGTATGTTTTATCAGTGTTTGTTTGCTTTTGTCTGTTCTGTGTATCTTTCTGTTGTGTTTCAGACAGTCCAGCAGGGGGGCTTAATTGCTGGGCCGGCCTATAAAAGGTGCTGGCTGACGTCATCCGGGAGCTCGCTCGATCGTTTGCTCACTTGCTTTTGGGATTTAGGTTGGGGTTGCCGCTGCCATGCCACGCTACGCCGCTCCGCTGCTTCGCTCAAGCCACGCGTTCCAGCAGTTTTGTCTCCGTCGCTCCTGCCTGCTCTCGGAGTGAGAGTCCGGGAATAGGCTGGGGATTGCCTGGGCCTGTGCTCGAGGCCCTTTCGTTTTGGACTTTTGTTGCAGCCTTAGTTTGTGTTCTTTAATACTTTTTCCTATATTTTTGTAAATAAATATTTTTGCATTGATCCTCCGCAGTAGTTTTTGCCATCTCCTATCTTTTGTTCATGTCCCACAAAACCCCTAGATAGTGGGACGTGACAAACGTTACACCGGTCTGATACAGTTTTGCCTATACATGCGTGAGACTGAGACGCCTGTTTATTTTGTTTTAAGTGCGTGCAGGGTGTGAGAGGGGAATCGATGTGCTTTGATTCCAGCTTGGTAGTTGTAGTCTGTGAAATTAAAAAGCACGTGTGTGTGAAGTATCCAAACAATGACACCTTCATTTCATTATGGCTGCTTTAGCAAAACACCTTAAGCTACTGTGTAGTGGGTCCCATTTAGAAGTGGCTAATTCTTTCGCGCTTTCCTTGACTCATGGAGCTGCGTGAATGTTATTACAACTTTTCGCCACGATATGACAGTTTAAGTCTGCTTGATACTGTAAGGCGTAAGCCATTGGTTTCCAAAGGAGATTTTATTTGTGTCGCCAGCATAGCCTATTGACAATTTATGTTGTAAATAGGCCTACCTTATAATCCTACCTGTAGCTTAGGGAAGCTAACAGCTTTCTATTAGGATCTAGTTTGTTAGTTACCGTTTTGTCATAACTCCCTGATGCATTTTTGCATTTAGAATAGCCAGAGCGTGTATATCTCAATCGGAAAATTAAACAATATCGGGTGCCTATGGACTAGGCAGGGTGAACCCAGCCTGATCTGCCCGCTATTTATTTTTTGATTTCTTAAAAGAGAGCTTGGTCTGATGAAAGCCAGACTAGCCATGGACCTCAGTTAAACAATGCAAGGGAACATGAATCAGCCTATATTTGCACTAACAATAACGGACAAAAGCTCTTCAACTTTGGCCCGTTAAAATGTGTATGAACAGTCTAGCGACGCATTTCATCAAGGCCCATTTGGACATGTCAGTTATTTGCACCACTGGTTAGATGTAAAACAGCATTTCGTTTCAGACTAGGCTACTGTTACTTAATTTGTGCATTGACAATAAAGTATTACATGAACTAAAGATGACTAAAATCTTATGTAGAAGAAGAAACATTCACAAAAAATCCATCCATCCAAAAATGACCTTTGTTTTTGATAGCTGTTGAAAACGGCATGGAACTGACAGAGATGTTTTTGTTTATAAATACATAAAAAATAAATAAATAAATAAATAACATTATGCTGATACCTTTTGCTTTTCCCAAATACAATGTAGCCTACAGGTGTAAGTGACCTTTCATCAATCCAGTTGCAATGGATGAACTGTGATGAACTGCCCTACTTGTGATTGTTTAGAGATTTTAAAGGTTTTATAACAATGCTACATCTTCTTTGGCTATTCTACAATCTATTCACCTTTTCAGCACCAGTAGGCTACTTTCTGTGCAGCCGCACACACACACTCAGGCATGCCAAACAAGCATACACAAAAGTTTCAAGAGTGGGGGATGGAGTAAAATATGGAGACAAATTGAAGTGTGATTTATTTTCGCGGAACGGATGTACAGGACTGAGCGGCGGTCATATTTTGTACCGCTATGCGGTACATCTAGTTTGTGAGTATTTTGTGAATTTACTTTTAAAATGCATGTATACGCCAGTCTAGCCACATGCCAAAAATAGCCGTTACAGTGTGATGTACAGTGGCATAGCTACGTAGCTGGAATAGCATTAGCAGCACCACACATTGGCTTGTGTGAACTTTTTCAGGAGCTATTGGCAAATTCACCCTGCATGTTCTTTGCTGTGCGTGTTGTTATTAAACATACTGTTATCTTATTACATACAACAAAGGAATAGCGGAGGAAGTCAAACCGAAATGTTACCAATGGGGTATACCAGCGAACGTTACCAATGGGGTATACTACGAAGAACGTTAGACATATCTAGGCTATATAGATGCTACATCTAACAGTAGTCTGAAACTTTATTGTTAATGCACAAATTAAGTAACAGTAGCCTAGTCTGAAACAAAATGCTGTTTTACATCTAACCAGTGGTGCAAATAACTGACATGTCCAAATGGGCCTTGATGAAATGCGTCGCTAGACTGTTCATACACATTTTAACGGGCCAAAGTTGAAGAGCTTTTGTCCGTTATTGTTAGTGCAAATATAGGCTGATTCATGTTCCCTTGCATTGTTTAACTGAGGTCCATGGCTAGTCTGGCTTTCATCAGACCAAGCTCAATCTTTTAAGAAATCAAAAAATAAATAGCGGGCAGATCAGGCTGGGTTCACCCAGCCTAGTCCATAGGCACCCGATATTGTTTAATTTTCACGCTCTGGCTATTCTAAATGCAAAAATGCATCAGGGAGTTATGACAAAACGGTAACTAACAAACTAGATCCTAATAGAAAGCTGTTAGCTTCCCTAAGCTACAGGTAGGATTATAAGGTAGGCCTATTTACAACATAAATTGTCAATAGGCTATGCTGGCGACACAAATAAAATCTCCTTTGGAAACCAATGGCTTACGCCTTACAGGATCAAGCGGGTCATATCGTGGCGAAAAGTTGTAATAACATTCACGCAGCTCCATGAGTCAAGGAAAGCGCGAATGAAGTAGCCGCTTCTAAATGGGACCCACTACACAGTAGCTTAAGGTGTGTTGCTGAAGCAGCCATAATGAAATGAAGGTGTCATTGTTTGGATACTTCACACACACGTGCTTTTTAATTTCACAGACTACAACTACCAAGCTGTAATCAAAGCACATCGATTCCCCTCTCACACCCTGCACGCACTTAAAACAAAATAAACAGGCGTCTCAGTCTCACGCATGTATAGGCAAAACTGTATCAGACCGGTGTAACGTTGGTAAATCTTCCATTGCACAGAATGATTTTGTAGCACGTGCAATAAATGACAGTCGAAAGATACAAACAGTGCTGCTATCAATTTGCTTGGTATAACTGCATTTATAGTTTTCTACAAATGCAATCAATCAAATGCCTCCATCACTCAACCAACGCTAACGGTAACATTACCTAGGTCCTTACTGATATTACAAGATTAACGTACCTGCAGTAAAAACCAAGCATGTCCGATAAACATCCTCAGATTTATTTCGGCTTCAAGAAGAAATGGGAATTACATTTCATGTGAACATCGTCCTATCCTTATTAGATGTTCGCTGCGGTAAATTACAGTCCTTGTAGGAAGCGTCCATTGTTTTTTCCAACCCACTTTTAACTTCCAACAAAATTACGTCTCACTGCAACGATGCGCCAGTCAAAGTCAGCTTTATTGTCAATTTCTTCACATGTTCCAGACATACAAAGAGATCGAAATTACGTTTCTCACTATCCCACGGTGAAGACAAGACATATTTTACCAATTTAGGTCCACAGACAAACATAACATTCAAGTAAACAAAAAAGTAAGTAAATAAGTAAATAAGAGGGCACATATAATAATGAAAAAATAAGAGCAGCAAAATTTGGTTGAAATTGTGCATAGACAGTCAATAAAATACTAGTGCAAAGTCAGGCCAATAAAAGGCTTGGGAGGTTCTGTTTGACCTAAGTAAGAAAGAAAGTGGCATAGTGGTGCAAGTTATGTAAGAGCAGCAGAAGTGTTGTGTTTTCAGGACAACAACACCAAGTTGTAAAGTGTACAAGTGTGCAAGTGTGCAAGTGGAGTAGTGCAGGCGGCCATTTTGGGTCCAATGTCCAGGATGTTATGTAGCTGAGGGTGGAGGGGGGAGAGGAGGGAGAGAGTTCAGCATCCTTACAGCTTGGTGTATGAAGCTGTTGGTGAGTCTGGTAGTGCGGGAGCGCAGGCTTCTGTACCTCTTCCCAGAGGGCAGTAGATCAAACAGATTGTGAGCGGGGTGACTTGCATCACTCACAATTTTGGTCGCCTTGCGGGTGAGGTGGGTGGTGTAAATGTCCTTCAGGGAGGGGAGTGAAGCACCAATAATCCTTCCAGCTGTGTTCACTATGCGCTGCAGGGCTTTCCTGTTGTATTCAGTGCAGCTTCCGCCCCACACAGCGATACAGCTGGAGAGGATGCTCTCAATGGTGCCTCGGTAGAATGTGGTCATGATGGGTGGAGCACTTGCTCGACTGAGTTTCCGCAGGAAGTACAGGCGGCGCTGAGCTCTCTTCGCCAGTGATACAGTGTTGGTGGTCCAGGAGAGGTCTTCACTGATGTGCACCCCCAGGAATTTGGTGCTGCTCGCTCTCTCCACCACAGCACCGTCGATGGTCAGTGGCAGGTGTTGGGTGTGACCTCTCCGGAAGTCAACAACAATCTCTTTGGTCTTGCTGACGTTCAGCAGGAGGTTGTTGTCCCTGCACCACGTGGTCAGATGGTCGACCTCCAACCTGTATTGAGTCTCGTCGCCCTTAGTGATGAGACCCACCAGAGTTGTGTCGTCAGCAAATTTCACTATGTGATTGTTGCTGTAGGTTGCAGTGCAGTCATGCGTCAGCAGGGTGAAGAGCAGCGGACTGAGCACGCAGCCTTGGGGGGCCCCTGTGCTCAGTGTGATGCTGCTTGAGGTATTGTTGCCAACACGTACTACTTGGGGCCTCTGACAGAGGAAGTCCAGTAGCCAGTTGCAGAGGTAGGTACTGAGTCCCAGTTTGTCAAGTTTGCAGATGAGTTGTTGTGGTATTATGGTGTTGAATGCAGAACTGAAGTCTATAAACAGCAATCTCACATATGAGTCTCTTTTTTCCAGGTGGGTGAGGGCTGGGTGGAGGGCAGAGCAGATTGCATCCTCTGTAGACCGCTTGGCTCGGTATGCAAACTGGAAGGGGTCCAGGGTGGGGGGGAGAATGGTTTTGATATGTGACATGACAAGCCGCTCAAAGCACTTCATGATGATGGGTGTCAGTGCCACAGGGCGGTAGTCATTGAAGCAGGATGGAGCAGTTTTCTTCGGCACAGGTATGATGGTGGCAGCTTTGAAACATGATGGGACGATGGCTTGCTTCAGGGAAGTGTTAAAGATGTCTGTGAAGTGGCCATCTAGTGGACAAACGACTACTTATCGCCAATACTGAAAATGCAGCCATGATGATGATGATGAATATTTATTTTGGCTTTCTTTTAATCCTACTGAATTTGTAATTATGTATCGGCCGTTCTAATACCGATAGTATGTGGGTGCCTGTGTGCATGTGTATATGTGTGCACCGCCATTTACAGGCCAATGAGTGTACAGTCACTAAATGTACACATAACCTAATTTTTTTAGACCCCCCCCCCATGGATGAAATTCTACAAAACTTGGCATACCCCCAGAGAATGCCAGGTCAATCATACACATAAAATTTGGTGCAGTTCTGAATATCTTAACTGAAGATAGGGGCGATTAAAGCAGAATAATATTGCATTTTCATTTTTTACCGGGGGGTGGGGGTGCAAACCACAAATGAGTGATTATGAGCCAGGTTGATGTGGGCCCTTGAGACCAACATACCATAAAAGATTCTTTATCCTCAGTGCCACGGTTCAGGAAGTTATTTAGGAAAAACTGTTTTTTTTTTGCGGTTCGGGGGGCCCAGCACGGGGGGGGGGGGGAGGGGCGGGGGGGTATTGTGGTGGTGGTCCCCGGGGACGAAATGAAATTTTTCCGTAAAAGTCTAGTGGGGCTACATACCCACCAAATTTCATGTACCCCGGTGGTTCGGTGTCCCGGGTATCAATGACCAAAAATTCAGGGAGTAGATGACGGGAAAAATTCTTGAATTGTGTGCGTGTACAAATTTATGTTTATGTGTGTGGGTGCGTGCTTGTGTGTTTGCCTGCGTATGTGTTTTTGTGCATGTGCATGCATGCGTACATATGTCTACTGTGTGAGTATGTGTCATACGTATGATTACTGTAAATGTATGTTTGTGCGTGTGTATCTGTTTATGCACATGTGTGCACATGGAATGGGTTAACATGACCCCTGGAGGCAAACATACGGAAAAAATTGGTCATCCTAGGCCCTACAGTTCTCAAGATATTCACAGAGAACTGTGTCTGCCCTACCCTCCTTTCGGGGGGTCCAGTCCAGCAGGGGAGGGGGGCTACAGATCAAAACGAAGAATGACGGTTCCATGCTATCCATGTGGGGGTACATGCCCACCAAGTTTTGTGTACCCCGGTCTTTCAGTGTCCCGGGAATCCTTGTTGGTGTACGTCACTAAATGTACACATAAATTATTTTATTGTAAGGCCCCCCATGAACGAAAGTACACAAAACTTGGCATGCATTTGGAGGGTGTCATAATGATCCTACACTTTTAATTTCGTGCAGTTTTGACCTTGTCAGCCAGAGATATTGTGATGAAAACACCTAATTTTTTGCTTTTTAATTTTTAACTAGGTGGCGCTATACATGAAATAAGTGGTAATGGGATGGATTGACATGCCCCCTTAAGACCAACATACATAAAAAAGGTGGACCTCCTAGGCCCTACGGTTCTCGAGATATTCACAGAAAACTGTCTCCGGCCACCTACAGGCCAGTTGGTGTATAGTAACATAAATTAATTTATTGTGTGGCCCCCCATGAATGGAATTCCACAAAACTTGGCGTGCATACAGAGGGCGTCATAATGATCCTACACTTCCAATTTCGTGCAGTTTTGACTATGTTAGGTCACAGATACCTTCAATTACAACACCTCATTTTTACTTTTTTGTGTTTAACTAGGTGGCGCTATACATGAAATGAGTGGTTATGGAATGGGTTGACATGGCCCCTTGAGATCAACACACACAAAAAAAATGGTCCTCCTAAACCCTACGGTTTTCGAGATATTCACAGAAAACTGTGTCTGCCCTACCCTCCTTTCGGGGGGTCCAGTCCAGCGGGGGGGCTACAGATCAAAACGAAAAACGATGGTTCCATGCTATCCATGTGGGGTTACATGCCCACCAAGTTTCGTGTACCCCGGTCTTTCAGTGTCCCGGGAATCATTGACGGAAATTTGGGCATGCGAAAAAGAAAGAAAAGAAAAAAATCTGACTAAACCTATATGACCGCCGCTTCGCTGCACGGCGGTCATAATAATATAGATAAACTTAATACAGACTATATAAGGTGAAGCAATCTTATGGATGACAATATTTAACACAGATATTTATATGATTGCGTCTGACGGTGTGTTTCCACTAGGGGTGTGAATCTCTCATGTAAAAGACGATACGATTCGCATCTAGATACATGGGCACGATTCGATACAAGAAACGATACATGTTCATAAAAAACTATTCAATACGATTCGATGCGATGCGATTCGATGCAGTTCAAGAATGGAAAGCATTCTGAAAGATTTTTATCATTTGCTCAAGGTGCACATTAATTTTATATTATCAGTTATCATGGTCATGGTTGTCAATTAGGCAAAAAAATGAATATGATTATCTAAACTGAGGTTTGTTTCATATACTGTATTGAAATGAAAAAAGAATAGTCTACATTTCAGTCAAACACAGCAGCCAAATACAACATATTTTTTTATAGACTTTATAGATTTTTTATAGAGTTATATCTGATTGTTTTCATGGAGCTGTAGCCTTGTTGAGGTAAGACAATACCGAAATAAAATAAAACAGTGCTTAAGACACTCCTGGCCTTTTCTCATATAGCCTACAAGAATAAAATAGGCCTACATATCAATGAACTCTCTGGGTTTATTTTGTTCCAACGGTAGACCTAATGCAGAAACCTATAATGCCACAAGTCTGAGTGAATATGAACAAAATAATTGGCTAATAATTTGTGCATCGTTTTAGCAAAGGCCAAATTATTATTTAAAGGAGAATTCCGGTGTGATATTGACCTAAAGTGTATTGAAACATGATACCGAGTGTGAACGTATGTCTCATAGCCCATCTCGGCTTGTCCCCTGCACTCCAAAATCTGGCGCTAGTTAGCCGATGCTACCAACAGCTTTTTCAATGGTGGTGCTTCGGCATCAGGCTAGCCATGCAAATAAATCACTGTTTTACACCATTTACGAGGCTCAATGTATCTCCACACTTCATTGGTAGACTTCCGAGGGCCCTGACATTTAAAACAAGACATTGAGAACTTTGAAAAAGGACTGGTAGTTTACTTACAAGACGATTTATGCAGACAGTATCTTCACGAAGTTTAGCGTTTGCAGCCATCTTGAATTTAGTCACGATAAGTCGAGTGACGAGTAAGAATGAACAGGTATGATAAGGGATCAGATTCCAAAAATAATTCAGTGGAAATGCATGGATTCCAGTTGCTGCTTTTTTATACGTGGTACGGAATTGTGGGTAATGCAGTTCGTTTTTGGTTACATTCATTGCCCAAAGTTGTCAAATGACCTCATTACCCATACATCTACTGCAACTTAAGCATGTGACAACTTGCACTCAGTCAGCTTTTGTTTTTCGAAATCCAGCGCGAAATTAAACACTTATAGCAGAGCAGAGAGATACAAAGTCCCATTGTACCGAATTTTGGTTGCAGTTCCACCAGATTTCCACTGGGGGCGATCGCCATGAGTGCAGAATGAATGGGAGTCAATGGAGCTAGACGGCTAAATTTGTCTTTCACCTGATTATCATTGACAAATCTCAGATTGGATTGTAGTTTGTATAACTTCAACATGGGTTATAGGTCAAAAGTTGAATGAACGAGTACTTATGTCCTTTTGATTTCTTACAATTTGGGTCGTTGTTGCCCATAACACGCTAGCATTGTGCTAATGAGTGACGTCATTGACACGTTTAAAAAGGCTTTTTTGGAACAATTAAGTGACTTTAAAAAATATAATACTCCACCAAGTGTATTTTATTTGCCTCCCCTTTCGAATACAATATTCAAATTACTTGAAAAAAAATTATATCCCTAGAAAAGTGGATTTTGAGGGGTACAGCTCCATAGACCTCCATGCATTCTGCTCTCGTGGACGAGCGCCCTCATGTGGAACCGCAGAAGGAACTGCAACCAGTTCAGAAACCGTAAGTTTTCCGAGAGTGGCAGTTCTCCCCTTATTAGACATTCTCTGCTTATAGCGTTCCTAAACAGCAACGATGGTCTGTAGAGTAGCCTTACCTTTGATGAAGGGATTTCCTTAATGTTAAATAATAATTTGGCCCTTGCTGCTAAAACGATGCACAAATTATTAGCCAATTATTTTGTTCATATTCACTCAGGCTTGTGGCATTATAGGTTTCTGCATTAGGTCTACTGTTGGAACAAAATAAGCCCAGAGTTCATTGATTTGTAGGCCTATTTTATTCTTGTAGGGTAGGCTAGGCTATATGAGAAAAGGCCAAGAGTTTCTTAAGCACTTTTATTTCGGTATTGTCTTACCTCAACAAGGCTACAGCTCCATGAAAACAATCAGATATAACTCTATAAAATCTATAAAGTCTATAAAAAAAAATTATGTTGTATTTGGCTGCTGTGTTTGACTGAAATGTAGACTATTCTTTTTTCATTTCAATACAGTATATGAAACAAACCTCAGTTTAGATAATCATATTCACACATTTTTTGCCTAAGTGACAACCATGACCATGATAATTGATAATATAAAATGAATGTGCACCATGAGCAAATGATAAAAAATCTTTCAGAATGCTTTCCATTCTTGAACTGCATCGAATTGCATCAAATCGCATCGCATCGAATCGTACTGAATCGTTTTTTATAAACATGTATCTTTTCTTGTATCGAATCGTGCCCATGTATCTAGATGCGAATCGTATCGTCTTTTACATGAGAGATTCACACCCCTAATACATAAGGTCTAACTTGTTAGCTCGTAAACTACAACATAGTTCCAGTTTACGTTAGAACTAAGCTAAAATGGAAATTACATTCAATTGGTGAAACCGGCTTCTGTAAAGTTCACAGCAGGGTTCGATTTCATCTAAGGGGCCATGTCTTATAAATAAAAATAAAACTGATGAACATTTAGGCTAGGCTACTAACATTAAGACTGTGGTCGCTGGCATCACTAAGAAGAGACTGCAGGATCGCATCGATATGTGGAGCCAAGTGTATGCCGCCAAGGTTCACACATTTAGATGCTAAACACACACACACACACACACACAGCTACACACTGACCCCCACCCATACTTGTACTTCTCTGAAGCATGTTGAGGCAAACAGTGTTTAATACAGTTATTCATGCAGACATTCCATTTTTCTGACTCCATTTTATTGACTCTCTCTCTCTCTCCACAGGTGGCTCCAGAGGAGCGCATCTCTATGGTCATAATCTCTCCGGCCAAGAACTACCTCCTGTCCATGCTGGGCATGGCCGTCACCCTGCTCTTCCTCATGGGGCTCCTAAAAACTGCTTGGTTAAAATTAACCCAAAAATAACCCAGGCGCAGAGTCAGATAAGGACCGACCCAACATTGGGTTATACTAACCCAGGCGCAGAGTCAGATAAGGACCAACCCAACACTGGATTATACTTGAATTTCCCCTTGCGGATCAATAAAGTATCTATCTATCTATCTACTAACCCAGGCGCAGTCAGATAAGGACCTACCCAACATTGGGTTATATTAACCCAGCCCTAACTGACATGCACTGGGTTCAATTAACCCAGCAGGTTGGGTTATGTTTTTTGCCCAGCAGCTGGGTAAAAATGACTTCTTTGCTGGGTCAAAACTACCAATAAGTGTTCAAAATTACAACCCAAATTCTTGGTTAAAAAATGGGTTAACATTATTCATTCATCGTCACCATTTATTATTGGTGTTTTTTTATTTTAATCATTATTGTAAATGTTACACTGCTTAAGAAATAACAAAAATATTCAGATTTCAATAATTATGTTTTTGATATTTGACCAAACACGGGACAAACATATATGGCCTCAAGCTTAAACGGCCGAAGTATAGAAAAATGTATTTCTTAAAAGTGTAAAACTAGATTCTAACTAGACTCTAACTTAAATGACAGGGAATTAGCATCAAGTAAAAAAAACAAACAAAAAAATAGATATGGCCTATAAATGAAACAACCATGAATTATAGGATCTGATCTAACACTGGGGGGGTTAACATGACAAACATTTATTGCCTCTAACTTAAACGGCCAACACAAACAGCAAAAAGCAGGACAAATACGGGACACACATACCGTATATGCCCTCTAACTTAAACGGCCAAAAAGTGAGTTGAGCAAGTTGAAATTAAGTGGCGAACTGTGCTCGCATTGCTTTAATAGTCGGTCGCACTGGTCCAGGGATGTTATACACGGTTTGTAAGAATTCCCAAACCTGTGTGCAGGAACCATGATACTGCACATCAAAGACAAAAAATGCCTTGAAGCATCCATCTATTGCACCCAGCAGAGATGGGTGCTCCAAGGCAGTTCCATTTATAATTAGGAAGCCTTGAGAGCATTGATGACCCTCCCCCAACATCAATACAAACGGGTACTCCGCCTTAGCCTTTGTGAGGTACTCCACAATGTTCATTCCAATCTGTGGAGGTAGAAAAAGAAAAAAAACATTACTAAAAGTACATAGTACATAAAAGCATAATCTCCAGTCATAGTTAAATAATGCAAACTACACTGTACAGCACCATCCATATTTATTGGCACCCCTGAAGGTGAGTAAAAAGGGTAGTGTAGTAAAACTTGATCAATAGCCAACATAGCCAAACAGTCTTGGCTTCAATCCCAGAACTCAACCTGCTTTTGGGACAGAGGTCTGTATGGGCGTTAATTTCACAAACATTTTTTGTTCTGAGAAGATGGGGAAAAATTAACAAATTTATTATGGTATAAATAGTTAGTATTTATAAACATATTCACACATATTCAAACTTTATGCCAACCAAAGGTAGGTGTCACCACTTTATTTCACCTATGTTGGTCACAAAATTATTTGCACTTGGTGCTCTTTCTATATCCCTCCACAGCATACTACAGGCCTATCTGTTCTGAAGATGGCTCTGTTAAATGCCAGATCTATCGCTAATAAGACATTCATATTGAACGATCTTTTTAAATCTCACAGTTTAGACTTTTTATTTTTATGTGAGACCTGGGTCAACCCTGGTGAGTTGAGCGCTATAAATGAATTAACTCCGGTGGACTGCAGTTGCCTAAATTCACCAAGACTTTCTGGAAGAGGTGGTGGGACTGCTGCTATTTTCAAGCAAGATTTTAACTGCCGTTTGCTTCCACCTATGACGTACAGTGGGCAGTGCTTCGAATTGGCCAGCTTCATTCGCGGTCCGCGCGTGGGATCACGCGACTTTAATTTGTATTTTTCCAGTGAGACGCTGCAACAACCCAAACAACCGGTAGATGGCTCAAGTGAGCAGGGTGTCTCGTAAAAAGAAATGGAGCCTGGAAAACCCTACACAGACTTCACTACAGACTTTAGCAGACTGGTTTAGAAATAATGTAATAGCCAGAAATATGCCTGCCCTAATAAAGAAATATTTGGTTAACTGCGAGTGAATCCCGTTTGCAGCCGTAGAGACGCAGGACAAATTAAACATTCTGGTTTTCTCCGAGTGCAACGATGATAGACAGACATCATTTGGACAAAATATAGAGTATTAACCTCCGTTGCTCAGCCAGATGCCTTCCTGTTACGTCCTGTTATCATGGAGTTAGGCCTACAGGCGATAAACGATTTTTGATGGTCACAAGTTTACTTCATTAGGGACTGTTCGTTATTTATTTAAGGGGCTACCGGAGGAGTTTGGGGAGCATTAGTCCAAAAAGACGTGACCCTCCCTCGCCAGCAATACATTTTTCTATGACCCTCCAAAGTGATTATGAAAAAATCACTGTCAACTTTATCGCCTACTGTATTTTAACGTTTTCACATATTTGGCCATAAGCCGTTTATCATAGGCCATCACGAAACCAAACTACAAAGGCGAACACTTTAACAGGGGGAATTAATTGGGCATGAATCATGCTGAACGCTATTTCGCTACCTTAGAATAATAAGGTTCTATCTGCGTTTTGAGTAGGTACAACCGGGACGATTGAAACGGGGACGAATGAAACATTCCGGTTTTCTCCGAGTGCAACGATGATAGACAGTCATAATTTGGACAAAACATGGAGCATATTAACCTCCGTTGCTCAGCCAAATGCCTTCCTGTTACGTCCTGGTATCACGGAGTTACGAGCGATAAACGATTTTTGATGGTCACAAGTTTACTTCATTAGCGGTTTATTTTTTTGGATTATTAAAGAGTGTTTTTTCATTTAAAGGTTTGACTTCGTGCTTATTCAGTAGAGCATTTAGTGCTCTCCCCAATCCCAGACGTTCACATTGCATGTTTGTTTGTAATGGATGCAACCGCGAGATAGGCTATGCGTTTGACAATAAGTTGTTAACAGAACCAAGACATATAGTCCAGCAGCAATCTAGGGACTGATCGTTATTTATTGAAGGGGCCACCGGAGGAATTTGGAGTGCTTCAGTTGGAAGTTGCACGACCCTCTCTTGCCTGCTAGAAATTGTTCAATGACCCTCCGACAGAATTGTTAAAAAAAGACATGACCCTCCCCTGCCAATTGTCTTCCGCCCGCGCCACAACCACACACTTTGTGATAACATTCTTAAATCAATCTTTCCCGTGAGCTTGCATGCTACCAGTCCTTCCTTTTCAAATGTGTTGCGCCTGTTTGCACAATTTCACAAATAATCCTATGTGATTAATAGTATGACAAATAATCCCTGTGCACGGGGACCGAAACAATGCATGCCAAATTTTTCCGTGTTTATCACGTATTTTAACTTTCCCCGCTGTCTTGCCGTTTTAATGTTTTCCCGTAGAATATCCCATATTTTAATACTCTCATAACAGCCCTGCCATCGGGCCTGTCTCTGTGTTGCCCTGTTGCTACCCCTTGCCCTTCCAACGAAACAGATGTCTTCAAATCATCGTTTTCCTTGCTTGAAGGCGAACTCAGAGTGATGTTAACCTATTTAAGTTTAACGGCGCGATTGCCGTGAGAGCACGATTCATTGGCGCTTGCATGTTCAGCCTTATGTCTACGTGCGCACCTGAGGCTACTCAGCTGCAAGATAAATAATTTCCCCTCTTTGTATGTTCACTGCAAGTTGGCCTACCATAACTTACCAACTCTGCACTGTAGACTGGCTATTTATATTTTTCTGTGAAATAAGCAAATTTATTTGTTCAACTTTATGAAGCAGAATTACGCATAGGCTACTTGGAACATAATACATTTGACAAAGGACAGATGAATGTTGCTAGTGACAAAATATTAACTTTCAGTGTTTTACGATGTCTTTGTCATGGGGAAGTGTTTTACCCCATGCATTTATTCTAGGCTACTGTCAGTGACTGCCGTGAGAGAAGCGGGTTCTGTGTTTCGTTCATGTCAGTGACTGACGCGAGAGAAGCGGGGTCTGTGTTGTGTTGTGTTGCGTTGCGTTAATTTATTTTCATTGGGCATACCATGCCGTGCCGTCCACAGCTCTTCAGTTCTGACAAAGCCAAAATTACTCCTTTTGAAACAATGAGTGCAGGAAGCGCGTTTGTATGGTTATATTGCTTGACGGGGGGGGGGGGGGGGGGGGGGGCATAAGGCTACTTTGAGAACATTTCAGTTCACCCGACACTAATATTCAAAATGTTAAAAACTATTTCGGCATAGCCTATAAAGCAGTTTAATTAAATGGAATGTTAGTTGTAAACAAACGAGCTACTTGGTGAGGCTTGGCCTCACAGATGCGCTCGTGCCTTAGATGGCAGGAAAAACCTTCACGATAGGCCTATTAACTAACCACCCGATTCACGTTGGCTGGGGGGAAGGGGGGCCATCAGACAATTGTGCCCAGTTAATCCAGCCCTTCCCCCAAAAAATCACACCTTCCCACCTCTGACAGCTTAAAAGAAGTCAAGAGGACTCCTTACTCACAGACCTATTCCTATGCAGCTACAGGAGCTTCCAATCGCGAGGAAGCAATTTTGCATTGTAGGCATAAATAACATGCAATAACGCCGCCAACAACAACCAAAACTAGGCTAATCATTGTCAACATGTAAATTAAATGTAACATTATTGTGAATCAAATTAAAATGTTCTCTTTTGCAAATGTATGCATAGTAACAGAATAATTTAATAATGTTACAAGATACTACATCAATCCGTATGTTTCATTGGGCTACTAGGCTATTTGTTTTGCCTTGATTCATTTAGGCTAGGCCTTTTTATTCAGGGGCCATATTCACAAAGAATTTTAAGGCTAAAAGTAGCTCCTAACTGGCGAATTTAGGAGCAACTCCTAAAAATAATGGGCGTGTCACTCCTAACTTTAGGACTCCTAATTTTTTTCACAAAAAGTAATTCACGAAGCATTTTAGACCTAAAAGTAGCACCTAAGTCTGGGACAGCTTAAGTCGAGAGGACTCCTAACTCACTAAGATCTATTCATAAACAGCTTTTTTGTGGCATTTTACGTTGCAATGTTTTGAAATAGCCTATGCGCAACAGGAGCTTCCAATCTCGAGGGAACAATTTTGCATTCATAAAAGGGATGCAATAACGCCACCAACAACACAAACTACTCATTGTTAACATGTAAATGAAATGTAACGTTTCATTGTGAATCAAATTAAAATGTTCTCCTCTTTGCAAACGTAGCCTAGGGATATGGTGACAGATTAATTTAATAATGTTGCAAAGGTAGGCTACTGCATCAATCCATAGGCCTATGTTTCATTAGGCTACTAAGCTATTTGTTTTGCCTTACTCTTTATTCATTTAGGCTAGGCCTTTTTATTCAGTTATTAATCATCTTCCGTCCTTAGCACTACTTGTGTAGCGCACGCATTCTCCGACCTGTCACCTGTCAGTCATCATCGGAAGAGAGGTGTTTGGAATTCCCGCGTTACAATCGTCAGCCAATCAAGGTGGTCACTTCAGTCAAGCTCGTGCATGAGTAATGACGGCATCCATAGCCACGAAGACTCACTCCTAGTTTAGGAGTTGTCTGAAAGGCTTTGTGAATAACTTTTAAGAGAAAACTCCAATCTAAAATCTTTAAGTGCGATTTAGGAGTAGCCTACTCCTAGTAGTAAGATAAAAGCCTTTGTGAATAGCCTACGGCCCCAGTTATTCATCATCTTCCGTCCTTGTGTAGCGCACGCATTCTGAGACCTGTCACTCATCATCGTAAGGAAGGTGTTTGGAATCATGCCCACGTTACAATCATCTCATCGTTACAATCATCAATCAATCAAAGGCTCATATCGTCCTCGCATTCGCAAAATGAGGACCAGTGTTTTGTCAAATTGCAAATAGCTATTCGTTTTAACTATTTTTTTTTATGATAGTAGCCTATACAAAAAGCACTTCATACTATCTTAATATTGGAATATGGGGAGGGAAGTGGCGCGTCTGCAGTCAGCCAAATATGAATGTAATTCTGCGGCATAAAGCAGATGTAATTGTTTATCGTACAGAAAAATAAAAATGACATGTCAAGCAGTCAATTGACTACATTGCAGTCAAGAAGTAGGGCAAATTAATTTACGAAACCAAAACGTGGGTCATAGTTGTCTAAGCCTCTATTGCGTAGCCTGTTAAAAACGTCGCCAGATAGTATTAAATCGGCAACAACATTGTTTTCTGCAGAAGCCTACCCAAGGCTACAGATTAATTCTGAACAGTTATTTCTCTACTGGCTCAATTATCACACCACTGTTTTGATTTGCGTAGTTGCGTTAACCCCAACACTGACAATAATGTAGACAGCAAATTTCGATTTCAATTTTCGTGTAGTCAAGCCTTAAGCCATACCCAAGTAGCCTAAATAGAGGTAATGTTTAATTATGCATGATTTATTTTGTTATTGAATTCGTAGGCTGGGATTACTCTCGGCAACAATTATGTAAGGGACGGCAGGCAGAGCGATGTACAGTGGCAGAGCGACGCACAGTGGCTGAAAGTGGTACTAAAGCTTCACGCAGCTTCACGCCGCGTAATGCGCGAATGAAGTGGTCATTTGAAAGCGATGCCCACTGTATCAGAGCTTTGAGTTGCAGCTGATCAAAATTGACATCGACGTCCCACTGCTTTGCGCAGTGATTTACCGGCCTCCAAGACCAAGCACCAGTTTCATTCAAGACTTTTCTGACTTCCTTGGTATGATTATGCCCAACTGGGAAAGGGTTCTAATTGTGGGAGATAAAGTCCTGATAAACCTATGGTTTCGGACTTCAATAATTTAATTGAAGCCTTTGATTTGATCCAGTCAGTCTCCGGTCCAACTCACATACGTGGGCACACACTTGACCTGGTTCTATCGTATGGTTTTGACGTTAATGATCTGAACATTGTCTCCACTTGTAGTTCTGATCATATGCCAATTGTCTTTCACGTGAATATCCCAGGTCTTAAGAAAAGCCGTCCTCCACCACGTTATTCACGTGTTATTAACAACATGACGGTAACCAATTTTGCTAGTGTTTTCAAGTCTGCCCCTTCTACCATCATTCTTGAGAACCCTCTAAATGATCCCAGCCCAGATTGGCTTGTAAATGTTTTCAACACCTCCTGTCAGTTGATTCTTGATAATTTAGCCCCGCTTAAATGCATTAGACCTAGAGCCAAACCACAACCTTGGTTTAATGACACCACCAGAATGCTCAGCAGAGCTTGTAGAAGGGCTGAGAGAAAATGGAAGAAAGATAAGCTGCAAATATCTTATGACTGTTTTAAACACTCCCTAACTGTGTTTCAGAAGGCTGTTAAATCTGCTAGAGAGAAATATTTTGCTGATCTTATAGCTAAACAGTCACCAGCCTAAGGTTTTTTTCAACACTTTAAAATCCTTAATCAGTCCCAAGGAAATTGCAAATACTCCTCCTTCTTTGAACTGTGGTAATTTCCTTGATTTCTTTGTTAACAAAATGTATAATATATGTGACCAAGTATCTACGTTTGATGCACATGTATATCTACAAAATCTCCTCCAGTGCTCACAGCCTCCTTACTTAGCTTTGTACCCATTTCCTTGTCACACCTGAAACAAGTTGTATTTAATCTAAAACCCTCCTCTTATCCACTCAACTGTATTCCACCAAGGGTGGTGAAAGAGGCATTTGAGAGTATGGGTCCCTCCATCCTCTCTATTATCAATTCATCACTTATCTCTGGCCAAGTACCAACTCATTTTAAACATGCAATAGTGCAGCCCCTGCTTAAAAAGCCAGAGCTTGATGACACTGACTTAAACAATTATAGACCCATCTCAAAATTGCCCTTTCTTTCTAAAATCCTAGAAAAGGTTGTCTTTCAACAACTCCAATCCTTTCTATCAGAGAATGAGATGTTAGACATCTTCCAGTCTGGATTCCGACCTAAACACAGCACGGAATCTGCTTTAATTAAAGTCACTAACAACTTCTTACTATCTGTGGATGCAAAGAACTGTGCATTACTCATGCTGCTAGATAGCGCCGCCTTTGACACTGTAGATCACTGCATTCTTTTAGAGCGCCTTGAGCCACTGGGTTGGAATTTCAGGTACTGCACTGAAATGGTTTGACTCCTTCTTAGAGGTAAGAACCTTTTCAGTTTCTTTCAATGATACTTCATCTTCATCTGCCCCCTTATCTTATGGTGTTCCACAGGGATCAGTGCTTAGTTGTATTTTATTCTCACTGTACATGTTGCCACTCAGTCAAATTATGAAAAAGCACGGTATATCCTATCATTGCTATGCGGATGATACACAACTGTATCTCCCATTTAAATGTGGTTCCTCTGGTGCTCTAAACCCATTGCTTGATTGCCTAAAAGAGATTAAACAATGGATGTCGACCAATTTTTTAAAACTAATTTTTCGCGTGTAGGCTACCATCAGATTGCAGCCTGCCTCTCCTTCAGGAACACGGTGTTCAACAAATCAAAATATAATATCACCCCCTGGCCACGCCTTCACTACCACCCGTTATCCCCCCTGTTGTCCCCTCCCGATGTAGGTTCTCATGGGTCTCCTGTCTGCTTTGAGTGAACATGTGTCGGTTCACGTATGCAGATGAAGTCGCTGTGTTTACAGTTGCTGTTCTAGCCAGAGCACGTAGATGTTGGAGGGAAGTTAAAGTCGAAGGTGAAGTTATGTTAAAATTCCACAATTTAAACATGTCAAATTGCTGTAGGCTATCATCATCATAACTATTCCACCTGTGTGTGCAAAACAGTTTTGGCTACAGCACAAATATTTCCATCCATATTTTGACAGGGACTAGCAATTCTTGTCAAAAAAAGTATTGCTACACCACGATACTCAATATGTTGTCCAACGTTGAGTCATTTTTCCCGACACTGGATTTCAGGGTTCCCCCATCTGCCAAATCCCACTTTAACCACTGAATATAACAACAATTACTTATTCATGGTGTACAAAGTTTACTTAAACATTCTGCAGCCAGCTTCAGCTATATACAGAATCACACATTTTTTTATTTAAATACCTGCAGAGAGGTCATCTATATTTGTGAGAAGGTCAGCAGTCTTCTTCCTTCTTCCTGGCCATGGTAATTAGAGATTCCTTCTCTCAGATAACTTGCAGGAAGACTCTGGGTGCAGAACTAAGATATCCTGAGAAATCTACATGCAGAAAAACATAATATTTTTCAAACTGCATACACAAGATGCAACAAGTTAACTTATAGCTGGTCTTACAGCCTCACAAATGAAGCAGCCTAGTTTGTACATTGTAAATAGTGATTTGTGCAGTAGCCTGAGTTGTGGGTTCAATTCTACTGCTGTACCCATGAGCAAGGCACTTAACCCTGAGTTGCTCTGGGGAGAATGGCCCTTGTAATATAATTGTAAGTCTGCTTTGGATAAAAGTGTCTGCTAAATGAATAAATATATATGTAAATCAACCAAACAACGGACAAGGGTGAAAAAATAACCTCCATAACCTACTTGGCAAAAGTAACAAAGACATACATCTGTTCCTGAGATAAATGTCTTCACAAGGCCATGATATGAGTGACCAAGGCACAACATCATTGAACAAGGGAATCAGAACTGCTGCAATAATAGAGCACTGTTATGGAAACATAGAACACCATAGATTACAGGTAGTTAATCTCACCACCCCAGGAGTATCAACTAAGCGTGGAAACTCTGCAGTAATGACATTTAGCGGCTTTGTGCCATTGGCTCTGATCCACTGTGCCCTGTGGATAGCAGTCTTCTGCATGAATTCAGCGACCTGGGACGCTGGCCATATGTTGTTTTTCAGCCACTCAGTCAACTGAATGGCTCGCTCTCCAGTTATAACTACTTCTGTAATGAGCAGGGAAGGAAAAAAACAGTAAACATGCAGTCACAGTAAAAAGTGTAGAGCGAAACGTCTACATTTCTGAGTTATTCATCCCCGCGAGAGTTTCACAAGTGCGATCATTGAAAATCCCAATGTTTTTTTCCCATAGGGAAAAATAGCAAGATACCAAAGATGGCAGCATTTTTGTAGGCGAACATCAGGTCTATTGAACATTGCACCCACGGGTGTTTAACCCTTTGGTGCCTGTACCGACCATTCCATTTTCAGTGATGAATGACCACCTCACAAAATAAAATACATATTTCTCAAATATATTATATCCCACCAATGAAATACATATAATTTTATTAAGAAAGACTAGTTCTATAAAATGGTGTATAAATACATAATTACATATACATTAGGAGAGGATTTTCAGAGACTGCACTCTACTCTACCCTATAGGGTAATTTTGATACAGTAGAGTGCAGTCTCTGAAAATCCTCTCCTAATGTATATTGAAAATTATCCAAAATCTGTTTTAATTCACATAAAAACCCATTTTTGCCATATTTGTCTACAAGAGAAAAATGTAGCGTGTATGAAATGCAGTAAATTTTGTGGGTGATTTAACAAAACCTTGTTTGAACAAATATACAGTACATCTGTTCAAAAGTTATGATAAATTTAGTAATCTGTGTAAAAATGTGATTTAGAATGTTGTCAGAGCTCTTAAAACAAGTTTTTTTGCGGAAATACATATAGCCTACATGTGCGTCTAGTGTAGGACCTACTATAATAACAACAGACACAACATTTGAATTCATTTGGTTTACATAAACAATTTATTTGTATATGAATCATTCAAAATGTTGTACATTATTGAATTTGTATATTAACGATTCATAAATAGGCTATATCAGCAGTGTACTTTTTCGGGTAAAAAGTAGTGTAACGCGCTTCTACTGAAAATTTGGTAACGTAACGTAGTTCCTTTTTCAAATCGGCGCAATGTTACTTTTCCCAGGGACAGATTTGACAGCGATGCTGCTTTCTCAGCTGCACGCTTGCGCAATAGGCACGAGCTCCACAAGGCGGCCTATGTGACAGAGGCTGGTAGCGTGAAGTGCAATCATAGCTCCACACGGTACGTGACCAAGGCTGGTGGCAATGAAGAGCAATCATAGCAAGCGAGACGCAGCCAACGCTAACTTCTGAGGGATGGACGTATTCACATGACTTCAAATTCGTTGAAACTAAGGGGAGGAATGTGAGTGTAAGTTGTAGCCTACACTGTGCCCTGAGAAACTTTTGTCCACTGCCGTTAACTCAACTGCCAGCCTATTGATACGATTTGCACTAGCTTTGCACCAAATTTCGGATGAGCGCTTGTTGAAAGAATGAAAGAGTATATGGCTATAAAATAAAATAAGCCCTCATGTATTTTGTGTTCACCTATATGCCCTTAAGATGTATCGAGGCTATGTTATTTATTATTGTTTCATAGGGCTTTAGTGGTGGTGTTGAAGCCTTTAACAGCCCAATGTTTTTTGTCAAGTGCTCTGTTTGTGACATTTTTTATAATAAAGAGCACAAAAGAAATACCTGTTATGTCCTTCATAGTAGAACTTGTACTTGTATGTAGGCCTACACATTTAGGAACAGATATTTAGTTCTGCCCAAAGTCAAGTAACGTAAAAGTAACGACTAACATAAAAAGTTACTTTCCATAGAGGGTAACTAATAGGGGTGTGCATTGGCACTGCCCTCACAATTCGATTTGATTACGATTCACCAGGTAACGATTCGATTCAATTCGATTCTACGATGCATTGCGATGCATCAAAATTCTACTGCACACAACAAGGCAAATTTTGAGGTCATGTGGCAATACAAGCAGTCAGATATTGAACAACAGATTTTATTGGCTGCTATCACTTTCCTGTATCTTTGACATAAATATCATTAAATAAAATAAAATTGAATGGTACAGGGTATTGGATATGGCATTTTAATAAGTTTAATAATTTAAACACATTGTAAAACTTAAAGCCCAAATTTGGAGACATCCATGCATGTCGAAATTTGCTGCAAATTCAAAACTTGATTACTCTGGAACGGCTAACTGTACAGGGGACTGCTTTACACCCTTCTGTTCGGTAAGGTCAGCTGTTTATTCTGATATATCCCAGGTGAAAAAAAAGCTATTAAAAATATACTTTTTAAAAGTGTACTAAGTACAGTTCATACTTTTTTCGTCAAATCCAAGTGTAGTTAAGTGTTCAATTATGTATTAAGTTCAACTTAAAATCTATTTGACTACACTTCAAGTGTAAATTGTGTGCTAAAATGGAACAACTTTTTTCAAACTTTAAGTGTTCTTAAGTACATTATACGAAAAGAGATTCATGAGCATTCAGAACACAGTCACAGTACACTTTTGTAACATCCCAAGTGTACTGGAAATGTACTTAAAAGGCATTACAGTATAACTAATAATAGTGTAGTAGTGTATTTTGAATACACTCTTATCATTCTCATTTGGCATGCAATTTAAGTATAATATTAGTGTGATTTAAAATTGTACTATTAGTACTCTCCTACCTATTGTGTTACATGATAAATTACACTTTATGAGAAAAACATTTTATTGACATGAATGAAAATTACAGATTTCTCTCAAAACAAAACATAATATTCATCCATAACAAACATAATATTTATCCATTACAAAAGTAAAACATTTTTCTGAAAGTTATGGATCTCTTGAGCATATCTTTTCAAGTTGGATGTGGTAACTTTGCCATTGTAGGCCTACCACGGAGACACAATAGAGCCACAAAGCACTCACGCGATAAAACATGCATTTGGGCATATTATATTGTTTCACACGCATAGATATTAAATGCAAGCGTGCAAATTCTCTGTGCGCGCGCGGACTCAGAGGAAACTGCTCCCTGAGCGAGGAAAAAATGCTGCGAGTAAGGAGGAATCTGACCAGTGAACCTGGTTCCAGCCCCCAAGTAGAGACCCACGAGAGCAGAAATTCACTTCCCGTAAGCAGAAATCAACTTTGAGAGAGCCGAGTGATTTTTCGAGTGCCTGTTTGGAGCGCTGGTCAGATTCCTACTCGCTTGCAGCATTTTCTTCCTTGCTCGGGGAGCAGTTTCCTCTGAGTGCGCATGCGCAGAGAGAATTTGCGCGCTCGCATTTAATATCTACGTGTGTGAAATAATATATAATATAATACACCCGAATGCATGTTTTATCGCGCAAGTGCTTTTTGCCACTATTGTGTCGCGATACTCTACAGCCTCATTGGTAGACCATCAATTAAAAATGCAGATTTCATGAAAAACAAAAGTTGTTTACCCTCCTAGGTGAGATAATTTGCCCTCTAAGCTTGAAATTGTTTACTGGACACCCAGCTTACAAGCCAACAACTTAACAGTCTAACATGGCTACATTTGTAATGCATGATCATTTATTACTTATTTGTTTGCAAAGTCTTCTGGCCCAGAAAGAAAACCATGGTGGCTACGGATCATGGCTGAGGAGGAAAGGTACAGCTGGTAGAGTTGTGCAGTGAGTGAACTTCCCTCCTAACACTGAGATGTGGTGGCAAAAGCTGTGGTAGCTAGCTTCCTTACTAGCACACCATCTTTCAGTCCAAGATGCATAAAGTTTTCGGTGCCAACCCGGGGCTGGACGGCAGTCAAATGCATTGACCTTGGTATTAGAGAATTTGTCTCTGTTGTCTGTGAACAGAAAGAAGATGGACAACATTTTACAAGATAAACAATATTTTACACAGAAACATGTGACATTTACTTTTTATGGGTCAAATTGGTACTTGACACCATCTGTTTGCCATCCTGGTATGGGTAGACCTGGCCAGGTAGTCTTTCGTTAAAGCGTTGTGCACCTTGGCACCGATATGAGTGCAACCACCCTGTTTTCTCCATTTGATTACCTTAGATTCCTTTGTTTTCAATACAATTGTAATGTCGTTTTTGGGTCAAATGGCATGTTGAATGGGAGTCGTAGGGGCACTAGTCTACTATTTTGATGCATGAATCAAAATCATCCTGTATCAAAATAGTTGTGCCCCTACGACTCCCATTCAAAATGGCATTTGACCCAGAAACGACAATACGGTCAAGCTTAATAGTGGCGCTTCTGATGTAATTATGCTTTTAAACGAAAGTTTGACTCGGGTACATTCACAAAAACACCCTAGGTTGCATTTTGGCTTGAGTTATGCTTTAAAAGTAATGGGGCAAGGTCCTGGATGAAGAATATTTACCTTTACTGCTGATTATTTGAGGCATTCAGGCTACGTTTATATGGTGACGATAAAAAGAGAAGACGCAGAAGTGGCGTCTCGTCTTCATTTTTTTATTCGCGTTTAGACGAGCATTCTCAGGGGGAAATCTTTGTTTATATGAAGACGCAAGAGTATGTGATATTCGATTGGATATGCATTCCAGACCGCTGGGTGGTGGTGTGATAGAACCCCGGTACGTCACGCGCAGACATTCTAATTTCACAGTTTAGCCAGAGAGGTAATCAAGGATCTTTGGTTTAGCCGTTTAGACGGAGACGCAACCCGGGTCATCTTCAAAACTCTACACTCTGGAAGGAGTCTTCATATTTTTGCGTCTTCAAGCCCCGATGGCGGGGTCGCCGTGTAAACGAAAGGCGCTTGATAAAATATTTTGTCGTCTTCCTTCGCAGTCGTTCTCGAATAAACGGCCCCTCAGACATCTCGGTTTCAAAACTGTCCAGGAACACCTGTAAAAACATAGTTAGGCTACAGATTAAAACTAGGTAAATTACAAACACTACCATGAAATTAACTTGAATGCTGTCAAACACAAATAATTTAAAAAAAATCTAAATCTATTGCATAAACCAAGGCATAAATATCAATAATGTAGCCTAAGCTTCATAGCACTAGTAGAACACCAGGTTTAATTCCCCCTCTAATATCAATGGTGGAAAAAAACGTTCTACTTCATAAAATGCATGTAATTTGTCCTGTAGACTAATTTTAAAAGATGTCTCCACGATTAAAGGAAAAAAACAGCTACAATGTCATTAGCATGTCTAATTAATGTTAAGTGTGACACTTTTGGGGGATTTTGACTAGCACCATCCTCCTTTCCATAGTGTGAGGTTCACCCCACATAACATTAAAGAACATTGGTGAACTTTAGGCAAACGTTGCTTAATAAAGAACACACTTTTTTCCCATAATAGTTTGTCTAACGTTAGTGCTAGCCAACGCTTGTCAATAATCCCACAAACACAAAGCAGGTGAATGTAGTTTTCTGGGTCTGGGTCGACGTTTATGACGTTAACGTTAGCTAAATTAGCTAATGTGATCTGACATTGCTAGCTTGTACTAGCAAGGATAGGCCTACAAACAAACTCTTGAAAGATTGCTAAGCCACCAATTTCACATCTCCAAAGACTACCAAATGCCATAAAGAGTAAGCTACATCAGAATCATTTAACAATATGCTTTGGGACTCACCTGATAACGAACAACTTGGCACTTTAGATCCAACTGGGTTCAACCCTTGTCATCTCATATGACGAGTCCTTCTGGCTCTAGGACCAACGTCTCTGGCATGACTAGAATCTATAACGTTAGTATCTTTAATTTTGACAAACCTGAAACCTTATACAGACCCTAAACGTATGCATTTTCTGGTCTCTTTTCTGTAATAAAGTTACAAGTGCATAGACTGTATAAAATAATGTTAATGTTTGCTCACACCACGTTTTGCTAGAAAGGTGCACAGACCCGCCCACTCCATTTCAAATTCAAACAGCCATTGTGACTGGTCAACTGGACTGCCACTCAGTGTTGCCTATAAATTTAACAACATGCCACATTCATCCTCTCACAACCTTTACTACATCACAAACTACTTACTAAGACACAAAATCAACAAAAGAAAAAATATTATTTGATGACAAAAATTGATCTGTGTATCTCTCTGTAGGCTAGGTTATTGCACATTGCCATCCATGCGGCTGACATATCAGGCCCATAGGCTACACACATTAGTATTTTATTCAAAGTTAGATGAAACTATACAACAGTGTTTCCCCTACAATGTATTTAACAGCGGCGCAGCGCCGCCGCTGGATTTTCAGCGCCGCTGCAACATAATATCACGAGATTCACTTAACACACTGTAAAAGCACAACGGCCAACGTCATCTCGAAATTGTTTTCTGAAAGTCTTGAGTAAGTTAAGTGCATCAAATCCGCACTTAGCCTCTCATTATTCAGGACATATATGCGGCATGATGTGTCAGGTGATTACAAGCCCAAAGACAAGTCTGCAGCCCATATGGCTAGCCTACGTTCTGAACACGGTTACATTGTTTAGCTATCCGACTGATGGGGTCTTGCTCCGCCACAGTGTAGCCTATGGTGTCATCGTTCACTTGTAGGTTGCACAATAAATAGCCTACTTATAGGCCTGGTGACAATAAAAAATGATATTAGTTATATTTCATCACAAAGCTGTTTGTATGCCGTGAATTCGCTTGTAGCCTATGCCATATGTTAAGCTTGAGCAATTCCTCTGATCCAAAGCCTGCTTTGACACATTGACACTAATGTGAAACATGCATCCTCCTCTCCTAGCCTACATCAAATAAAAGAAACCAATTCATGATTACCGAAATTAATTTAACATGGGGGGAAAAAAGTTTGTTGCGATTTAGCCTACTGTTGTGATGTGGTTCTTTCTGCTGACTGGATTTACCCCCCGTGTCGTCAACTCTGAGAACTCTTGCTCCGGCTGACAATTTTATCCAGAGAGCTGATTTCCCAAAGATGAGCCTCCATCAACATTCAACGACAAATTATTAAAACGTAAGTAATGCAAGAGTAAACCAATGTGCTACAAGGTGTATGGTCTTAACGTTAATTGTAGCCTAGACTTGTAACGTTAGCGTAGGGCTATATGTAATGTTTGCATGGGAAAGCTAGGCGAACACAGTCTAGGCCTGTTTAAACTGTCTGATAGTTAAAGGAAATATGAGCATATGTTGGCATATACGTATAGCCTAAATTCTGTCCACTTAGCTATAATAGGCTATCACAAACAGACCTTTTCTACGTTTACGGCATTAGACATATAGGAGCCTACATTCTCTTATCAGAAAGACGTGTTCTCATAACTTCAGCGTTCTCTTGACGGTGAGACGAACGGTCGCACTTCAATCAAGTAGCCTAGGTCTTTTTCGAGTTAATTGTGAGTGAGTTGTATGGTAACTGTGGGAATGATGTAGAAGAAAAGTGAGTATTTACTTTTTTATACGTGGGTTTGTTGTTTTGGGACTGAGAAATAGACTACAAGGAGAGCATCTGGCTACGTGCATGCGTGTCAGCATTAATGGCCCCCCCACAATTCAATTCAATTACCAAAGAGCCGTAGAGATGTTCTTTGAAAAGCCCAGAAAAATTAAGTGCTCGCAGATTGGGTGTGGTCTTTGCCATTAAGACAAATTTAAATAAATTGTAAATAATCTTTTTCTGGGTTGTGCCATTTCATTTTTCTTCTATAATTTTTAACCAATAATGTAAAAGAAAGCTGAAAATGTCCACAAAAGAAACACGAAGGTATGATATTAAAAAAAAAAAATGCGCAACAACCCCCCCCCCCCCCCCCCCCCCCCCCCCCCCCCCCCGCCAAGTAATAGCACCGCTGCTGGAAAAATTTCTAGGGGAAACACTGTACAAACAATCTTTTACCAAAAATATACTTTCCATACACTTAACCAAAATAAACTTCTTTACCATTTAAAATACACTAACAACAAAGTACACTTTTTAAAAGTACATTACAAAAACACTTTGAATATTGCAGAATTAGTATATTTACTTTTAGTACACTGAATTTGAACTTAATAACATCTACTTTGAAGTATACTTTCTAAAAGTACACATTAAACATGCTTTACATAAAGTACAAAAAGTGTAAGCATACTTGTTTTATACTTCATATACTTTAATCATATTTCTAACACACTAAAGTATACTACTTTTTTACCTGGGATAGTTTGTTGTCACGATAAGTCGAGCGACGAGTAAGAATAAACAGGTATGATAAGGGATCAGATTCCAAAAATAATTCAGTGGAAATGCATGGATTCCAGTTTCTTCCAGTAGCAGCAACTGGAATCCATGCATTTCCACGGAATTATTTTTGGAATCTGATCCCTTATCATACCTGTTCATTCTTACTCGTCGCTCGACTTATCGTGACTAAATTCAAAATGGCTGCAAACGCTAAACTTCGTGAAGATACTGTCTGTATAAATCGTCTTGTAAGTAAACTACCAGTGCTTTCTCAATGTCCTCAAAGTCTCGTTTTAAATGTCAGGGCCCTCGGAAGTCTACCAATGAAGTGTGGAGATACATTGAGCCTCGTAAATGGTGTAAAACAGTGATTTATTTGCATGGCTAGCCCGATGCCGAAGCACCACCATTGAAAAAGCTGTTGGTAGCATCGGCTAACTAGTGCCAGATTTTGGAGTGCAGGGGGACAAGCCGAGATGGGCTATGAGACATACGTTCACACTCGGTATCATGTTTCAACACACTTTAGGTCAATATCACACCGGAATTCTCCTTTAAATTTAATTATATTATTTACTTTTCTCATGAACCGTTCACCACAGCAATTAATGGCTAACATCGTTTAAAAGCTGAGAAAAAGCTCTTTCATGTGATGTGATAGGCTACTTGTGATGTCTGTGTGATGAGTAGGCTCAATGATGCCATGGTCTGTAAACCTCTGATTTTCAAAGGGGCATCATGGCCACCTCGGGCAACGATGGCCATGGCCGTCGTAAAATTCCTACCCTGCACATACTGCACACACAGTAACCAAGCTCAGGATGCCAACGTTCGACATGGTTCATGAAGTTAGTTGTATTGCCAACGTGCTTGATTTTAGTGTGGCAGGTTTTACACACCGCGTACGTCTTGTCCCTCCGTCATCTTAATTCTTTAGTGTTGTTGTTATGCTAACTAGTGCTGCCGCTTAGCTTGTAGCTACAGGCTGCGCATGTCACTACAACGTTGCTCCGGAAATGCCCCCAGAAGTAATTGAAACTTCACAACTTTATTGTCCACTCAAGGCCAGAAAATAAACAGTGACATAATCGATTATGGCACGTTGCCGCATCGATGCTGAATCGTGCATGCCCCGCATTGCAATGCATCGCCGAATCGATTATTGTTGACACCAGTAGTAATGAAGTGAGTATTTGTATGGACAAATCGCTACTTAGGTCAACTTTAGAGCTCAATATAGGGAATTGCCCAACAAGGGATATCATCGGGCACCCACCCTATTCTTTTGGAGAAACCCAGGCAAGAAGAAACAGCAAAGAAAAAAAAACTTCAACTGACAAAACCAGGTTCACCAAAATTCTGGCCTTTGACTCCTGGACTATGATAAGCATAGCTTATTGTAATGGCTATAGGTAGTATATTTAACTGAGAAATGAAATTGTGGCTTATTAAAGAAAAACAACAGATTTTATTTTTTAGAAGTATTTATGTATTTTATGTATATGTAAATACAATCCCTCAAAGTATTTTGTTACAAACTACATTAGATTTGTTCCAATCTTGCAAAATACAAATGACAAAATATGTTAAAGTTAATAAATATGTATTTAAAATACATATAATTAAAATACTGCCCATGTCTGGATATATCTTATCATCTGTTGAAAGACTGGAAAACTCTTACTGGCCCAGTGGCCTTCATGTTCAATGAAATCTCTTTTAGGGAAAAGATCATTTGGAACATCTGCTGCCCCTGGCAGAAAAGGTGTTCTTGTACTGCTGCCAGAAAGATAAATGTGAGATAAATTCCATTTGAGACGAAACAAAATACCTTACTTCACCTTACCTTTCACACACCCCTTTAGATAACCCTGTCCCAGCTGGCATCCGTTAGTATGGGTCTCTTTTTTTCTCTCATGCCAGACCAAGCCCTGGGCGTCTCAGACACCTGTCCACTTTGCATAAGTGACCAGTATCAGAATGAGGACAAGGGAGGCACCGAGTTAGTATATGTAGGAGAAGATTACAGCCATATTCACTTCACAGCATCCTAGCTGAAGAGATCAAGGTTGAGCACTCTACTGAAATCAATCCTGTTGGGGGAATTCACAACAACCACATCCAGCATCTATCAGGAACCATGGTGAGCCTCCCTCTCTCTGTCGCCTTCACTATCTCTTTCTTTGCTCTTCCATTCATTTGTTTTTCTGTCTTTCCTCATAAGTCTGTCTTCCCTCATAAGTCTGTCTTCCACATCTCGCTCATTTTTTTCCCTTTATGTATTTGGGGCCATATTCACAAAGAATCTTAAGGCTAAAAGTAGCTCCTAAGGGACCGTTCAGTATGGAATGGACCACTGGAGGAAAATAGGGGAGAGTCATGTCTTTTTATTCAGCCAACTTTTATTAGTCTAGGGGGGGTGGGGGGGTCACCCAACTTTTGTATTCATGAAAACAGCAAGTGGCTTGTTTGGTGCATATTTTTCTATGTAGCTCTCAGTCTCAGTCTTTACACTTCAGGCACCTACCCATCGGCTCACCACGTTTATCCTTCATTTCCTTATTTTTTGCAGGGTAGGTTGTAAAATAAAGACCTCGCGCTGTGGCTTTTGAGTGGAGATACTGAGGGTCCTCTAGGCACTAGCAAAGATTCTAGAGCGAATGTGATTTCTGTACTCTTCAAATATCCTTTCGGTCCATAGCTGTCAACATTCAGCATTGAAAATAAGTAAGATTTCCCGGGTTTCTCAACCAAAATACGGGAAATGTCAACATTTTGTTGGGCGTCTATACCATGAGCCAGAGCTAGTGAGCCGAGCAGATGGAATTTTGTAAGAGCGCGGAGTGCTTTTTAATTTAGAGGCCGGAGCGGCCGCTCTGTTCCGCTCCAATATCGCTCACACTACGAGTCTACAATGCACAATTATTCCCTCGTGATTAAGAGCTGTAGCCACACGTGCATTTCAAAACATCGCGACGTGAAATGCCACAAAAAGCGTTTTAGAATTGTTTCCTCTCGAGGATTAGGATTGTTTCCTCCCCTAGGAGAGGAGTCCTCTCGACTTCTTTTAAGTTGCTCCAGACTTCGGTGCTACTTTTAGGTCTAAAATGCTTCGTGAATTACTCCTAAAGTTACGAGTGACACGCCCATTATTTTTAAGAGTTGCTCCTAAATTCACCAGTTAGGAGCTACTTTTAGCCTTAAAATTCTTTGTGAATACGGGCCCAGACCTAGGCCTACTCTTAGTAAGGAAAAATGATAACTTCTAAGACAAGCTCCGTTGCTATGGTTGACGTCATTACCCATGCACAAGCTTGACTGAAGTGACCACCTTGATTGGCTGATGATTATAACGCGGGAAACCCTCCCCTACGATGATGAGTGACTGGTGACAGGTCTTTCTGGTGAGAATGCGTGCGCTACACAAGTAGCCTACTGTGAAGGACGGAAGATGATGAATAAATAGCCTATTAAATAAAGAGTAAGACAAAGCAAATAGCCTATAGCATAATGAAATATACGGATTGATGCAGTATATTTCAACATTTTCTAAATTAATCTGTATGAAGACACGTAGGCCTAGGCAAAGGGGAGACACAATTTAATTTGATTTACAATGAAACGTTACATTTAGTTTATAGCTACATGTTGACAATGAGGTTTTGGTTTTTGTTAGTGGCGTTATTGCATCCCTTAGTTACAATGCACTAGTGGTGGGCGGTATAACGGTTCACACCGTAAACCGGTGTATATTTTCGTTATGATGTGAATTTTTAATATACCGCCATACCGGTGTATTTCATTACACAAGACGGGACTTTTTTCACACGCACGCATGGTGCGACTGCGAGGCAGGCATAGTGAGGGTAAACACAAAACACCTTAAGTTTTTCCCCTGAAGTATGACCCTTAAGGTTTAATTTATCCTTAGGTAAGGGGTTTATTTAAGGGTGTTGCACAGAATACCTTAAATTGTTTCTTTAGTTAAGGAAAAAACGTTAAGGGATACTGTATTGAAAGGGATTTACCGTCACGAAAATTCTATTGAGATTGTTCAATAGCTGTAACTAGCTGGCTAGTAGGTGATGTCGTTAGTTAGCAACCCACCGAACACAGTGAAGTTTAATGATCTTATCATTCATCTCACCTTAAGAATATTCGTTGAAATTATCCAGGTAGCAAGTAAAGCATGTTATAGACATGAACTGCGCAATTCTAGCAGGCTAGTTAGAAATGATCCTGACTGTCATCAGTGCACCAAAACGAACTTTTTTGTTAATGTTTTGCCTAGCGAACTGAACCGAAACTCATGGCAGGCTAACAAGACAGCTACATCTACATGAAGTTAACGTTAGCCTACCACTAACGTCATGCAAACCACACAATAACAATAAGGCATGTTTCTGATAGGCCTGTTTGACAGAGTAAGCATATTAGCAGAGAGGTTTTATTTTAAATTGTATAATTTTCAAAAAAGTATAATTATTGCAAGTTGCACTACTTTTTGTATTGGTTTTATACGTTTTATTGGTTATATAAGATGTTTGTGAAATTTGCACAGTAAAAGTTCTGTATTTTGACTGCAATTGTCTTTGCATTCTGATTAGATTCTTCATTAGAGTCATGAGTAGAATCATGATCTTCTTGAATTTCCCCTGGGGATCAATAAAGTATCTTATCTATGAGTGTCTCTTTGTAAACAGCATCATTTTCTGGGGCCATGCAAAACTGCATTACCACTAGTGTGGAGTTATTCTACATCATGACAGTAAAATAGACCATCCTTAGTCAATGTACTGCAGCAATTCCTCTCTCAACCTGTAGAAAATGCTGTGAACATCTGATTATGCATGAAAAAAAAAATACCGTCATATACCGTGAAACCGTAAGAATTTTTAAAAAAAAATCTGTGATATACATTTTTGGTTATACCGCCCAGCACTACAATGCACAATATTCCCTTGCGGTTGAGAGCTCCTGTAGCCGCATGTGCATCTCAAAACATTGCGACGTGAAATGCCACAAAAAGCAGTTTAGGATTGTTTGTGAATAGGTCTAGGACCTAGAGAGTTAGAAAAAAACGAGAAAAAGGAACATAGCATTTAATAATAGTGTAACGTCTTCCGAGGAACATAGCATTTAATAATAGTGTAACGTCTTTCGGACTGAGAGCTATCCTCCCAGAATGCAATGTGTGTGAATGCTAGATTGTGTAATGTCGGTTTTTGTGATTGCATTTACCTTGTCATGTATGTGTTAGTTTGTGTAGTCTTTCTTTAGGTTGTACCTCATGTGTTTACCCCGTGTATGTCAGTATTTTATTGACTTTCCTTGTGTTTCTTGTGTAATGGCGTCTTGGTATGTGTGTGATTCCCGCTTCCATTAATATAACTTTTCATTGGACAACTTTGAGTCTCATCAATCGTTACAATAGTTTACAAATGTTTAATAAATGCAGTGTGTAGTAGAAGAAAACCGAAACTGTTGCATGGTTGTAGGTGTTTTTCACTGGGTGGAGGTAGTGTAGTGGATATAAGGATTCATCTACAATCAATGTTACTATATTAATATTCAGGCAACTTTAAAATATGATGGTAGTCTTAGTGGGCCAGAAGTGGTGGTTTGATATTTGGAAATCTGATTGTGGTATCCGGGATTTTTCTCAAAATTTGCCCCCCACCTCTTTGAAAATATCTTCTGTGCCCGTCACCTCCTCATTTGCAATTATTTTACCTGTGCAGTGGAGAGTACATGGTGGCTTGGTAATTTGATTGGCAATTTTATACTAGAGAATTTAGGCCTAACCATTTGATCATGTGTGTTGGGATCTTACTAGGCATATTACTATTAGTAACCAGTGTTAACTCTTGTACATTCATGGCCCCCCACCTTTGCAATTCTGTTTCCTGTACAGGTTTGTTCAGGTGTGCTGAGCCAACTGCTCCTGCTCTCTCTCCTCTCCTCTGGGACTACTGGTGTGAATGAAGTGAATCTCAACGCACTCGAAAAAATCATTGCGCATATTGAGAATACGTATGAAACTACCATGCCATTCTTCATAAAAACTACAACATAGGAAAGAGAATTCACTGTCATTATTTGTAACTGTCTGTTCTCCCACAGGTACCAACTAAAAAGTGGTCAGAATGTCATTCAGACTGCTGTTGCTGTCCGATTCCCGGCAGATCAATGTGAATCTGGTCAGCTGAACCCCGCAATACACCTGCCATCCCGTGAAGATGTGATCTCTGAAATTCAAAACACATCGAAAGATCGAGTGTTTGTGGGAGAAAACCTGGTTGCCGCTCGACCTGTTGGTAAAGGGGATACAGCTCATCATTCCGAGTACATTCTGTTGGGCAAGATCAGGGATGATATAAAAACGACTCCCATGAACTACCTGACCTCAGATCACCTTAATGACTGTGTGGTATTCTACACCTACAACTCCCCCTGTGTGAACCAATGCCTAAATCAAAACAAACAAAGATATATCTTACCATTTGTTGAACGTCTTTGGGAAACTCTCACTGGCCCAGTGGCCTTTGTGTTCAATGAAATCTATCAGGGAACAGAAAATGTGGAACAACTGCTGTCTCTGGCAAATAAGGTGTTCTTGTACCGCTGCCATAATGATAATTGTGCTTATTGTGGAAAAACAAGGGAAACTCTTCAAGCAAGTAATTGTGTTGCAACGGGAGAGTAAATCAAGAAATCAGAAGGATATCAGCACAGTTAATTTTGTTGTCGCTGTTTACATTTACTTTTCATGTCATTGTCTCTGCACTGTACACCTTCATAGATTAAAAATGTTAGGTATCTGTGCAGCCTGTGGACGTCATATGTGGGTTCGCCCATATGCAAATCTGTAGAATCAAAAATGTGTCTTGCTCCATATTCTTTGTTTCCACACATGTGAAAGTAAATAAAAAAAATGTTAAATACAGCCCTAAGGGTCTTTATACAATCAAACTTAAGATCAAATAGATCGCATCGCAATAGGTTTTCAGTGCTGTCTTAACTCCAACACACATACAAACTGTAAGCCTTGCAGTGGGTTCAGGGATCAAACCCTGTTTCTTCCATAGATTGCCAAAACTCATTATTTTCTAGATGTGATATTCAGAATGTGTAAATATATTTAGGCTACATGTTTCGGAGGCTATTGCGTTGCGCCTGGTATTCATAATTTATGAATACATGGTTACTGCAACAGATTAATAACCTCAATAATTGTTTATTAATATAGGCTAATGACAACCACTGCCTCTAGAAAATAAACGAACAGTCGGCCGCACATTGAAAGCACAATTTGAAGCCTTCCCGTGGTGACAGCTGAGCAGTTCTAACTGGTGAAGTTAGGAGAAACTTCTAAAAATAATGGGCGTGTCACCTGTTACTTCAGGACTCCAATTATTTTTGGACTAAGAGTAATTCACGAAGCATTTTAGCGCTAAAAGTAGCACCTAAGTCTGGGACAGCTTAGAAGTAGTCGAAAGGACTCTAGACCTCTTCACAAACAATCGTAAGCAGCTGTTTAGCATTTCACATCGCGATGTTTCAAAATGCACGTATGCAGAGAATGGTCTCAATCGCGAGGGAATTTGTGCATTGTAAGGAATGCAATAACTAGCCTCATAAACCAGAATCTTCACTTCTCTTCCTGCAAAGAGTCTGGCCAGGCATCATTGGCAAGTGTCTTCTTCCTGGTGGGTGGACACTGAGTTCCTTTAAACAAATAGGCTAGTAATGTTTGGTACTGACGTATTAACCGGAGGGGTATTCCATCAACCTCCCTATGAAGGTGTAGCGCTTAACAGAAATAGCCTGGCTTGAACTAGCATAGACTTTCACTTGCTGAAGCCGTTAATTACCTCAAGCGGCATCTTGGCCATGTTTATCTAAGCGAGGTTTAGGTCAGCTTCATCTCTGATCTAGAAAAGTAGACCAAAACAGTAGGTTGACGAAAAGAGTATATGTGTCGTAAAATTAAAGCAATAGGCCTATTGCCACTATTTCTGTTCGATGTACACAGACATCCCAAGTCTCCCGGAAGTTCCGGGAGTCTCCCGCATATTGATAGCGGCTCCCTGACGCCCGCAAATTAGATAAAATCTCCCGGAATCTAGAGTGAGCGATCAAGAGCGCGCATGCGAGACCGCGTGTGCATCTGAGTGTAGCGCGCACACGAGGGGAGAGAGAGAGAGGGGTGGTGCGTGTGTGTCTGAGCGCATCCAAGACAGAGAGCATCCTGATTGGCCTGTTTCGCTAAATCAACCAATCAGTTTTCAATGTAGGCGGGCTTTTATGTCTTTTCTCCCGAACTTAATTAATCAGTTCAGTAGAAACAGAAGCGTCATGGTCAGTGCCTCAAAAAAAGGAAAATGTAAGACCCATTTCAAGTGTAGGCTACCCTTGTCTCACAAGAGTAAAACATAATGATGGACCTAATCTTGCACGCTGCACTGTTTGTAAACAGTGACTTTAGCATTGCCCATAGCGGGTTAAATTATTGCAAAAGACATGGGGGGGGGGGGGGGGGGGCTTCGTGATGCCTCCCTGAAATGACTTTTTGCAAGTTGGGATGTCTGTGTACAAGCGCCATCTACAGAATTTTCATTGAAAGTCATCAAATTGAACATAAAAAAATAGATAGGCTAGTTGTCTAGGACTAGCCTACATAAATTGGAAAGTAATGCAAGCATACATTTAAACAACAATGATGGTTTGAAATCAATTGTGAGTTTGATTGTCTTCACTCTTAAACAAACGAGTGAATGAATAAATAGTAGGCCTAAACTCAAAAAACAGCTTTGGCATAGCATAGGCTATTCAAAATATTAGGCATAGGCCTACGTTCTTAGATTAAAGGGTTCATTCCAAATTATTGTCTAGGCGTAGGTGGTCATAAAAGAAATTGGTATCAACTTAGTATAGCCTATTGTCTCCCAAGTCTCATAGTTCTGCCAAAGTGTAAATATGATTACATTACATACAATAATTAGTGAAATATAATTATCTGAAATGTAATGGCTTTCAATTTGTCATTTAATATTTAATCTGTGTAGCACACAGTTGATTTGACATTCATGAACAGTTATCGAAGCGGTTGAAGCGGTTTAAATCAGGCTATTAGCAGCCTATACAGAATTACAGTGCTGGCCAAAAGTATTGGCACCCATGCTAAAGTTGACTGAAAAGAGGAATATAAAATCATCTTTTGGAAATTGATCTTAATGCCTTAAGTGAAAAATGAGGAAATATCTAACCTTTAAGGACACCAATTTTCTTAGTGAATGAATAATGTATCATAAATAAATAAATGTTCTTCCTTAAAATACAGGGGTCATAAGTATTGGCACCCCTATGTTAAATTCCCATAGAGACAGGCAGATTTTTATTTTTAAAGGCCAGTTATTTCATGGATCCAGAATACTGTGCATCCTGATAAAGTTACCTTGGCCTTTGGAATTAAAATAGCCCCACATCATCACATACCCTTCACCATACCTAGAGATTGGCATGTTATTTAAGTTAGCCTATTAGCTGGTTTGATTTGCATTGAGCTCAATGAGCATCAAACCAGCTAATAGGCTAACTGAATTTCCAAAAGAGGATTTTATATTCCTCTTTTCAGTCAACTTTAGCATGGGTGCCAATACTTTTGGCCAACACTGTATACCTTATGGCTTGCATCAGATATAATGTAGTCCACTGGCATATTTACTGTCAATGAACAGGCAAATGTGCATGACATCAACAGTAGGACATGTCTTTCATTAAAAAGTATAACTAAAAAGTGCATGATCAAGCTTGCTATAGGTGGGAAGCGAACCTGCACACACATTATGATTTTCCTACTACACCGTCTCGCTACGCATCACACCACCACAGAACGCAAACGATGCAAGATTAGAACCACACTAGTTAAAACATTTAAAGTCGCATAATTTTCATAAATTCTTTGGAGATAGTGAATGTGTAAATCCATGCTTGGTGACACTGTCGGAAAAAGCGTTCCTACTTATATTTTTGAAGTTGTAGTCTACAGGTGACGAAAGCACAGGTTGACGGAACCATCTTTTTGGATTTGTTTTCCGACTGATTGGGTTTTTTGCAACACAGCTTAATTAATTTAGCTTGAAAGTTAACCTGCTACGGACCTGAGGGGTATTTCACAAAACCTAGATAAGGAATTAAAGGATAATTCTGGTGTGATATTGACCTAAAGTGTGTTGAAACATGATACCGAGTGTGAACGTATGTCTATAGCTCATCTCGGCTTGTCCCCTGCACTCCGAGGTTATCAAAGGGGGTGCCTCGGACATCGGCCTAGCCATGCAAATAAATCACTTTTACACCATTTAAGAGGCTCAAAGTAGCTCCACACTTCTGAGGGCCCTGACATTTAAAACTAGGGATGGGTCACTCGACACCAGGGAGTCAGGATTTGTAGGGTTAGCTTCAGCCACATAGCAGGGCATTTGGCCGCCGACATTTTTGAAAACATGGCGTTACATGGTTGCAACTTCCGGCACCAGTTTTTGCATGCTGATTGGTAGATGCTCATGCACGAGTTTAGTGTTGGGCACAAACGTCCTCGCGCGTCTGTTGGTTTGCATTTCTGGAAGACGACAATTAAAACAACTAACTTCTTGGATTAAGCTACTGATACTTGACTTAATGCCTACATGGTTTAGGCTATATTACCGGACTTTGTGGTAAATAAAAGAAAAATTTTAATGTTGTCATATTAGGCTATTATTTGCCGTATATGTGGGTTGACATAACTGACTATGACCATACATTTTAGCAGATGCATTGCATAGCAATGACCTATATCCAATTATTAGCCTACTCATTGCGTTGTGTATGAAAACTATTTTAAAACGCACAGGCTGTAGTTCTGTAGTCCATGACAACGCAACGTCTGGATAATATAGGCTGCTATTTCTCTCCAAGTGACATGTCAATGACTTATTTAGTTTGCTTTCTTGCAACATTGACATGATTAGGCTATATGCATTTGATTTAAATGTTGAGGCTGCCAGTTGAGACAAAAGCCAAATATCCAACAACAGTTGCAGACTATGCCTGCTCGAACCACAATACCCGAGGGATGTGCGCTTCTATCGGTAAGTTTAACTTGCGTTGGATTCATTTTGTCTGCCTGCAAATGTAGCCTAGGTTTAATCAAGCTGCAAATTCACACTGGGTGCAGCGTTGGATAGCCTATTGTGTAATACAACCTGTCCAAATAATGCATGGATTCCAGTTGCTGCTACTGGAAGCAACTGAATCCATGCATTTCCACTGAATTATTTTTTAGAATCTGATCCCTTATCATACCTGTTCGTTCGTACTCGTCGCTCGACTTATCGTGACTAAATTCAAGATGGCGTCGAACGGTAAAATTCCTTAAGGTACTGTCTGTATAAATCGTCTTGTAAATAAACTACCAGTCCTTTTTTAAAGTTCTCCATGTCTCATTTTAAATGTCAAGGCCTTCGGATGTCTACCAATAAAGTATGGAGCTACTTTGAGCCTCGTAAATGGTGTAAAACAGTGATTTATTTGCATGGCTAGGCCGATGCCCGAGGCACCACAACGAAACACTGTGTTGGTAGCATTGGCTAACTAGCGCCAGATTTCTGAGTGCAGGGGACAAGCCGAGGTGAGCTATGAGACATACGTTCACACTCGGTATCATGTTTCAACACACTTTAGGTCAAAATCACACCGGAATTATCCTTTAAGCAAAATTATATCATGTAACGTTACAGTGTCAACTGGACTACATGTTAGCAAGATACACATAATGTCAGCTAGCTCTGCACGTAGCTGGTCAGTGGCCTATGCAGGAATTGGTAAGTTTTGTTTCATGTTTATTTGATAACATAGACTTGTAATACATGCTTGTAATCTGGCCCTTTTCTATATAAAAAAGTGTTTTTGTGCTGCTTGCAAACCGCAGTGCTTACTACTAGATTATATGCTATCTTGAAGTTGTGTGTGAGTTGATGTGGCTTTGGTGAAGCTGTCTGGATCAGCATCTATGTGAAAAATGTCATTTGCCTTGGTTTCCTGCCCTGCTATTTAGTCACAATTTTTTTATATATCTGTGTTTTGTAGCCATTATTGGTGAAATCTATGGCGTGGCCATCAGACATTATGAAATAGGCAACAAGCAGTAGTAGCAGCATAGGGCAATACATTTTCTGACTTTTATGTTTAATATCATGGTGGTGTGCTGAGACATTTTCTTATAATTTTCTGTTGAGACACTTTCTCATAAATACATTTGGCAAACACTGTAGGATAGCCTACTGTAGTTCCACATTAGCTTTTGAGTAATCAGAGCAGCAGCACAACCTAAAACAGTTGCACTGTAATGTTAAAGCTACAGTTAAGTAGGAGAGCCCTACAAACAGTCTGAAGCAAGTTTGCTGATGTCAGATTAAACTATAAAATGATTTGGACACATCATTGTAGACCAGTTGCAGCGCCATATGTGCGTGCAAGTCATGAACATAAGTTAGGGAACCGATAGCCTAAATATTTCAAAATAGTCTGCACAAACCCATACTTGAGCGCACTTGGTGTTCACTTTCAATATGACATGGACTAAATTGCACGTCTTCACCGAACAGTAGCAGGCAGCAGATTGTAATGAATATGGGTGATAAATAAGTAGCCTAGCCTAGCAGCCTATTCACTTTGCTGCTGATAAGGATGATGGCCGGGTGCTATTCGCCTAATAAAGATCTAAGCAATGCGGAATTCAGCTCGGAACATTAATTATTTGTCTAACAAAGATTCTAGAGTGCTACACAGATTTGCGTGAGAAAGAGAACTTTTTCCCCCCACCGTGAAATGCTGGGAAATTGCACATTTTAACGCTGAAATGCAAAATAAATCTTCGGGTGGTGTTCCCCCCGGAACGCCCCCCTATTATTATTTTTTGTCAAAAAATAGTCATCATTGAAGGCCTAACCACTGAACGCACGGTCTGCCACTGACGAACACCCTCTCATCGAGTTTGTCCTCATCAGGGCGCACCAGACTGTGATTGACAGTCAGATCTCACACAGCTCTGATTGGACCAGAAGAACCGGGAGCTGTGGGTTTTTGCAAAACAAATAACAGGCTCTAGGTGGAGGTAGAAGTGCGGGTTTTTTTTTCTAAAACTGGCTGATTTATGTTGTTCTGTTGGAGCATAGTATCGGTTTCAGTGAATATGATCAAAAAAATCTTGCCAACTGCAGCTTTAATTGAATAAGGCCATATCACTACTCGTTTCCCCTCCTCCAATTTGACCCCAGATGTGAATGTATATTCTGGAATTATAATAAACCAGGAGTTTCCTAGATCTGTGCGCTTCGTTCATTACCTTGGCTTCACTTTGCAACACTGTGCTGTGCGTACAACAGAGCTACAGAACTCTGTTGTTACATCCAGAATAAGGAACTATTCTTTCGCAAGCCAGCCTCAAGTTTTTACCTGCTCTTAACTACACTGGAATCTACTCGGTCAACGGTGTCTCCATTTGGAATTAAGGAAACAATTTTAATAGCATTCTTCAATCTATAGCATATGAGTTAAGAGTAAGAGTTACCTTTGGTTCAATACTGGAGGCAAGTCTACATGTGTGTGAAGTGCTAACGTAATTTCTTAGAGATAACCAAAGTCTCTAGCTTAAATTTTTTACCACGATTCTACCGCGAAAAACATAGCCTACATAGTCTAGACAGATTTCAGAAAAAAGGCCTTCTATAAAAAGTGAGGAGCATTTATGGGTACAAGTTGGGAACCGGCCTACCTTACATATTTCAAAGGTGCTGAGTCCAAAAAACCAAAGCAAAATTTTGAGTTTTTGATCTTCTACTGTAATTTGCATATCAAAATGGCCGCCAAATTGCCCATCTTGCACAGTCATTGGACCATTTCCCCCTAGTTTTTTTAGGCAATCAAGATGAGGAAATGAAGTTTCTAGATCAATAGTCAAGGGTCAGAGCAAGGATATAGTGGAGGCTCACTGCCTTTTTTATATGCAAATGTACAACTTCAAAGGTGGCATTATATGTGTTATTTTTAAGGTGGACATAAATATTCAATAAATGTTACTCTGAAGTTTCCCCTGTTGATAAGACGGGAAAAACCCAGGTGAATAGGGAAAAATATAGCCTGGTGAACCAGACCCACATTAAAATGTAGGGTCTGGGGACTCACCATTCACAGTGCTCGGTCCGAGGGGCGGGATAATTGGTTGTCTTTCCAGTTTCCTCTGCACGCAATAGGATAGCGCTACAACTCATAAGTCCCATGCGTTTTCCCAACAGCAGAGCTAGTTGGCTAGTTCAAACTTTTGCCAACTTAAAAAAAGCTTAACTCGTGTCGCGCTGTTCGCCAACAGCAATATACACGATGTGGTTGGCCCTATCGAAGTTTCATTTTTCCAGCTCGCAAGCCAACGGAGAGTTGCTAGACTAGCCCGCTAGGGTGCGTCTAGATTTCTAGGCTAGGAAAAAATATTCAAAAAGAGACGATCCTAAAAAGTTGTTTTCATGTTACCGGATGTGGGATGGTGGGGAAGGGGGGCATTATCCCTCTTCATGTTTGCCTTAAGGCTGTTTCATGCTTCTGCGTCCACCCCACACAATGACTACACCGTTGCCTCGACTGCTGTGCTGAAATATTAACCTTATTTGTTTGGCCTTTTCCAACTTAGATTTTGTAAAGTAGCTTAATATATAAATATCATTGGTATTATCTTTGTGTGTCTGTGTGTGTGTGTGTCTATATCTCTCTCTGTTTGTGTGTGTGTATATCTCTTTCTGTTTGTGTGTGTGTGTGTGTCTCTCTCTCTCGCTCTCTCTCTCCCTCTGTGTGTGAGTGTGTCTCTCTCTCTCTATCTGTTTGTGCGTGTGTCTCTCTCTCTTTGTGTATGTGTGTGTGTGTGTATTTCTCTGTGTGTGTGTGTCGCTTTTTCTGTGTGTGTGTTTGTCTGTCTTTGTGTGTGTGCACATGTGCTTGAGTGTGTGTCTGTTTGTGTGTGTGTCTCTTTCTGTGTTTGTGTGTGTCTCTGTGTGTGTCTCTTTGCTCTGTGTGTGCGTGTATGTGTGTTTGTGTGTGCGTGTGTTGCTATCTTTCTATGTGTGTGTGTGCACGTGTGCTTGATAGAGGTGGGTCGGTCGCGAACAAACTAGTTCCTTTGAACGGGTCTTTAAAATGAACGACCTGAACTGGTTCGCCTTTCCAGTTCTTGTTCGTTCTTTCGTTCGTCGCTGAATCACACTGACCTAGTGCTGCTGTGAATGCCTATGGCCCAGCTTCCTAAGGCGAGAGCCAAACCAATCGTATGCTGTTGTCTGTATTGTTTCTAAAACGTTCTCATCGAATTAGCCAATGAGAGGCATGAAAGCATAGCAACCGTTTCCATGGAAAAAAAACAAATGGGCTAGTGAGACTAGTGGGAGAGCATACGATAAAACATAATGATAATGGTTTACATTAACAACTCCATTTTGCATTTCAATATTGGCATTTACATTTAAATATCTGTCTAATGGTAAATGCATGCTGTCTTTGTATTTTCTGTGTCATGCCAGGTTAATAAATGTCTCTTCAATCTGTCTCGTTCGTTCGTTCGTTCGTTCGTTCTCACGCCAAGATCCCCCACCTGTTTCACTTCGGTCTGTCGTTCTCGTTAGGTCAGTCACTCGTTCTTGGCAGAGTGAAGCAGAAGAAGCAGAGTGATTAGCTCTGTAGCCTAGGCAAAATGGGGACTTGAAACCTTTTCATCAATATAATCTTTCTGCCATGCCTTTAAACATGTTTGTCGGCATAGCCTACTGGGTCTTTGTTCCTTTATGAATGAACACATTTTTAAAAAAGTAATGTCAAGGTGAATGAACACATTAGCTACTGCTGTTTTGTCTAAAAGTACACATAATCCTGAAGTTGCAGCTATATTTGCGCTACAATTACAGTGTTGTGTTGACCGTTTTCACAAACGAGGAGCTGAGAACCTGCATTCCATGATTCACTGCTGAACTACGTTGTAGGCTACCGGAAATGCGAAAGAACGAACGATTCAGAACGAATCATCTTGGCGAACTGTGTCATGAGAACGAACGACAAAATCCACCTCTAGTGCTTGAGTGTGTGTCTCTCTCTCTCTCTCTCTTTGTGTGTGTATGTGTCTGTTTGTGTGTGTGTCTATCTTTTTCTTTCATTGTGTGTGTGTGATATCCTTGCTCTGACCCTAGACTATAGATCTAGAAACTTAATTTCCTCATCTTTGATTGCCTACTTACAAAAAAACTAGGGGAAAATGGCCCAACGACTGAGCAAGATAGACAATTTGGCGGCCATTTTGATATGCAAATTAGAAGGTCAAAAACTCACAATTTCGCTTGGGTTTTTTGGGTTCAGCACCCTTGAAATATGTAAAGTAGGCAAGTTCCCAACTTGTACCCATAAATACTCCTCACTTTCAATTTTTGGGTACATCCCGTCTACACTAACACTCAGTTTGTGCCGATACCTTAATAAATATTTTAAACAATAGCCTATTGTGTCTAAGATCTTCCGAGTCGTTTGGGGACAACATTTATCATGTTGGATGGTCAGACGGGTTGTGGGAATAGGGGTGTTTCATTAATAATACTATTATTAGTGTTTTTGTGTAACAGAGGTCGTTTCGCCCGCCGCTCACGACCCTCGAACCCGCCACCTCAACACACACCGTCATGGGAGTCTAACCAGAGACTTTCTAATGAGGAGACACAGCACTCCAAAAAATCCTCCATAGAAATACATGGGGTTAGTTTGTAATGCCAAAATGGCAGTTGTATACACATATCCCACCCCTTCCGCGGAAAAACTTTAACATGTGAATACATTGAGCCAATCATGTGATGTGTCATGAAGGTGTCATGAAGCCTTGCACAGGCACATTTCTGCCGAAATAGATGCCCAATAAGTGCCCAAAAAGCATTGCAATATGGCCACTAAGTGGAGGGACTTGCCTAAAAGGACTTTGGTCGAACGCTCTAACCACTGAGCTAAAAGCCCAAAGGTTGTGAGGATTTACACGCCTCCGTTACACCAGAGACTTTCTAATGAGGAGACACAGCATTAAAAAAATCCTTCATAGAAATGCATGGGGTTAGTTTGTAACAGTTGTCTACACATATCACACCCCTTCCGCGGCAAAACGTTGACATGTGAATACATTGAGCCAATCATGTGCTGTGTTGTGAATACATTGAGCCAATAATGTGGTGTGTTGTGAAGACATCGTGCCCATCATGTGTTGTGATCTCGCCGCCGGAGCAAGATTGGTGTCATGGTGTTCTGCCGAAATACATGCCCGATGAGTGCCCAAAAAGCGTTGCAAAATGGCCGCTGAGTGGAGGGACTTGCCTTAAAGGACTTTGGTTACACCAGCCCAAGGTTGGTTACCAGTTGATCCAATATTAGTTTTGCAGATGGATAGTCCATCTTATACACACCAATTGAATTGAAATAGAAATGGTAAAGATTTGCAATTTTTTGTAATTATTCCATATTCAGTGTAGTCATTCCATATTAGAATGACCCCTGAAGTACAATACAAATGCAAGCATGAAACTTCAGAGTGTTACCTTTCATTTGAGGCCAAGGTTATGCTTATATGGTTCATATGCAGTAAGTATGTCAGTATGCATGTTGGATAATCAAAAGTCCTATGGGGAGTTTTCATAGGGCATTTTACAAAATGCATGAGCATACCTTGGCAAATAATGGTCTAAAGTACTCGTATTGTCATTTTATATTAATCTACTTTTGCACACACCTTCACAAGACCTGATGCTAGGACTCAAGTCCAGGGACTGATTAAACAGATATTGCCCCCTGTTCACAATATCAAAAAAGGCACCCCCCCTCCCACTGACTGCGATGCGCGTATGCACGTCTCTCTTTGCTGTCGCTGTGCAGGCTTGTGCACAATTTCACACAATGGGCCCACACAGAAATGATTTACAGCAGCTGTTTTTATTATTAGGCTGTAATCTCCCAGTGTGCTCTGCTGTCTAAACAGTCTGACAGACAGGGCGGCATTAAGCCAAAGGTGTGTGTGCGTGCAGACAGTGCACTGTAGCTTACAGATGCACAAAATAAAAACTTAGTGCTGTGCTGTCTTAACAGTCTGAACAGACTAGCCCAGTGGTCCCCAAACTACGGCCAGCCACCTCATTTTAGGTGGCCCCCCAAAACATGTCCGTGGTATATAGGATCCGGCCCGCACAGGAGTACGACATCGTCAAACTATAACCTCCGTAATTTCCCCCATTCATTCTCTATGGCGGGTCTTAACAGTACACATGTAATACTCTTTGTGTCCACTGGTGGTTGTTTTGGCGCTGTTTCGTGTTCGCCATCGAAAACGGAATGAAATGTATAGTAGGCCTACCTGCAAACAATGTAAGAGGCCTCTGCTGACTGCATCAGTGCTCAAAGTATTCTAAAAATGTATCAATTAATTGTTAATAACTAACTAACTTACTTCTATTCAAGTCATAATTCTGAAACTTTCTGGTATAATTATTTTTATTTTTTATTCACTCATTCACATGTTCATACAGAGTTCACAAAGTTCTCATCAGGTGAGTGAAAGTTAGAATGGTGGTCATTTCAGATGTTTCTGCCACCACTTCATAAAACTCATAGTTTGAGAACTTTAAATTATTTGTAGGATATTGCTTGTTCACAACTTGAGCTGTGTAGCCTATGCAAAGTTCAGAGTTCAAAATATACTTTTGGGACTCCCTGCTTATAGTTTTGAGAATGCTAATATTTATTATTATTATTTCATTTGAGCTACATTTTACACTGATATGGCATGATGGCAATATAAACACAGATAACAATGGTATTAAATTGGAATAGCCTATAGATTAAATGTAATGGAATATTCAACTAAAGTAGACTGCCTTTGTTCACAGCGCTAAGCTATTTATGGTTACTGATATACTCCGAGTCTCTGGCCCTCTCTTAGAGCCAGGCATAGTGAGCTGGCCCTCGGAAGAAAATGTTTGGGGACCACTGGACTAGCCTATGGAGGCAGAGAGAGAGGCATAAGTCTTAAAGGAGAAGTTCGGTGTGATATTGACCTAAAGTGTGTTGAAACATGATACCGAGTGTGAACTTTTGTCTCATAGCTCATCTCGGCTTGTCTCCTGCACTCCGAAATCTGGCGCTAGTTAGCCGATGCTACCAACAGGTTTTCGATGGGGGTGCCTCGGGCATCGGCCTAGCCATGCAAATAAATCACTGTTTTACACCATTTACGAGACTCAAAGTAGCTCCACACTTCAGTGGTAGACTTCCAAGGGCCCTGACATTTAAAACGAGACATTGAGAACTTTGAAAAAGCACTGGTAGTTTATTATGACCGCCGCTAGCGAAGCTAGCGAAGCGATCATATAAAGTGTTCAAATAGTAATATATTAACAGTAATTTATCAGAATAGTAATTCACTTTATATATATTTTTTATTTTTCTCTGAAATTTTAGGGAGGGTGTTCCTCCCTTTCCTCAATGAAGGAGCCTCCTCTGACACATATACACACGCACACACACACACAGGTACGCACATACCATCAGTATCGGCAATTACAACGGCCGATACATAATTACAAATTCAGTAGGATTAAAGGAAAACCAAATATTCATCATAATAATAATTTGGCTGCATTTCCAGTATTGGCGTCACGTAGTCGTTTGTCCACCAGATGGCGCATCTGTGAATGTTTATCGGACATGCTTGGTTTTTACTGCAGGTAGGCTACGTTAATCTTAAGTTATATCAATAGCCTAGAGTAGGTAAAATAATGTTACCGTTAGCATTGGTTGAGTGATAGAGGCCAATTTGATTATTGATGTATTTGTAGAAAAACATAAATGCGGTTATAGGCTACCAAGAACATTGATAACAGCACTAATTGCATCTTTCGACTGTCATCTCATTTGCTTATAACCATAACCTAGGCTACTAACAGGAGCTAAGTGAGTTAGCCACAACACGTTCGCTACGTGATGGTTTTCTAATGGAAAATATAGGCTACCTGAAAGATAACCTGATGATGCATCCTAAACACCGGGCTGGGACATTTAGCTCAAAGTCTCAAAAAGCATCTGAGTCAACGTTCATTCCCAAACACCAATATAGGCTACTTCAATCCTCTATTTTCAAAGGTAATTCAAGTAAGGAAGAGCATGGCTCAAAGTACAGTAACTAGGACTGAAACTACATAAATTTGTCAAAGTGAATAATTTGTGTCAACTCGCCGCAATGTAGATTTATTAACGCACCCGTGATCTACATCTCCATTTAAACCAAATGTTTTAGAGCGCACGTTGAGAGATGTATCCAGGGCAGGGCTGTACCTACACATATTTGTTGCACGTGCTACAAAAATCTAGCCTAGAAATCTAGACGCGCCCCTAGCGGCAGCGAATTACATTTGCTGCCAGGGCTAGTCTAGCAACTCTCCGTTGGCTTGTGAGCTCCAGAAATCGAAACTTAATCAGGCCAATGAAATCGTGTATAGAGTCGTTAGGTGGGCTTAACATAATGATTGATGGCAGAGTTGCAACGGTTTGGCTTGAATTCCCTGCTACTTGAAAACAAACTAGATGTACCGCATAGCGGTACAAAACATGACCGCCGCTCAGTCCTGTACATCCATTCCGCGAAAATAAATCACACTTCAATTTGTCTCCATCTTTTACTCCATCCCCCACTCTTGAAACTTTTGTGTATGCTTGTTTGGCATGCCTGAGTGTGTGTGTGTGCGGCTGCACAGAAAGTAGCCTACTTGTGCTGAAAAGGTGAATAGATTGTAGAATAGCCAAAGATGTAGCATTGTTATAAAACCTTTAAAATCTCTAAACAATCACAAGTAGGGCAGGTCATCACAGTTCATCCATTGCAACTGGATTGATGAAAGGTCACTTACACCTGTAGGCTACATTGTATGTGGGAAAAGCAAAAGGTATCAGCATAATGTTATTTATTTATTTATTTTTTATGTATTTATAAACAAAAACATCTCTGTCAGTTCCATGCCGTTTTCAACAGCTATCAAAAACAAAGGTCATTTTTGGATGGATGGATTTTTTGTGAATATTTCTTCTTCTACATAAGATTTTAGTCATCTTTAGTTCATGTAATACTTTATTGTCAATGCACAAATTAAGTAACAGTAGTCTGAAACGTTATTGTTAATGCACAAATTAAGTAACAGTAGTCTGAAACGAAATGCTGTTTTACATCTAACCAGTGGTGCAAATAACTGACATGTCCAAATGGGCCTTGATGAAATGCGTCGCTAGACTGTTCATACACATTTTAACGGGCCAAAGTTGAAGAGCTTTTGTCCGTTATTGTTCGTGCAAATATAGGCTGATTCATGTTCCCTTGCATTGTGTAACTGAGGTCCATGGCTAGTCTGGCTTTCATCAGACCAAGCTCAATCTTTTAAGAAATCAAAAAAGAAATAGCGGGCAGATCAGGCTGGGTTCACCCAGCCTAGTCCATAGGCACCCGATATTGTTTAATTTTCAGATTGAGATATACACGCTCTGACTATTCTAAATGCAAAAATGCATTAGGGAGTTATGACAAAACTGTAACTAACAAACTAGATCCTAATAGAAAGCGGTTAGCTTCCCTAAGCTACAGGTAGGATTATAAGGTAGGCCTATTTACAACATAAATGGTCAATAGGCTATGCTGGCGACACAAATAAAATCTCCTTTGGAAACCAATGGCTTACGACTTACAGTATCAAGCGGACTTAAACTGCCATATCTTGGCGAAAAGTTCCATGAGTCCATGAGTTCCATGAGTCAAGGAAAGCGCGAATGAAGTAGCCACTTCTAAATGGGACCCACTACACAGTAGCTTAAGGTGTGTTGCTAAAGCAGCCATAATGAAATGAAGGTGTCATTGTTTGGATACTTCACACACACGTACTTTTTAATTTCACAGACTACAATTACCAAGCTGGAATCAAAGCACATCGATTCCCCTCTCACACCCTCACGCACTTAAAACAAAATAAACAGGCGTCTCAGTCTCACGCATGTATAGGCAAAACTGTATCAGACCGGTGTAACGTTGGTAAATCTTCCATTGCACAGAATGATTTTGTAGCACGTGCAATAAATGACAGTCGAAAGATACAAACAGTGCTGCTATCAATTTGCTTGGTATAACCGCATTTAGAGTTTTCTACAAATGCAATCAATCAAATGGGCCTCCATCACTCAACCAACGCTAACGGTAACATTACCTAGGTCCTTATTGATATTACAAGATTAACGTACCTGCAGTAAAAACCAAGCATGTCCGATAAACATCCTCACTTCATCTTCACTTACACTTCATCCTCACTTACACTTCATGTGAACATCGTCCTGTCCTTATTAGATGTTCGCTGCGGTAAATTACAGTCCTTGTAGGAAGTGTCCATTATTTTTTCAACCCACTTTTAACTTCCAAAAAAATTACGTCTCACTGCAACGATGCGCCATCTAGTGGACAAACGACTACTTATCGCCAATACTGAAAATGCAGCCATGATGATGATGATGAATATTTTGGCTTTCTTTTGATCCTATTGAATTTGTAATTATGTATCGGCCGTTCTAATACCGATAGTATGTGGGTGCCTGTGTGTGTGCATGTTTATATGTGTGCACCGCCATTTACAGGCCAATGAGTGTACAGTCACTAAATGTACACATAACCTAATTTTTTTAGCCCCCCCCATGGATGAAATTCTACGAAACTTGGCATACCCCCAGACCCCCAGAGAATGCCAGGTCAATCATACACATAAAATTTGGTGCAGTTCTGAACATCTTAACTGAAGATAGGGGCGATTAAAGCAGAATAATATTGCATTTTCATTTTTGACCGGGGGGGGGGGGGGGGTGGGGGCAAATCACAAATGAGTGATTATGAGCCAGGTTGATGTGGGCCCTTGAGACCAACATACCATAAAAGATTCACAGAGAACTGTGTCTGCCCTACCCTCCTTTCGGGGGGTCCAGTCCAGCGGGGGGGCTGCAGATCAAAACGAAAAACGATGGTTCCATGCTATCCATGTGGGGTTACATGCCCACCAAGTTTTGTGTACCCCGGTCTTTCAGTGTCCCGGGAATCCTTGTTGGTGTACGTCACTAAATGTACACATAAATTATTTTATTGTAAGGCCCTCCATGAATGAAAGTACACAAAACTTGGCATGCATTCAGAGGGTGTCATAATGATCCTACACTTTTAATTTCGTGCAGTTTTGACCTTGTCAGCCAGAGATATTGAGATGAAAACACCTAATTTTTTGCTTTTTAATTTTTAACTAGGTGGCGCTATACATGAAATAAGTGGTAATGGGATGGGTTGACATGCCCCCTTAAGACCAACATACAAAAAAAAGGTGGACCTCCTAGGCCCTACGGTTCTCGAGATATTCACAGAAAACTGTCTCCGGCCACCTACAGGCCAGTTGGTGTATAGTAACATAAATTAATTTATTGTGTGGCCCCCCATGAACGGAATTCAACAAAACTTGGCGTGCATACAGAGGGTGTCATAATGATCCTACACTTCCAATTTCGTGCAGTTTTGACTATGTTAGGTCACAGATACCTTCAATTACACCACCTCATTTTTACTTTTTTGTGTTTAACTAGGTGGCGCTATACATGAAATGAGTGGTTATGGAATGGGTTGACATGGCCCCTTGAGATCAACATACAAAAAAAAAATGGTCCTCCTAAACCCTACGGTTTTCGAGATATTCACAGAAAACTGTGTCTGCCCTACCCTCCTTTCGGGGGGTCCAATTCAGCGGGGGGGCTACAGATCAAAACGAAAAACGATGGTTCCATGCTATCCATGTGGGGTTACATGTCCACCAAGTTTCGTGTACCCCGGTCTTTCAGTGTCCCGGGAATCATTGACGGAAATTTGGGCATGCGAAAAAGAAAAAAAAAAAAAAAAAAAAGAAAAAGAAAAAAAAAAAAAAAATCTGACTAAACCTATATGACCGCCGCTTCGCTGCGCGGCGGTCATAATAAGATGGATGTTGCTGCTGGCGAACAGTGTGACACGAGTTAAGCTTTTATTAAGTTGGCAAACGTTTGAACTAGCCAACTAGCTCCGCTGGTGGGAAACGCATGGGACTCATAGCGCTGCCACTGTCCTATTGCGTGCAGAGGGAATTTGAAAGACAACTGATTATCCCGCCCCTCGGACTGAGCACTGCGAACGGTGAGTGTCCAGACCCTACATTTTAATGTGGGTCTGGCTCGTCAGGCTAACAAAAATCATTCTTTGCGATGGATGATTTAGTACCAACGTTACACCGGTCCAATACAGTTTTGCCTATGGCTATACCGTGAGACTGAGATGTTTTTTGTTTGTTCGAAGTGTGTCTTTAGGGTGTGAGAGGGGAGTCGATGTGCTTTGATTCCAGCTTGGTAGTAGTAGTCTATGCGATTAAAAAACATAAGTGTGTGAAGTATCCAAACAATGATAACGCTTTCATTATGGCTGCTTTAGCCATAGACCTTGAGCTGCTGTACAGTGGGTTGGGTTCCATTTAGAAGTGTCGCTTTCCGTGATTCACACAGCTGCGTGAAATGTATTACTACTGATATGCAAAACTATTAACTTTTCGCCAAGAGGTGGCAGCTTAAGTCCGCTTGATACTGTAAGCCATTGAATCCCAAAAGAGATTCCATTTGGGTCGCCAGCATAGCCTAGTGACAATTTATGTTGTGTAATAGGCCTAGCATAGGGCCTACCTTATATAGCTTATAATTTGTTAACAGTCACGGTTTTGTCATAACTCCCTCTATGCATTTTTGCATTTAGAATAGCTCTGAAACTGGGGGCGAACAAGTCGCTGGGGGGGGGCGCCAGTGCGTGGATATCTCAATTGCAAAATTAAACAATATTTCTATCGGGCGCCTACAATGGACTAGGCTGGGTGAACTCTGAATATCATATGAACTAGATGACTAACCTTATGCATATGTAGAAGAAGAAACATTCACAAAAATCCATGACATGACCTCTCTTCTTGATAGCTGTTGAAAACTGCATGGAACTGACAGGGATTGTTTTGTTAAATAATAAATAAATAAATACATTATGCTGCTACCTTCTGCTTTTCCCAAATACAATGTAGCCTAAAGGTGTACCTTTCATCAGTCCGTCCAGTTGCAATGGATGGACTGTGATGAACTGCCCTACTTGTGATTGTTTAGATATTTTAAAGGTTTTATAACAATGCTACAAATTTTTTGGCAAGTGCTACAAATCTATTCACCTTTGCAGCACCAGTAGGCTACTTTGTGTGTGGCCCGCAAACACACATTCCAAACAAGCATACACAAAAGTTTCAAGAGTGGGGGATGGAGTAGAAGATGGAGACAAATTAATTTATATGATTTATTTTCGCGGAATGGATGTACAGGACTGAGCGGCGGTCATATTTTGTACCACTATGCGGTACATCTAGTTTAATTTAAATTTAGACGATTTATACAGACAGTACCTTCAGGAAGTTTACCGTTCGCCGCCATCTTGAATTTAGTCACGATAAGTCGAGCGACGAGTACGAATGTACAGGTATGATAAGGGATCAGATTCCAAAAATAATTCCGTGGAAATGCATGGATTCCAGTTGCTTCCAGTAGCAGCACTTTAAGTGTCGCTGTCCTGATTAAGGTTGAAAATCAGTAGCACACTCGCTGTTTGCTGTTTGGTGGCAATTATTTATTTATTTATTTGGGGGGGGGGTTGTTACAAACTTATTCAAAATCACATTTTTTTCACAAATCGCACCCTGTCTATATGTTCAGGTAGAAAGCACTTTCCATCGGGGTGAAGAAAACTAGTGCTGTTAGTGGAGCAGATGAGCTCATGTAATTAGTTTTTAATGAAGAAAGCTCATTATACTCAAATAACTATGTTGTATGATACACTTCCTGTCAGCACACTGTTGACAATATTGCAATCACAATATATGAAACATCACACGTAGCACTGAGGGAATGCAGGCACAGAGCTGATCTCAGATCAAGGACACTTGTTTATGTCCAGTCTACGTTCTAAGCAATTTTGAAAGTTCTCTCTACGGAAAGCCACAGAGCAAATGTGCTGAGCACTTTTTTTTATTACCTGCAAAATGCATTACAAAAAGTTCTGCCAGGAAAATCAACCATCAACAATCAATCATCAATTTATTGGGTAGACAATTTAGAGTATTAAAACACATTCCATACAATGATTGAGACTGTGGATCTGAAGCATAGTTATTAATAAAGGCGTCTGCACTCTATCAAAGTCACAGAACAACTGTGCCAAGCACTTAGTTAGGAACAAAATTATTCATACCCCTGGCAAACATTGATTTAATGTAGATTTTCTCTTTGTCAATATGCTTGTTATGACTGAAAATGACACTGCCACATGCCAAAATGTTGTAAGACAATGTGTTAGAAACATGGAATCAGAAATAGAAGCATTTTCCACTTTTTAAAACATTTTTATGAAAAATGGCATGTCCAAAATTATTCATACCCTTTTTAAATAATCAGTGGAAACATCTTTATTTGCCATCACAGCTCTCAAAATGGTTCTTATAATACCTTCCAAGCCTCTCCATGTCTCCACAATGATTGTAGACCACACCTTTGTAGCAGAAATCCGGGTTTTGAGGCAGGAACGATTCTTTGCCATCACTCTGGCCTTGTGCTCACTATTTTGACATTTTTCCATTTTTCATGCCACACTTTTTTTATTCCATGTTTCTCCCATATTGTCTTACATTGTCTAACCTTTTGGCATGTGGCAGTGTCATTTTCAGTCATAACAAGTATATTGATAAAGAGAAAATCAACATTAAATCAATATTTGCCAGGGGTATGAATAATTTGATACATTATTTATTACATAGCTGTATGTATGTATGTATATATACATACATACATACAGCTATGTAATAAATAATGTATCAAATTATTAATTATTTATTACATAGCTGTATGTATATATATATATATATATATATATATATATATATATATACATAACACTATATATAACACTCTGAAATATACTCAGACACACTCACAAATACACTCAGACACAAATACACCCAGACGCACTCACAGATACAAATACATCCAGACATACTCACAAACACACTCTACTAGTGTTAATTTTGTCACATATTTTTAATTTAGTCTTAGTCTTGTGACAAAATGTCCTTTTTAGTCTTTGTCATATTTAGTCATTCAAATATCATTTTAGTCAAGTTTTAGTCGACTAAAAGTCTCGTCATTTTAGTCTAGTTTTAGTCAAAAGAAAACTAAAGGTATCTTAGTCTTAGTCAGTTTTAGTCAAAACATTTTAGTCTTTTTTTATTATAACAAATTATTTCTGATTACCATTTGAGTCAAGTGTTTCACACATCTCAATTTTACAACAATATTGTGTGTCCACAGGGCTACTCGTCTGTTATAATTACTCATTTTTTGTCAGTCAGTATGTTTACATGCACAGGTAAGTCAAGCTAGTTATAGCTCGGCTGGGATTTGACCATAGACAGTAAAAGATTTGACTGGACCACTGTCATGATATTCGTAGACCAGTGTTTCTCAAAGTGTGGACTACTGGTGGTCCGCAAGCTATCCCAAGTGGTCCGCGAGCAGACATGGTAAAATATAATATAGATGAGTTGTTTGCAATATTGAACTACTTTTATGTAAATCCAAACAGTTCTGCAACACTGTCTATGTAAGATATGCCAGTTTAAATCATACAGTATGAATCCTCTGACACAATAAGCAAAGTGCAAAGACAATAAGCAAGGTGGTTCAGTGAGTAGGCCTATTGTGTAGACTAATATACTGTTGAAGTTTTTAGCTAGGGTTAGTTAAGTGGTCCTTCGTCTGAAAAAGTTTGAGCAACACTGTCGTAGACCCAAATATTAATGTTTTACTCCGCCACGCTAGATGGCGATATGCGCCCAAACGCAACACATTCCCCAAACAAACTCTCCATCTTAGCCATAGCTAACTTGCTAGCGAACTTTCCATATTAGCTTGCTTGCTAGCAAACTTTGCATCATCAGTGTAACTAGTTAAATAGTTGACATTACATGCTGAACATTTTCGTATGGACATTCTGGGGGATGTTAATTTGTATCAGTGTTTCCCCTACAATGTATTCATCAGCTGCGCAGCGCCGCTCCTGGAATTCAAGCACCACTGCAAAAAAAGTTGCCTAATTAAAAAAAAAAAAAATAGACGCAAGTGATCTTCAGGAACAGCTGCCGTTCGTTCAGGTTTCATGTCAACAAATAATAGTAGGCTAACGTTGAAGACGCAGTCAGGGATTCCACAGATCACGCTTGTTTGTGTTTATGTTTAAGTTTATTAGCAGACGCAATTTTGTGCAAAAAATGTAGCCTACATTATGTTAACCAAGGAACAAAATTAAACATGTGAGATAGCTTGCCCCTACCTTCAGTAGCCTATTCCCAGATCAATTCCACGCATTGTTTCGTTTTTGTTTGTGATACAGGCAATGCTTTCAAGCCCTGTGTTGCTAACATACCTAGTCTGTGAAACTAAGGTCTAGCTAGCCTATTGGTGGGTTTAATTGAATTTGAGTAATAGGGCAACCATTTACATCTGAGATAGTTTGTAATTCCTGTAGAGCTCACCAAAATTATAGATATGATACAAGACACTTATCTGCTATAATCCAAGATAGATTTTCTTCCAGTTTTTCACCATGACATGGGAAACATAATTCATTTCATCCACATATTCTTATGCACCATGCACAACAACGCTACTAAGTTAGCTTAAAACCGTGAGAATCAAGCAAGCCTCACGGGCGTCACGACATTAAAGTGACAGGCACTCAATTCGACTTCCACAGCACCAATACAGTGTAATGACATGAAAGAGAAGTCTATAGTTTATACAGTGCTGTGCAAAAGTTAAGACACCCATGCTGAAATTGACTAAAGGGAGGAATAAAAAACATATTTTGCCTTTTGTCTTAATGCCTTAATTAAAAAAAAAAATAGGACATCAATTATTTTTTAATGTATCATGTATCGTAAATAAATACATTTTATTATATAAATAAATGTCTTAACTTATGCACAGCACTGTGTATTCTAAATAGTAATAGTTTGTACAGTGACCTACAGTGTACAGTTGTACAGTGGCTAATTACTAATAATGTAAATGAAAAAGGTGAAAGAAAAACATGAATAATCCTGTTAAAGTACTGCAATAATCATGCTTTGTAAATGCTTGTGTTGATGGTTAGTCATAATTTGTAACTCAATCTGTCCATTTCTTTCACAAAATCCACCAGAAGTCACCATTGAAGGAGGGGGGGGGGCCCTACGATCAACAGCACCGCTGCTGGAAAAAATTCTAGGGGAAACACTGTGTATAAGAGAAGCTTCAACTTCTGGGTATGTAGCATTGTGGCATAAAGCTTAGGTAGTTAGCTTGCTAACTCTGGCAGAAATCTCCGGTGTTCTTGTTCCATGTAGTTTTGTGTTGCAGCCACAGGGTTACAGCAACAGCACGTAGACTAGCCTACAGGAAAGCTGTTGAGCATGAACTCATTCGGAATATTTTGAAAACGTAACAGCTAGATATTCTGTCTTCTCATTTTGTAGACGAAAATGAAGAGAGATTTTATCTTAGTTTTTATTTTTAAAAAGTCTCGTTTTTTAGTCTCGTCTTTTTTCGTCAACAATAATGCATCTTAAGATAGTCTTAGTCAGTGTCTCAGGACATTAATGGCGTCTCGTCATCGTCTCGTCTTAGTCATGAAAAAAAAGGTCATTGAGGAACATATTTCCTCTCGTCTCGTCTGACGAAATTAACACTAACTCAGACACACTCACTCTGGGCGTGTGTTAGAATAGGCCACCTGCTGCCAATACGCTTTTTATGCTTCTTAAATCTAAAAGGACAGTGCTTTACTGCAGCACGGTAGAGGTCTGCGTGGGACTGATTTTTCGGTCTCGCGCCCGTCCGCTCCTGCAATATTCTGTCCCGCCCCTGCATTAATGTGTCATCTGTAACATGATGTCCCGCTCCCGCCCGCTCCAGATTTCAGTTTCTTGGTTCTGAATGTAGGCTAACAACTGAAGTAGGCCTAGTCTGGTGCCTTTTTCCTCTGTCATGCTTTCGATTTCGAATTTTGACAATGAGCAGCAGGAACAAATTGAACCCACATAAACGACAATATAGGCTATAGGCCTGCTATCCGTCAGTTATGCTTAAACCCCGTTTTTTAATGCTGCCTAACAGAACATCCAGCTGAACTATAGTTATGAACACTACTTTAATCATTTCCCTATTTAATTTTACGCACATATTTAATTTGCGGGAGTGCAGTGAATCATCGGTTTGTCACGCACCTGCGAACGCACCTCTCTCATCCCACCCGCTTCCGCAAAGAGATTTCAAAAGTTGTCCCGCGCCGCACTCATTTGAGTCAGGACCTGCGGGTCTACCGCGGGAGTGCAGACCTCTACAGCACGGCAAGTATCAACAATACTCTGGACACAGGAACAGCATGGAAGAGCTCAGGATCACAGAAGGATCAGCAATGCAGGTCCATGATGCAGCAGAAGTATGCAGAGGGTACAAGGGTGCTGAAACCATTCAAAGGGCACAGACACACATTCATACACACACACAGACACACGTACACACACACACAGATGCTCTTTCTTTTTTGCTCAGATTCACTCATCTTCAGCAGATCTGTTGGGCATTGCTGTGTCTCTCAGTCTGAGGAATGTTCAGTATTAAAACCTTTCAGGGGAGGAGCTGCCCTGTCATTATGGGCTTTGGGTCATTATGGGCCATTGTGGGCATGTACTGTGGTCATGAAGACTGCAGAGGCTCCTGACAGCCTGCCCTCCACCAGTCACTTTCTCTGAGGCCCCTGGGGTAAATGGGGCACGGGTGTGGACCTCTCGGGTGCCCTGGGGTAACTGGGGAAGGGGGGAGGATGCGCAGCATCAGCCCTGAGAGCTGGGGTACCCGTGAGGCTGGTGTGTCTTTAGGATGTGGAGAGTGTAGAAGGCCCGTGGCCTTGGCACGTACATGACCCCAGGGTACCTCTTGCGCAGGACAGGGTCATGCCAGAGGAAGGCCACCCACAGCACCACCAGAGCCATGGCCACGGAGAAGCTGGAGAGCAGGAAGAGCCCGTTGCTGTTGAGGCCGAAGCCTCTGTGTCTCTGCTGCACCACCATGGCCGCCATGGCGAACAGAGTGAAGGTGAAGAGAATAAAAATCTGCCCCTCGGTTATCACGCACCTGGGAACAGGAAGAGAAAAGCCTGAGTGTTATTCTCAAGCCCCCTGCCTGACATGTGGACAGCTCGGACAGCAGGCCAGTAATGAAAACAAAATTCTTTACATAGAATTGTTCACTGAAATGCTCAGAATTTAGGGGTGGGCTTCTCCTAGCTTTATTTGTCATTGCAAAAAATACAGTGTATTAACAATGAAATTCAAGGTGCCACTCCTGATCAGTGCAAAAATCACAAAATCACAAAAAAATCACAAAAATCCCTGTGGAAACCTCTGCCAGGCGGGTTAGGTTATACCTAGGAGATTATTAGGATTAAAATATATTAGGATATTAGCTATAACATCAAGATGTGAATTTTGGACAGAGAACATCTGAATGTTCCTACCACAAACTACCACTGTGCAAGTCTGGAAAAGAAGTTCATTTTACAAGATTCAAATCCACTGAAAGACTTGTGAGTCTGGGAAAATGTAGGCTTGTACCCAGGGGGCAAAACCCCCATTTTGTGTAATTTTCCAATTTACTGTTACAGTAATTACAATTACATGCTGCAGAACCACCTAATTTGTTACATAAACACAGTTTCCCATAACACATAGTAGCGTAGCCACTACTCTTAAGCATCTAATATACTGTATCTAGATTTATTTAAACAAATGTTTCTGGATTAACATATCCTGTCTCTGGATGGCTCTTAAATATAATGGATGATGCTATTCTGCAGTTCAAACTACTGCAAATGGACTGACCAGTAAAAGAGAGCACTAGGCCCCAGAAGTAGCCAGGCTGAGTACGGCATGCTTCTCTCCTCCTCGCTGTGTGTGAAGCAGCCGGTGAAGTACAGGAAGAGGATGAGGAGGAAGGGGACTCCCCTGAAGAAGAGTAAGAGCGTTTACTGAAACAGAGAAAGTTTGGATTCTAAACAAATCACAAAGTATGCACTGCAAAACCTTGGGTATCACGTACCACATGACATGACCAAGGCCCTCGTCATAGTAAGACACAAGTTCAAAAGAGTAAATCTGAAACAAACAGAACATTTCCAGGTCACTTTAGTCCAGTCCAGGGCAGAGGACTGGGGGTAGGCTTGGTTCTATGGTACGAGTGTTCTGGGCGTGATGACAGGGACAGGGTTCTATGGTACCAGTGTTTTGGGCGTGACGTTCTGGATGATAGGGTTCTCCCGCAAGGGCAGGTGTGGCTGGTACCCACTGAGGATGAGGCGCTGGGTGATAGAGTCACCCACCAGGTGCATGCTGGTTCCCATGGCAAAGATGATGATGCTCAGCTGCATGGCAGAGTGGGGCAGCATCTTGGGGCTCCGCTGGGTGATCTTAAAAAGGAAACAGCAGTCCGTCACACAGGAAACAGCAGTCACTCTCACAGGAAACTCTGCATTCACACAGGAAACAGCAGTCAGTCAGTCAGTTCGCTCATTTGCACGTCAATCATATGTCATCATATGTCATATGATAACATATGTCACTGCAGGAAACTTAGCCACATACAGGAAACTCAGCAGTCACTCACACAGGAAACAGCTGTCAGTCACACAGGAAACCCAACAGTCAGTCACACAGGAAACTCCGCAGTCTCACAGGAAACCTATGCAGCAAACAGCTCTCAGTCACACAAGAAACAGCAGTCAGTCACATAGGAAATTCAGGCACTGAGGGCTCCATAGAGGTGTGTGCGGTGTGAGGGCAGATGGGAAGGGTACTGTAGCTGTATGGGTGTGAGAGCACAGATAATGTTCCTTTTGCACACATACCGGTACACCCTGCTGAGGTCAGTACCTTTAGTAGCAGCAGAGCAGTGAGGAGGTTGGAGGCCAGGTGGATGTAGTCTGCAGGACTGGGCCTGTTCGGAGGACACCACTCCACTGGACACATAATCTGACCAAATAAACAATCACTTAGCGTTGGACATGTAGTACAGGTGTGACGGCACGCAGTGTCACGTAGTGCAAGACAAATAAGTAAACCAAATCTAACATTAATAAGAGGGAGTACTCACTATGACAATTGCCCTTCCACAGTAAAGCAGCCAGTTCTGCATGGTGAAGTACAACCAGAGGTTTAAGTGGAAGGGCGGATTCCTCAAGGAGACGTCTGGGAGGCCGAGTCTGCCACATCCGACATTATACAGAACAGTGAGCCATGGAGCTTGGGAAAGGCCAGTATGAACATAATCTGGGAGGTTCCTTCTCCTCCTTGATATCAACAAATGAGCCTCTACATTTAGGTTACATCTTGCAAAATGTTATGATACCTACCACATCAACACTTTCAAATACAAATCTTATATCAATCAGAGTTAGCCATCACATGAAATAGCAAGCGAAAAATAAAATCAACACAACTTGTATTCCAAAACCAGAGGTACAACAATTTGAAACAAAACAAAAAAATGGTTGTATTGGACCTGCAAAACTGTGGCCAGCTCTGTGCATGTAAGGAAAAGCTCAGAGCATCTGATACGGCAGTGCAGTGCAGTGCTCAAGAGAGTAGCTCTGAGCCTCTAGACCGCAGTACATCTTTCCAACAGCAGGTGGAAGCACGGGCCCAGCCGTGGCAAGGGGTCAGGGCTGGCGTGAGGTGGAGGTCGGGACACCCGGTCACCTCCCCTTTAAACCCTCATCTGCAGCTCTAAGCCCTCATCTGCAGCGTTAAAGCCCCATTCGCTCACAACTGCTTTGGTCATCTATCAGCACCATCCCATGTGTGTCTGTTTGTGTTAAGTTTTGTGATTTTTTTCTGTAGTGATGTTATGTACGTGTGTATCTGCATGTATGGTACTGAAACACTGTACCCATATGCAACGCTTGCTCTAAGTATAAGTATACTCTTTTGATCCTGTGAGGGAAATTTGGTCTGACCATGCTGCGTCACAAGAGTGACTTGTTATTCACTGAGAGGACAAGATTTCAAGTTTTGGGGTGGCAGCTGAATTGCCTGCTAATCCCTTTGCAATGTTTGAATGCTGAGCTTTTTCAACCCCTGCAGTGCAAAAACAAACTATAATCCCCTCCGATCTGTTTCTGTTAAATCCTCACCAAACAAGTCTCCTGCTACAAGGAGGAAAGGTTAGTGTGGGCAGGGTGTGAGCAAACAGCGACTAGCCTGCCCACTCGGAATAGAATAACTTGCAAAACAGAGTATTCATCTTCCCTCCTCACAACAAGCCTCTCAACACATCTGGTCTCTCCCTGTCTGGGCTATACGTATTGCACTAAGCAAATACATTTATCCAAAATAAATCCTTTGATAGTTTTAACCCACTGGACCATTCCCTTATCTTTTCATTCAGGCTGCATTTCCATAAACTAGATAAAAGGAAATATATAGACAGAAAATGTAAAGGTTCAATGTAAAAGTAATAAAGAAGTAAAGAAATTCAAACCTATATGGTACAGAGTTGGGTCGTTTCCGTATTGTACCATAGCATCCTTTGCCATGTGCCGTGAAGACATCCTTTAAGAGTACCTTTTCAGACCGGTTTGTGTTTATTTGCATCCCGGATCCTATTCAACCAAGCGGTGATTGAGAATTTTGCTGATGAAAAATTACTTCATAAAGGATAACAGGAGCAGTTCTCTCTCTTTTCCTGTTCTCAAAATCAGAAATGTATGCGTATCCCACCACACGCTGAATTGAAATGACATCCAATATCTGTAGTTTTTGTTTCCACTCCAGCAGTTGCAGGTTGTTTTTGAATTGCTGTAAATTCCATAAGCACCATTTGCATGTTCTCCCTGTTAACGCATCATCCGAGGGACAGAAGAGGGGAAGTGCTGTACACTGAGGATAAACGTTAAGCTGTAATCCTCCATGGAGCCACCCGCCCATTTTCAAAAGCTAAAAATAATAATAATAATATAGTAACCAGACAAATAAAGCTCAAACTATAATTAATAATATTCAAATACAGACTTCCCCTTTAAGTCCTATGTGTGCACTCATTCATTTAAAATGAAACAAACTATTTTTACATTTAAATACATAGTGAACTGAACTTGTTAAGTACACTTTTGAAATCCTCCATAAATGTGCCAATATGTTCCAAGCCCACTGAGGATACACAGGCATCCTTGAAAGTTCTGTGAAATGAAGGACTTTGTCCTTAGTAGAATTTGATGGATGCTTGACATTGGAGCAGTGCTTCAACAAGATTCAATGACATCCTTGAAAAAGCAATTGAAGGATTCCTTGAAGGACATTGAGACACGGTCTATGTATACCACCAGGCTAATACTTCCCCTGTAAGTCCTATGTGTGTATCACCAGCCTAATAGGCTCTGTCCTAGCGTTCATGGGCATCGGAAAAACCTTTTTCCCAGTGAAAACGTCATCATTGCACATCATTCACGTCACGTCATGTGTGAGTCAGAGGTCGGAAACTGGGGCTAGATTTTGCTAACAGAGTTGGCCAGTTAGGGGCTTGTCATCACTTTTGTCGTCATGTTGTAGTTCATTTGTAGTCCATGTGGCCTTTCATGTCCAACAGTTTTAATGTGAACTTGGGAATTTGCCGTTTTTGTCACCTGAAAGCTGCATATCTTTCTTTCACAAGCGTCTTACACTATATTTTAAGCAAATACAGTTGTTTATTTAGGATTAGTGAGCGTATGTTTAAACCTTTGTTGTGGCATCCATGATTGTCACACATTCCGACGGAAAAGCACATGAACACTCGCTGTGGGAAAAACAAAGTAATCACGGGGGCCGTCTTTGTCATTCCCAGGTGCCATGAATTCACCATGCACTAGCGTAGTGACGAACTTCCGTTATTGTCTAGAAGTTTGTATATCCATTTCCTGTTTGCTGTCAATAAACACCTGAAGATGAGTGCTTCAGTTGTGCCAAAACGTGTCCTCAGTCACCCTGTAAGTTCAATGTGTGCACCAGCCTAATACTTCCCCTGTAAGTCTAATGCGTGCACCAGCCTAATACTTCCCCTGTAAGTATAATGCGTGCACCAGCCTAGTTCGGGTCCCAGATGATGACTTGATGTTGCATGTCATGCCCTTGGACAAGGCACGTCATCTGCATTGTCTCAGTCCGTCCAGCTGTAAAATGGGTACCAGCTTTTGATGGGGGATACCTGCAATGGACTAGTATCCCGTCTAGGAGGAGTCTAGCTCTCGTCTGCTTAGCACCACGGAAACAGGAAAGTCCAATGTGAGACCAATACTTCCCATGTAAGTTCAAGGTGTGCACCAGCCTAATGCTTCCCCTGTAAGTCCTATGTGTGTATCTCCAGCCTAAAAGGGGCTTCACATTATATGCGGCATGCGCTGCGCTGACCGCTAGGTTGCATTTGGTTGAGATAATGTCCCAAAGATTTTTGTTGTGGTGGCCGCTGGGTTCAGTGCAAAAGACCTATGATTTACAGCGTGCCGTGGTCAAAGTTCGACATGGTTCAACTTTGACCGCGGCACGCGCAAGAGCGGCTAAGGGGCAAAATGCCGCAGTGGCAGACCAGTTCTTGCACACGCAAGCCATTGACAATAATGGGTTTCATAGCGCAGCGCTGCCGCTTGCGCGTACAATGTGAAGCCCCCTTAATGCTTCCCCTGTAAGTCCAATGTGTGCACCAGCCTAATACTTCCCCTGTAAGGCCTATGCGTGCACCAGCCTAATGCTTCCCCTGTAAGTCCTTTATGTGTATCACCACCCTAATGCTTCCCCTGTAAGTCTTATGTGTACACCAGCCTAATGCTTCCCCTGTAAGTCTTATGTGTGCACCAGCCATCTCATGACCTTATTTGCTTCCTCTCTCCTTGGTCTTTCCTCCTCCTTGTGCCCTTGAAAAGCTTGACGTCATCGAGGATGTCTCATCTGTCTAACTGCTACCAGGAGAGAAGAGAAAGGAGAGAGAACAGATACATGAGGAAGCAGAGGTGCATCTTACATGGAAGCATTTTCAGTCAGAATGCGCAATAATATGCTTGACTCATCATCAACTACAATGACAACTTTATCAAAAAGTTGATGCTTGTTTTGCCAATGGATTGTGTTTAAATAACAATCACTCATCTTGAGAACAGCCAAAGATTAACTCATTCACAGTATCAATACCAAATCATTCTATGTGTTCACAGGATGTTTTTAGGCTTTTGTAGATCAATATTCTCTGCGATTTCCACAGATTTAAAAATAAAGTCGCCTCCATTTGGTTGAAATAATTTAAACTTTTTAATATGCTGTTTTTGGGTCGGTTCAGCATACAAATTCCATTTATTGTTTCAACCAAGCTCTGATTATACGCAATAATGTTTTGATGATTAATCTTATTCCCTAATTCCGTACACTATTATGACAAGGTGGTGAAGCTGCCGCATCATCAGTAACTGACCTCTCTTAAAAGTGATGTGTCAGTGAGCAGAATATCTTATGTCTCATATCTGTCTGTCCTTCCATCTGTACTGCATTGCTTCCTCGTTTCTTTCACATGATTGATTAGGAGGAGGGGCTAGGAAATAAGGAAGGAAGAGAGAATGAACAAATACGAGAAATGAGAAGAAGACTATGGTGGAGCATGCGGAATGGTGGAGCATGTGTAGTAGCCTATGGCACAAGAAAATTGCTAGAGAATTGCCAGCGGAAAGGTGTGATCAAACGCAATAAGTGGGTTGACCCAGGTTGGACAGCCCACACATCACTGGTGGCCACTAAGCATAGACTACTGTATTTGTTATCACTGGTGACCACTAAGCATAGACTATTTGTTATCACTGGTGGCCACCACTAAGCATAGACTATTTGTTTTCCACGATCAGTTGGTGGCCACCACTAAGCATAGACTATTTGTTATCACTGGTGGCCACCACTAAGCATAGACTATTTGTTTTCCATGATCAGTTGGTGGCCACCACTAAGCATAGACTATTTGTTATCACTGATGGCCACCACTAAGCATAGACTATTTGTTTTCCATGATCAGTTGGTGGCCACCACTAAGCATAGACTATTTGTTATCACTGATGGCCACCACTAAGCATATTGTAGACTATTTGTTTTTCATAATTAATTGTATGTTAGCCTAATAGCAACACATTTTAGGCTCTAAACATGATAATACACCAACATGTCTCATAATATTCTGAACATCCATTTAATCTGAAACTTTGTAGTCAATGACACACTGCCATATAGGCCTAGGCCAGCAGTTTTCAAATGGTGAGACATGCCTCCCCTAGGGGGTGCCAAAGAGCCTCAGGGAGGTGCAGCACAACGGCTCTCATCTGTACTGTGCTGTACTGCTGCGTGTTATTGTGCATGTTTTCTTTGTGGGTTTAAAAGATGTATCGCTTTTTAGTGACTACAGTACATATATCTATGGTAAGAGAGAAGACTGGGCCAAACAAAAATGTAGGAAGTATGACCATGATTATTTAAAGTTTGTATTTTCGTGGACCGGGGCTGATGATGCTCTGCAAAAAGGTATAATACATTTTTTTGGTGATTTATCTCAATCTCACAATGAAAACAATGATGAAAAGTGCAACCTTTTATTTTTTTATATACCTGTTTTTATACCAACTTCACCAGGGGTGCCATTCATTCTGGAGGGCACTGTATGCAGGGAGGCTTATATTCACCCAATTTGAAAACCCCTGGCCTCGGTCCTTTATCGAAAATCCTATTGAAAATGGTGAATTTTAGGAAAAGTTCCTAAGCAATCCAGAGGTACATGCTTGCTCATCTTCACTGCCATTAACAAATCTGAGAACTGTGAATAGCTCTAACCTATAGGCCTAGATAACTTTTAGTGTGAGTGACATACTGTACCTAGGCCCTACCTAACATGGAAAAAGCTGACAGTTTCAGGGCCGGCTCTTGGCAGGGGCCAGGGTGGGCTAAGCATTGTGTCTTGCCCACCCAAACAAAATCAAGAATTGTTTTTATTTTGGTCAGCCAATACACAGATTTTTCAGTTGGGCATTTGTGCAGTGTGCAACAAAACCCAGCTTGGACGTAGAGGAGTATTGACAAATAAGGCTTTTAAATTTGTGTTTTCAAAATAATCTTTAAAAATGGACAAAATGTATTTTTTTGAAGTTGGAAGACTGTTAAAGTCTTAATGGCTGTGCAACATTTAGCCTACAGGGGGTTAATACATTTTTAGAGTGTAGGCCTATTTGCAATTTCACCACCCAAAAAATACCAGGTGGCACAACCAAAAGCTTCTAAAAAAACACACAGACTTATTTGTTTTGGTAAGTATACCTGAGAGTGTTTACAGTGCTTAACTAACACATTATTTTAATGTGAGTTCAATAGATTAGGCACTGACAGGGATGAATAGGAAAGATAGGTAGGCGAAAATGTATCGTCGGAGAATCGGAAAACGAGACGTACACTTCCGGGGTTTCTTGTGCGTGATTTTCACCAGCTTCACCAAAGGTGGCAAAGGTTAAAGGTAGCTGGAAGTGTTTTAATCTCAAGTCAGAAGCTAGTTACTGGCTAGCTATCTACCTGCAGTTATCGAACACGTTACCATAGTATAATATATGTAGTCCAAGTGAATTACGCAGAGTCGTTAAACGAAAGGTTTGACAGCAAAGACAGTAGCAGCTAGAACTACTTCACAGGCTAACATTAGGATTCGGTCGTGGTGATAGTTACTAAGCTAATATTTCGTAGCTGGTAGCTTGCTAGCTCCAGACGCTTCGCTTCGCTAGATGCTTGTTTAAAGCAAACCATACAAGTTGTCAAGCTAACAACTCGAGTGGATGAGGCAAGTGAACTCTTGCAAGATTCATTAAATTTGTGCGGTTTTTCGTTTAACGTAAACCGTTCAACGATAACGAGACACTTTCGAAGTAAGCTATCATACCAGCACCGTTTCCTGTTGGCTATCCAGCCAAACGACAGGACAGGCTAACTTGAACTAGCAGCTAGCTGATGTTTACTGATTAACATAGAAGCTAAGCTTGGTCGAGCGACTTTTAACCTGCAAAGATGTTACCTCGCCTCAACAGAAAATCGGTGGACCAGTGACTTTCACTTGCGTTATTGATCTTGATTGTACATTTTAATGGGAGGCGAGCTGCTTATCGGTGCAACCCGTGGGCGATACTTGTGGAGACGAAGGAAGTGCCACTGTCCTGAATGGAGTCGCTGGCCGGGTATGTTTACAAAGCGGCTAGCGAGGGCAGAGTCTTGACATTAGCCGCACTGCTGCTGAACCACTCAGAGACCGAAACGCGATACTTACTCAACTATGTAACTCATCTCGCCGGCCAGCGGTCTACCCCGCTCATTATAGCTGCTCGCAACGGTCATGAAAAAGTTGTGCGGTTTCTTCTGGATCACTACAGAGTGGACACGGAACAGACGGGCACTGTAAGATTTGATGGGTTAGTATTTGTTGTCTTTTATTTCTATGACTTTTGTGACCTCCAGTATCCTGTCATGAGTAAAACACTACGAGGTTTTCCTGGTCGTGTTTTTGGCGGCAGGCTGATTGATGTGTGTCTATGTTTGTCAGATACGTGATTGATGGAGCCACGGCCCTGTGGTGCGCTGCAGGGGCGGGTCACTTTGAGGTGGTTCAGCTCCTGGTGTCCCACAGTGCCAATGTCAACCACACCACCGTCACCAACTCCACCCCGCTGCGAGCCGCCTGCTTCGATGGACGCCTCGACATTGTACGCTACTTGGTTGAGCACCTGGCGGACATTAGCATTGCTAATAAGTACGACAATACCTGCCTGATGATCGCCGCCTACAAGGGCCACTCGGACGTGGTGGACTTCCTGCTGGAGCGGGGAGCCAATCCCAACGCCAAGGCCCACTGTGGCGCCACCGCCCTGCACTTCGCTGCCGAGGCCGGCCACCTGGACATCGTGAAGGCACTGGTGCAGCGACATGCCTCCATGGTGCTGAATGGCCACGGCATGACACCGCTGAAGGTGGCGGCAGAGAGCTGCAAGGCGGACGTGGTGGAGCTGCTGCTGCAGCATACGGACTGCGACGCGGAGAGCCGCATCGAGGCGCTCGAGCTGCTCGGTGCCTCCTTTGCCAACGATCGCGAGTACTACGACATCCTCAAGACCTACCACTACCTGTACCTGGCCATGCTGGAGCGCATGCGCGACCACGAGCGCCCCGTCGTCAAGCCCCAGCTGCCCCCCGTGCCGGCCTACGGCGGCCGTAGCGAGTGCCAAAGCCTGACTGAGCTGGAAGCCATCCGGCTGGACCACGACGCGCTGCACATGGAGGGCCTGAAGGTGCGCGAGCGCATCCTGGGCTCTGAGAACATCGACGTGTCGCACCCGATCATCTACCGCGGCGCCGTCTACGCAGACAACATGGAGTTTGACCGCTGCATCAAGCTGTGGCTCCACGCGCTGCACCTGCGCCAGAGAAGCAACCGCAACACGCACAAGGACCTGCTGCGTTTTGCCCAGGTGTTCTCCCAGATGGTGCACCTGAAGGAGACGGTGCAGCCGGCCGACGTGGAGCAGGTGCTGAGCTGCAGCGTGCTGGAGATCCAGCGGAGCATGGCCCGCATGGAGAGCACACCGGAGCCCGAGCTGCCCGCCGCCACCGACAACCTGGAGTCCAACATCTTCACCTTCCTCTACCTGCTCTGCATCTCCACGCACACGCAGTGCAGCGCGGCCCAGCGCGCCTGCATCAACAAGCATGTCTACCAGCTGCTGCAGTTGGACCCGCGCTCGCGAGAGGGCTCCTCGCTGCTGCACCTGGCCATCAGCTCCAGCACGCCCGTCGACGACTTCCACACCAACGACGTGTGCAGCTTCCCCAACGCACAGGTCACCAAGCTGCTGCTCGACTGCGGAGCCCAGGTGAACGCCGTGGACAACGAGGGCAACAGCCCTCTGCACATCATCGTGCAGTACAACCGGCCAATTAGCGACTTCCTGACGCTGCACGCCATCATCATCAGCCTGGTGGAGTCCGGCGCCCACACGGACATGACCAACAAGCAGAAGAAGACGCCGCTGGACAAGAGCACCACCGGCGTCTCCGAGATCCTGCTCAAGACGCAGATGAAGATGAGCCTGAAGTGCCTGGCCGCTCGAGCCGTGAGGCAGCACCACATCACCTACCGCAACCAGATCCCACGCACGCTCGAGGAGTTTGTGGAGTTCCACTGAAACGGTGACTCTTTTATACGAGAGCGCGTTGGCCTAGAGTTCCTCTGCCACACAGCTGACTTTTGTTTTATATGAGCCCATGCTCTACTAAATCCAGTGGTGCTGAAGATGCTGTTTTCTGGTTCTTTTTGCCATATGTCTAAAATGCACACACCTGGCTCATGTGTGAAGGACTGCTTGTTTTAAAGGACTGAGCCAGGTGGGTCTGTGTGTGTGTGAGGACTGTGCCAGGTGCATTCTCCTGTGTCTGTGTGTGTGTGTGTGTGTGTGAGAGAGAGAGGGCCTGTGTCGGGTGAAATGTCTGTAGTGGCAGCCCGCTATTCGTTCCCACCCAGGTGAATGTGTTCTGTCTGGAAGCCATTTGCACACTTCATCCCGGGTTACTGGTGTGTCCTTTAACAGGTGTGTGTATGAAAGGTGTGACCTGCCAGGTCATGTCCCCACCAGCGCTGTCTGACCCCTGTGAGGGCTGACCTCTAGATGGCCGCAGCAGGAGAGACCTCCACTGCACCATCAGCCTACTCGGGCTGCTCTTAGCTTTTAACAACTGGTTTTATGATTATCCTTTGGTATATTTGAAATACATACTTTGGAATATTTTGTTTTAAAAAAATGTTTATTAAATTATATCAGAAAATCATTTATCAGAAAATCAACTATTGGACAAAAGAAATCCAACTTGAGTTGCCATGGAGTGCTTGCTTCGTCTGTGTGTTGAATGCAGAGGTGCAAAAGGTCCTCTCCTCCCCTCCCCTCCCCTCCCCTCTAAGCACTCCTCTCCTCTCTTTGGTGATCAGGCTTGTGTGTGTGTGTGTGAGCAAGCGAGCGAGAGAGAGGGCGCGCGCAAGCATGTGTGCGTGTGTCAAAGAGAGAGAGAGTGTGTGAGAGACAGCCACCTCAGAGAGACAGCATCCTTCAAGCTGTCAAGAGTGAGAACAGATTCGAATGTGTCCATGTCATTGTGAAGGATCAGGAAGACAGAAAAAGTGTATGTGTATGTGCTGAGCATTGCTTTGAATGTGGAAGCTCCCCCCCCCCCCCCCTTTTCACCAGCCATGGTGTCCCTATTGCTTGAGATTGTACCGCCTGAATGTGTCGCGCTGAGGTGGAGGAGAGGTCTGCTTCCCCACACACATGGGATACAACTCCAGGCGGAACAGTAATGTGTTCTATTTATTGCTAACTTTTTGGGTTGGTTTGCCTGGTCTTTATTCCTTTATTTTTTATTTTGGAGACCTTGTAATTAACAATTACATCTAAGATGCTATGAATGAGAGATTTTAATTTAAAGGTTTGACAACCAAAGGACTGACTTTCTTTATATATATTATCCTTACATCGCCAAACTCCCACCAGTGTTCAGATTGTCATGGAGAGATTGTCATGTTGATTTGTGTCTGTGCTCAGTGTTGGACGACATGGTCAGTGTCTGTGCTCTCAGGGTGGGAGGACATGGTCATTGTCTGTGCTCCAGCAGAGATGGATTGTCACACTACAGCTGTTTGTTTTCTTAATAAATGAGACCTCATCATTGGCTCCTTTCTCCGTTTATAGCACAACTCCTGATGCCTGTGTGTGTGTTTGTTTGTTTGTGTGTGTGAGAAATTAGTGTGGACTTATACTGTATAACAGCACACTGCTGTTTTGCTACCAGGTCTCTGTACTACAGACAGAAATGGAAATTATATGTGAATGCATCATAAGGCTCACTGAGATTCACTCAGAAGGCTACACAAAGACTGCTGTCTGCACTTTTGGGTCCTCGGCTGAGTTTGAAAGGGAGGAATCAAACAGACCTTTAAGACTGGGCTTACCTTACGACTAGTTACAGTGCATGAAAATGCACTGTTCTGTTATCCGAAGTATTACAGTGCATGAAAATGCACTGTACTGTTATTCCAAGGCTTTTTCTTCTTCTTATTCTTCTTCTTCTAACGCAGTTAATGCAGCTTAAACCGTTTAACGTAGAAACTTCATTCAAACTATGTTACGTAGGTCTTACTTAGGACATGTGGGCTTTGTATTTTTCAACTTTGTAACTTTTATACTTTTTAAACTATTAATTAAAAACTAGTCAAAATTTCCCCATAGACTTAACATGGGCTGATGACATCACAATAGAGCCGTTAAGCAATTAGAATCCTATGGCAGGTGTTCGGGCCACCTGCATCAACTGCCAGTCTCAGGCTTTAAGCATACAAACTGGCCCTATTAAGACTACACACCCTATTCAACTGCTTCCTCTGCCAAAAACTGTTTCAAAATAAAAGTCCTCACTACAGTATTTCACTGTTAAACAATTTAACCTTTTAAACTACTGAACTTTTCAACTGTTCAGCCATTGTAACTGTTTGTCTGCTTGTCATCAACTATGACTCCTACCCACTGTAGCTAGTTAGCTAAGTAACATGGTTAGCATAGTTAGCATGCTAGCATGCTAGTTAGCATTTTTAACAAAACTGCTAAAAATGATTAGCTAAGTAACATGGTTAGCATAGTTAGCATGCTAACATGTTAGCATGCTAGTTAGCATTTTTAGCAAAACTGCTAAAAATGATTAGCTAAGTTAGCTAAGTAACATGGTTAGCATAGTTAGCATGCTAGCATGCTAGTTAGTATAGTTAGCATAACTGTTAAAAATGATTAGCTAAGTTAGCTAAGTAACATGGTTAGCATAGTTAGCATGCTAGCATGTTAACATGCTAGTTAGCATTTTTAGCAAAACTGCTAAAAATGATTAGCTAAGTCAGCTAAGTAACATGGTTAGCATAGTTAGCATAACTGCTAAAAATGATTAACTAAGTTAGCTAAGTAACATGGTTAACATGCTAGTTAGCATAGTTTACATAACTGCTAAAAATGATTAGCTAAGTTAGCTAAGTCACATGGTTAACATACTTAGCATTTTAACCTTGTTAGCATGCTAGTTAGCATAGTAACTTGGTTAACATTATTATCTTTGTTAACATAGTTAGCATAACTGCTAGCAAACATTAGAGCCATTCCAAGTGTCAGTTATCGTCAACTATCTACCTAAATAATTTAACCATTTAAACTATCCACTTATTTAACTGTTCAGTCATTCCAACTATATTAAACCTCATCTACCTAGCAACCAATATAGTTTGTTTTTACTCTATATGATATTTTACATCATATTTTTGCATTTTCATGCACTGTATTTCCTTCAGGAAATGCTTTTCTAGTTCTTATTATTATTCTTCCCACCAAATTTCTGCGTCTAATTCAGCTTCAACCGTTTAACGTAGAAACTTTGTTCAAACTTTGTAACGTAGGTCTTGAAAAGGACACTTGAGGAATGTATTTTTCACTTTTGTTAACTTTATACTTTCTGAGATATTAACAAAAAACAAGCTTATTTTTCCCCATAGACTTTACATTAGCACTATGACATCACAATGGACTAATTAACTTGATTTGCACCTGTATCAACCTCCAGCTGCTCAACTAGGACCCATCAAAGGGCCAGTTAAACTGATTGCACCTGTATCAACTGCTTTCTGCTTAACTAGGCCAACTCTGTGTCTCCATTCTACAAGAATATAAGGCACATTCCATCCAACTTTCTATCCATTCATCCTCTTCAAACCATTCACTCATCCACCTATTAAACTATCCATCAACATCCATTAAACAATCTGCCTATCAACATCCATTCAACTTTCTGTCTATCAACATCCATTACACTATCTACATTCAACTTTTAAACTATATACTCTGTCTCAGGCTTTTAAGCATACAATCTGGCTCTCTTAAGACTACTATTTCCTCTGCCCACAACTGTTTCAAAATAAATGTCCTCACTACAATAATTCACTATTAAATAATTTAACTATTTAAACTACTCAACTATTTAACTATTCAGCCATTTCAACTGTCAGTTGTTATCAACTATGACTCCTGCCAACTGTTTCCAAATAAAAGTTTGTTTGGCATTTTATGTTAATATACAGTATGTTTATATTTTCATGCATTGGTAATTTCCTCGAAATTACATTTTCTAGTTTTAAATAACATTCAGTTGCAGAAGGGCTTGGATTTGAATTCCGTGTTGTTTGTAGTTGAACACAGCATGACCACTGTTAAAGAGGCACATTTGTGCATTTTCCAACATAAAAACCCTGACAGATGAGCAACAGTAGTACTAGCCCTTTGTTTAGATGGTGCTTGGCCACAAGCATTCAGTCTGCATGGCTCGATGGTGTTTTATGCCCCCAACGTCGTCTTCCAGGCAACACTGCCACCGTCGACTTAAAGGCACCTTATCCTAAACCTAACCCCAACCTTAACCCATGGATTACCATAGCGCCTTCCAGGCAGCGCTGCCTTGAAGACAATGTTGGGGGCAAACAGAAATGTCTGCATGCCAGCTCTATGGGTTTCACACCAGCCATGCCAGCTGTAAGGGTCTTACCTAAGATGCTTCATTGCACATCTTCCATCAAATGGAGAGGCTTAGCCCTCTTAAACTAGCCTGTGAGATGTCTGCCATCGCCCATACACAGGACCTTTGTGGGACGTTTAGAGACGCATAATGAACACACACACTTTTGTGTACATAGGGCATGCACAATGTAGGGTACTGCAATGTGGCTGTGTGGCACACACTATCATATTGTCTACTAAAAGCACAAGGTAATAATATTTTTGCAAAATTGTTTTTACAGTTTAATAATAATGCCTCTCATTGTGAACTGTGCTTCCCTTTTTGTGTTAGTGGGTAACACTATAAGTTATTTACATTCTTCAAGTTTGTCTTAATATACATTGAAAAGTGCATCAATATAACATACATTTCTGAAAAGATAATTCATCCACAAATAATCAGTTATGTGACCCCTCACTCACTACACATGAAGTCAACCAAAGAAGATAGCAGATTCCAAGCCGAGGACTGTGCTACTGTGCGTTAACTTTAGCTAGGTCAGCAAAGTGTTTTTAAAAGCAAGTTACATTACAGCCCTCATAGTTCTTGATCCTTCAGGCCGATGGAAGAAGTCTGAGTCTTGTGTGACTCAGCCTTGTATTTGAATGTCTGGTATGGCAGCTTACTTCGAACATGGCTTATATTAAAGTATACAACTAACTAACAATACATTATAATTCCATTCAAACCCATGTTTTATATCAGGTTGTGAAGTGCTGGAGCTGGAGTGTGCATGTGGCCTGGCAGAAGCATCATGGGTAGTCTGGTGGTGTCTGAGCATTGGGTGCAGTGGGGGTGGGGTGGTTATGCTATTATGAAGCCAAAAGATGACCTCTCACACAGAAACATACAGAGCCTTTTGTCCACTCTACTACACCCATCGTCCAACAGTTTTCCTCACCACACATAACCTAAATAACCTAAAAGTGCAATTTGCCATATTACTCTTTTGACACTGCTTTGTCAACGGCATTCATCTGACATGGCAAGTTCTCTGCAGTGATTTCAAACCATTGGCAAATATATTTTGAAGACTGGCCAACCCACAGCTCTGCTGCCAGAGGCAGGCTGTGATGCGAAGGCTCCTCAATTTGAATGTTCTGCAAGTGAGTGGGTCTCCTTTAAGGCAGGTGCTACAAGCTGAGGATAGCGGGACCTTCTGCATCTCTTGAAGGTGTCCTAGGTTAAGGCCAAGATGGTAAGGAGCCTGAGTGGTTGGATAAACAGGGTTCAACAAGTGCTAATTGGCTGTGTGGTAGGCAGAGGTCACACCCATGTCCACTGTCTCCCATCTGTATACCTGAGCCAAAGAAAACCCATGTGGTAGCCAGGGTTACCGTTGTTCTGGTGTCTTCTCATTGGTCAGCTGGTGTGTAGTCACCAGGGTTATCGCTGTTTTAGTGTCTTCTCATTGGTCAGCTGGTGTGTAGTCACCGGGGTTATCACTGTTCTGGTGTCTTCTCATTGGTCAGCTGGTTTTCATCCTCTTCTTTATTTCGCTTTTGCCGGTGAAAGAAGCCAAGCTGGAGAAACAAAGGGAAAACGTTCAGGAAGTTCATGACCTCACAAGTTAGAATGTGAGAACAGAACACATAACTTCACTAACTCAAGAGTGAGAACAGGGCTTCCCAAACTGGAATAAGGTGCAGTGGCCTCTGGACACGGGACTTAAAGCAAGGAAATTGTCTGCCTGAAGTCATCAGTAACTTTCAAAGAACTGATATATAATTACCTATTTTCAAATCTCAAACGCCCTGGCCCACGCCTGAATTTAGGCAGACTGTATCACAACAGTGATTTAGCTTCCTCAAGCAGACTGTATCACAAACACTGCTTTAGCTTCCTCAAGCAGACTGTATCATAAAAAAAGTCCTTTAGCTTCTTCAGGCAGGTCCCGTAACTTCCTCAAACAGGTCCTGTAGCTTCCTTGAGCACGTCCTGTAGCATTACTTGACTGTACGAGTGATAACACCTGATGAAACGACTCACCTTCCATAACGCCAGGACAAGCAGAGCTAAAAGCAGCAGGCCTCCCAGTGAGCTCCCGATTATAATCCAGATGGGAATTCTGTAATCTTCCTCTTTTCTAATCTCTAGGATTATCTGGGGGAAATCAACACAAATGAGAAACTCCTACAGATCAGATCACATTGTAGTCGGAGTTGCCAGAGCAAAGCTTCATCGCCCCAGGAGATTATTGTTATTGCTTATTGTGCTCCTGTTGTGGAAAGGCTGTTACAGATGATCTTGATGCAGTACCGATTTTTAAACAGCAGGAGGCAATGTAAGCAGGAACATCGGAGCAGCTCCACTCTCTTGCTCACCTTGGACCACTGAGGTCTCCATCCATAAAGCCGATAAGCCACCTGCTTTTAAGTGTTATCAAACAGAAAAAAATTGGCATGCGCCCCCCCCCCTCCCCATGGGTCACACATACATGCCGTGTTGGCCGAGCTTCATGCAGGAAAGTTGGGCTGACCGGGTTGAGTTCCACTGAAGCAGTCGTAACCAGCTCCAGCTTCCTGAACTGCACCTGAACAAGAGCACCAACAGCACAGGATCACTTCTACTGAGACATCTGAGGCCAACATGAAATAGCACAGGTTCACTATTTCTCCAGAGACAGCAGCCCCAAATCACCACCCTCACCCCGACCCTGATTGTGACCCTGAGAAAGAGTGAGTTGGGGGAGGGGGACTCACAGCCAGTAAGGCGTGGAGGTGAAGCCATCCTCCGATGGACACGCCGACTTGGGCCTGGGCAGGTAAGGTCACACTGCACTGCACAGACAGGGCCACACTGTTGGAGCGGTTCTGAAGGAGGAACAACAACAAGGCAGTTTGAGTGATGGGCATGAGGGAAACATATACACACACAACAGGACGGACAACACACAGGCCATGGGTCCTCACAGAGCTCCCACAAAGGGCTAGAAAACAAGAGCTGAAAGAGAAATATAACTAAACCAGGTGAACTCAAGGCAGGGAGGGAGAGGAAGGCACTTGTCCTAACCAGCCAGCTGTGTAGTAAGGGAGGGAGTGAGGGGAAGAAGAGAGAGGTATGAGTTCTGCTCTAACTAGAACACTGTTGGAGCGCTTCTGAAGGAGGAACAACAACAGGGAAGTTTGAGTGATGGGCATGAGGGAATCATATGCACACACAACAGGATGTTTTACTGTACATTGTCTTGTAATTGTTTTAACCCTGTGCTTGTTTTGTGTCTCTGTTGTAACTCTTGCAGCAATTTCTCTCAGCGTCCAAAACAAATTAAAGATACTTTGACTTTGACTACATGGTTATGGTTCTTTGGCAAACACGTTTGTCCAAAGTGATATACAACAATAACAAGAAACATCATAAAATAATTAACAGTTAAACAACATAGTCATATGGCCTACCACATGGCCTACCAACTAATATTAGCAACAGGCCACATACATTTAACAATAACCACATACAAACTGTGACTCGAGAACTAATTAGTTAGATACTATTAGTTACTGTAGATACTACAGATGAGTCTTTAAACACTTTTTGAAAATCACCGCTAGAACGAAGATTAGGTAAATCACCAAACTATCCCTAGAACAATTGATAATGTAGGAAACAGCAGAGAATTGTAAATATCCATTTGCATGGATGTACCAAAGCATTTGCAACTTGTTCAAAGACTTGAGCTGTGGCATGAGAGGGAGAGAACCATATTCGTCATAAAAGCCATTTATGACGAATATTGGCAATCAAAAACACATTCAGTGCTATTTGACCCTAACGAAAGGATGAAACAAAAAGATCCGGCTTCCAGCAGTGCAGAGATGATGTTGTTGAAACTGAATTACACTTTTTTAACAGAATGGCCAAAATTCCAATAAATTCGTAATAACTACTTTCCAAAATTAAGACAAAATCCCTGATTTGTATGACCTACCAAACCCGAACAAACTACTATACAGTACCTGTTGGGAGAGGACACAGACAGCTGTATTACTGCTGCCCAATATGTCCTTGCCGGTCACCAGCTGAGAGACACTGAGTGATTTCTGTATGTACACATTTCTGTTTACAATTCACTTTGTCTATGTACCCCTTGTATATACCTGTGGAATTGCTTATGTCCTGATATATTTATGTAACAATTGCTTTGGCGATACAAATGTCAAATTTCAACTGTCAAATTTGTCATGCCAATAATTTGAGAGAGGTCCTCACCAGCTGTAGCATGAGAGAGAGTGAGAGAGAGAAAGAGAGAGAGAGGTCCTTACCAGCTGTGGCATGAGAGAGAGTGAGAGAGAAAGAGAGGGAGAAAGGTCCTCACCAGCTGTTGCATGAGAGAGAGAGTGAGAGAGAAAGAGAGGGAGAAAGGTCCTCACCAACTGTTGCATGAGAGAGAGAGTGAGAGAGAAAGAGAGGGAGAGAGGTCCTCACCAGCTGTGGAGTGAGAGAGAGAAAGGGAGAGAGAGAGGTCCTCACCAGCTGTGGAGTGAGAGACAGGTCTTCAGGTAAAGCTCGTGTCGGAGGGATGGAGCGGGAGGGGTTGCAGTGTGAGCCTGCCATCTGATAAGAAACAGTTATGGACGCATAAGCACAATCATGAGCACACACATAAACACAATCATACATAAACATGGCATACTGCCACCTCATGCATTGCAAACAAATAAGGACCAATCTGATCCTGCTTGATCTCTGTGGCTGTGTCTTAAGTAGAGTGCAGTGTGTCCTGTCTGGTCTATGTGGAAATGACTGATGCGTTCTGCAGTGTGTCCTGTCTGGTCTATGTGGAAATGGCTGATGCGTTCTGCAGTGTGTCCTGTCTGGTCTATGTGGAAATGGCTGATGCGTTCTGCAGGGTGTCCTGCCTGGTCTATGTGGAAATGGCTGATGCGTTCTGCAGTGTGTCCTGTCTGGTCTATGTGGAAATGGCTGATGCGTTCTGCAGGGTGTCCTGCCTGGTCTATGTGGAAATGGCTGATGCGTTCTGCAGGGTGTCCTGCCTGGTCTATGTGGAAATGGCTGATATGCAGGAGCTGGTTGCCGCCACTGGTGACAGCCGACATCTCCACAGTAATCTGCAGCTCCTCCACCGGGAACAGCCCCAAATTCTGGATCTGTGTGGTGGGCAGTGGATTGGAAATCTGGGTCACACAGTGCACTTATACACATGAGATAAGAACTCATACTACAGGGTCACATAGAGCAGTGGTTCTCAACCTTTTATTGAGTCACGACCCCCAAAATAATCAGGTTGGTGTTTGAGACCCCCACCCCACCAGCCACCTGCATTTATTTTTGTTCATAACAGTGACTCCTGAACTCAATGCAATATTACTATAGCCAATTTTACGGATGCTTAAGGCCAGACTGCCATGTATGGTCTGTCTTGTGTGAACACGACCGCTGTTTGTATGCATGTGTTAGAAATGGTAATGAAAATGAAACAAAACGGATGAAAAGTGGTGGTTTATTTTATATTTTTATAAAGAAAATCACGCAACCTGGCGACCCCCAGAAAATATAATGATCTTGTTGAGGTTGAGAACCACTGACACAAAGTATCTCACAGGCTTACACACAGCGGGAAACCATTAATTGTTAATGTTTATAAATATTTTTTTAGTGCATGCCAGGTGTGGCTAAAACTACAGTGTAAGTGGATAATTCAACCAAACCAGAGATTTCCCACCTGGTATGAAAGGTTAAAGGTCGGTCCGATGGCACCAGGACTGGTTTCAGAAGGTTCAGGTTTAATTTCAAAGCGCGTTGGGTTTGAGTCTCTATGAAGGAAACATATCCACGTCAGAGACTCACACAGTATGTGGACACAGTACCAGGGGCAGTGTTGAGCAGTGCACTGGTGAACGTGCCCCTGGGCAGGCAGCTACCTGGTGAAGAGGAGGTCGCCCTCGTATTTGATGGGATAGTAGAGGTTGTTCAGGTTGTCCTGCAGACTCCTCTCCTCTCCCTCACTGCAGATGGACAGACAGTGGATCTCAGTGGATTTATTTAGTCTCTTTACATATTACACATCTGCATGTTATGTAAGTTTATGGATATCATGTATGCTGGAAGCTCTTCAGGTGAAAGAGTCATATAGCTGATTGGTGTGTGTCAGGGGAGTGTATTGTGTGTGCTTATTGGTCAGGGGAGTGTATTGTGTGTTCTTATTGGTCAGGGGAGTGTATTGTGTGTGCTGATTGGTCAGGGGAGTGTATCATGTTTGCTTCCGAGTCTCACCTGCTGGCTTCCAGAGTCACCTGCACGTAATCCAGGAAGACCGACCTGCTCAGCTCAAACTCCACACGGAAAGACACCTGTGCCAGACAAACAGAAGCCTTTGCTCAGGTTGCCTTCCTCACACAAACCTTCTCATGTTTTTATCTCTAACCCTAATGCCTGCAAGCCTAATCCTAACCCTAATGTCGATAAGACTAGTCCTAATCCTAATGTCTGTAAGCCTAGTCCTAACCCTAATGTCTGTAAGCCTAGTCCTAACCCTAATGTCTGTAAACCTAACCCTAATGTCTGTAAACCTAGTCCTAATCCTAATGTCTTCAAGCCTAGTCCTAATCCTAATGTCTTCAAGACTAATCCTAACTCTAATGTCTGTAAACCTAGTCCTACCTCTAATGTCTTCAAGCCTAACCCTAACCCTAATATCTGTAAGCCTAGTCCTAACCCTAATGTCTGTAAACCTAAATGTCTGTAAACCTAGTCCTAACTCTAATGCCTTCAAGCCTAACCCTAATGTCTGTAAGCCTAGTCCTAAACCTAATGTCTGTAAACCTAACCCTAATGTCTGTAAGCCTAGTCCTAAACCTAATGTCTGTAAACCTAACCCTAATGTCTGTAAGCCTAGCCCTAACCCTAATGTCTTCAAGTACATTTCACTGCTGGTAAGGTGCACCCAGGAATGAATGCAGACTAAAACAGATATCAGAAGCCTTCACATGAAGTCCTCTCTCAGCCGGCAACTTCAGAGATGAAAGATTTGGCAGGAGCTTGGCAGCACAATACCCAGAGCTTGTAGATCCTGACAGGAGAAGTTTATGACAGCAGCATGGACTAGCATTAGCTAGCTCTTTAGACCACCCACACACACATTTTTGTGCTGTCATATATCTAAATCACTACACATATCTGAGCACTTTACTCAGCTGTGATGTCCAGAGGCTCAGACGAGGAAGGGAGAACAGACGTCGATAGAGTGATCTGGACACCAGCCAACTGGCCAACTCGGACTGGGGAGTAGAAATCTGGGTGTGATAAAGTGAGCAATGCAAATGCTGACAGGCTCCTGGGGAAGGGCTCAGCTCCTGTTTCTGTATCAAGATCACAATGCAAACCAGCTAGGCTGCAGGGGAAAGAAAATGAGATATTTTCCCCACCTAACTGGTCTGATCTTTTATAGTATGCTAACAACATACTACAATATAAAGTTAAAGTTGACGTGTATTTAGCAAACGCTTTTATCTAAAGTGACACAAACTCGCAACGGCAGGTCCCAGAATTGAACCCCAGCTGACAGGGGTTCAACAAGGCTGCTAGGTTACACTTGTAATAGGTGAAAACAGGTCTGTCTTTGTTCTGGAGTGGGATCAGGGATTGAGATCTACAGGAATGTGAGTGCAAATGTTTCCTCTCATATGGTAGAAACTGTAATCTGTGTCTGTGACATTTGGCTGCTATGTCCCATTGATGATGGACTGAATAAATGATTGTATGATCAGGTGCAGTGATCCATCCAAAGCCGTTTCAGATGTCCGAGTCTGAAGCAGGCTCTTAGATTCACCATGATAAATTTGGTCAGCAGTACCAGCAGCACCAGCCGTTGGTTTGCAGGATGTCTGTGCTCATGAGGGGAACAAACTGACCTGAATCTACAACCTCATGAGGGGGAACAAACTCACCTGGCTCTAAAACCTCATAAGGAGGGACAAACTCACCTGACTCTACAACCTCATGAAGAGGAACACACTCACCTGACTCTGTGACCTCATGAAGGGCGTGCTGACATTGCAGATTTTGTGGTGGCTTCGGTCTGACTTACTGTAGCAGTCGATCTGGATGTCTGAGGAACCCTGGAATGTGGGACAGAACACACACACACACAGACACAGACACAGACACACACACACACAAACACATACACCACACATACACACACACACACACACACACACACACACACACACACACACACACACATACACCACCCACCCACACACACACACACACACACACACACACACACACACACACACACACACACACACACACACACCACACATACACATACACACACACACAGTTTGGTTTTAGTGCCTCCCTGAGATTAGTCCTTGGTGGAGCCTCAGCCTTGCAGATGGAGCTCATCTCATGCTCATGTGCAGTACAGACAGAAGATGGACAATACGGAATGGCAGTACAGACAGCAGATGGACTGTGTTGGTGTGCAGTACAGCTGACGTCTGTACTGCACACGTATGCGTACACTGCACACTGTATGGTGTTGAATGGCAATACAGAGAGCACTGTGTTGGTGGGCAGTAAAGACGTCAGATATAATGTTGCTGAATGGCAGTACAGACAGCGAATGGACTGTGTTAGTGTGCAGTACAGACAGCAGATGTACAGTGCTGAATGGCAGTACAGACAGACACCTTGAGCACGAGACTGGAGAAGGCCAGGTTGGGGCTGAAGGAGATCCTGAGAGTGGTTCCGTACGCGTTCTCCCCGCGGTTCTCCAGACGAGCATCCACAAACATGCGCCTGCGGGTGGCCTCCATCACACGCTCCGCGCCCTGTAGCGCCCCCTGCTGCTCACACACCGTACAGCCAGAGCACTTCCTCTGGCTGCAGAATTGCCTGCAGACACACACAGCACAATGAGACAAGGAGGGAAGAGTGTGTATGTGTGTGAGAGAGAGAGAGAAAGGGAGAGAAAGAGAGAGAGAAAGTGTGTGAGTCTGTGTGTGTGTGTGTGTGTGTATGTGTGTGTGGGAAAGAGGGAAAGTGTGTGTTACTGGAGGTCCAGCAGGTCAGTGTGGCTGTGCAGGATGAGGTTGGGAACGCAGTGTTCATCCTCTTCACATCCATTCCAGAAGGGCAGCTGGAAGAGAGAGAGGAGGAGAGAGAGAGGTATAGAGAGAAAGAGGAGGAGAGAGAGGAGGAGAGAAGTAGCGAGAGAAAGGTGTAGAGAGAAAGAGAGATAGGGGGGGAGAGAGAGAGGAGGAGATGAAGAGAGAGAGATGGAAGAAGAGAACAAGTGTAAGATGAGCAGGTGGACCAGACCAATGTGTGTGTGTGTGTGTGTGTGTGTGTGTGTGTCCATACCTCCACTCGTAGAGTAGTTGGCCAGTCTTCATCTATGACAGGGCCATGGTCTGGGTCCTGCAGGACTACCTCCATAGTGAAGATCACAGGACGCACATAATCTGAAGTCTCCTGCAAATACAAACCACTGTTAGCCTGCAGCCCCCATAGTCCCACACTGTTAGCATACAGCCCTCATAGTCCCACGGTTAGCATACAGCCCTGATAGTCCCACTGTTAGCATACAGCCCTCATAGTCCCACGGTTAGCATACAGCCCTCATAGTCCCATTGTTAAAGCGTAATTCCGGAGCGATTTCAACCTGAAGGAGTACCGAGTTTGACCGGCTTCAGCGCCTCCAGCCAATAGGCTGACAGTGGCAGTGCTTAGGGCAGGCTGCCAAAAGGATTTTAACCACTTATCATGCTCAAAATAGCACCATACTTCTGCAGTAGTATGAATAGGGCCCCTACACATAAAATGAAGGATCAATAACTTAGTAAGTGTACCAGGAGTTTATTAAAACACCTGTATCTGTAGGAAGAAAACTCCATGGCTCCCTGGTCCAGTATCGTCAAATCAGCGGGCGCGTTCGATCATGCAGCGCTCCGCAAATCTGGCTGAATCTTTCAATACAACCATGCCTTACGTTTAGCCAGATCTGCACAGCACTGATTCGATTGAATGCGCCTGCTGATTTGACGATACCAGACAAGGAAGGAAGCCATGGAATTTTTATAATAAAGCTTGATTGACTGATACGTATACACACACACAAACACACACATATCCAACAGGCCCACCTGCACGTGGAAGTGGAGTTGTTGGCAGTGTTGGATGTCCGGGAGCACAGTGATGTTGGAGTGGAGATGCTCTAAATCATCCAGCATTGCCCTGGGGGAGAATCGATGCTCATCTATATACACACTCCTCCTCAGAGCTGCAGCACACACACACAGACACACGCACACACACACTTCAGAAATCGGCTGCTCATCTATATACACACACTTTATAAAGCAGCAGCAGCAGTAGGTTTCAGTTAGCCCTCTGTGGCTTTGGTCTGGATTATGTGAATCTCCAGAGAGAACACGTGAAGGAGAAGCCGGCAGCGATGCGGAGGAAGGACATATTTTACATGTTAAGGTTTCATTGGGACTCAAATTGATTTGCTGTGGCATGTAGCTTAAGCCCAGGAGGCTACTAAGGCACATACGGACCTGAGAGAGTCCACTGACAGATATGAGGACCTGAGAGAGTCTACTGATGGATATGAGGACCTGATGGAGTCTACTGAAGAATATGAGGACCTGAGAGAGTTTATTGATGGATATGAGGACCTGAGAGAGTCTACTGAGGAATATGAGGACCTGAGAGAGTCCCCATGTCAACTGCATTTCGTACTGATAATGTACTTGTGCAGTGACAATAAAGTTCCCTCTTCCTCTCATTCACCCTTTCTCCCTGCCCTCCTTCTGAGTGTGTGTGTGTGCACACATGTCTGATGTAAACCAGATGCAGGGAGTGTGTGTATGTGTGAGGGGGGGGGGGGGGGGCTCACACACTTTAAGACGGTTTTCATGGCTCTGTGTGTGTGTGTGTGTGTGTGTGTGTGTGTGTGACGGACTTGAAAGAGTTTTCCCTGACCCTGGTGTCGTAGCCCCTTGAGCCACATCTGACAGGAATTATCCACACACACAACAATCATACACACACACTCCACACACACAAACACACACTCCACATACACACACACAACACACACACAGTAGGAGGGGGCATGGATAAGCCAAGTTATTGATTAGCCAAGTTATTAAGACTTGAGGACAATTTGAAAATACTTTTCATAGCAAAACTGACTCATTTATAGAAACTATGACATAAGTCAGGTTTTTCAGGGACTGCGTAAATGTCCGTGGCGCGAACAGACCTGCTCCCAGAGTCGGTGGCATGGGGGTCTGTGCTGTAACCCTCACACACACAATGGCAGCCATGCACGTCACGTCCTTCCCTGCCCGTCGGCAGTCTTTGTTGAACACGTTAATCTTTGAAGGCTCAAAACTCACACTTAGGTGCACACGGATGACACTGCGGGACCTGGGAAAGAGAAACACACACACACACACACATGTTCTGTTTTTATACAGTTGTTTCCTATGCCATAGAGTCAGTGAGGTGTGAGTGTGCATGGCGATTCCCACCACAGTAGCACCACAGCACCAAGGGAGCCCACAGCCAGATCCACCAGCCCATCTCCACTCGCGTCCATCTTCCCATGGATGCTGCAGCCGAAGTAACGCAGGCCTGGGTCCACGTCTACAGCAGCGATCCTCTGGGGATGACATCAAGCACAGGCACACACACAGACAAACACACACAGCCGCAAACACACAGGCACACACACACACAGAAACACACACAAACGCACAAACACACACAGCCACACTTTATAAACCTCTTATCAAATCTGCTGTTTATCAAATCTGCTATCTGCTAGCATCACCGCTTGATTACTGCAATTCCCTCTCCCTAGGTCTCCCTCAATCACTGTTGTCACGCCTTCAGATAGTCCAGAATGCAGTGGTAAAGCTGCAAACTGGCACTAAAAAACTGGAGCATATTACCCCAGTCTTAGCCTCCCTTCACTGGCTCCCAGTCCATTTCAGGATCCAATTCAAGATTATGTTAATGGTTTTTATAGCACAAAATGGTCTGGCCCCAATCTACATCTCTGACCTTACAGCCCCATTCAGCCCTCAGGTCTCTTAGATCTGGCAACAAAGGCCTTCTCCATGTAACGGATGTGAGCTAGCTTAGCTGTGCTCGTGGAACATTGGTAAACCTCACTCCCCGACGCCTCAAGAGTGCTGCTGGCATGCGAGCCAGTAGCCTGGGTTATTGGCTCAACTGTCAGCACGCTCGCCTCCCGATCCGAGGTGCTGCTGTTCGCAGGTTCAAGTCCGGGCGTGTGCAGGGCTGAATCGTGCAGGTTACATCCACATACCCCGCTTTCAGTTAAGGCAAAAAGGCGACAGAGCCTTCACAGTTGTTGCTCCACGCTTGTGGAATCAGCTGCCACCTTTTAAATCCAGGCTCAAAACCCACCTGTACTCTCCTGTAGGAGGAGTGGCTACAGTAGTGCGTGCACACACACACACACACACACACACTCTCCAGTGCTGTGTGAGAGGAGGAGTAGCTACAGTAGAGTGGCAAAAGCCAATGTGTGCTTCTTTAACCAATATATTCCAAGTAACGTCAAACTTGGCACTGCACTCACTCGTCCCCTTAGCAATCAGTAAGATGAACGGTTCGACAGATATGTGAAAAACACACACCCAATCACACAGACAGACAGATGTTTCTGTCATTTATAGATAAATTAGCATCAGGGCAGTATGTAAAATCCTAGCTATACACAGCATCAGAGCTACATGCTCTGTATGCTGTGTGGTTGTACCTGTTTGTGTGTGGGGTGGGCTGTATGTATAGTATAGTATAGTATAAGTATATATACTCTTTTGATCCCGTGAGGAAAATTTGGTCTCTGCATTTATCCCAATCTGTGAATTAGTGAAACACACTCAGCACACAGTGAACACAGAGTGAGGTAAAGCACACACTAATCCCGGCGCTCGGGGAGCAGTGAGGGGTTAGGTGCCTTGCTCAAGGGCACCTCAGCCATTCCTACTGGTCGGGGTTCGAACCGGCAACCCTCCGGTTACAAGTCCGAAGCGCTGACCAGTAGGCCACAGCTGCCCCCATGTTGTGTGGCTGTACCTGTTTGTGTGTGGGGTGGGCTGTATGTTGTGTAGTTGTACCTGTTTGTGTGTGGGGTGGGCTGTATGTTGTGTACTTGTACCTGTTTGTGTGTGAGGTGGGCTGTATGCTGTGTGGTTGTACCTGTTTGTGTGTGGGGTGGGCTGTATGTTGTGTGGTTGTACCTGTTTGTGTGTGGGGTGGGCTGTATGCTGTGTGGTTGTACCTGTTTGTGTGTGGGGTGGGCTGTATGCTGTGTGGTTGTACCTGTTTGTGTGTGGGGTGGGCTGTATGCTGTGTGGTTGTACCTGTTTGTGTGTGGGGTGGGCTGTATGTTGTGTGGTTGTACCTGTTTGTGTGTGGGGTGGGCTGTATGTTGTGTGGTTGTACCTGTTTGTGTGTGGGGTGAAGCCCGTGAGCTCGGCCGTGGAAGAGGTAGATGGCTCCCCGGTGGTCGTCCTCCAGAGGAGCTCCCACCACCACTTCACTGTAGCCGTCCCCGTTCAGGTCCGGCACCGACGCCAGCGCAGAACCAAAGCGTGCATTCTCGGCTCGCTCGGCCACCTCCAGTGAGCCCACCAGAAAGAACCGGGTCTGAAGAGGGAGGAGAGGAGAGGACGGGTCAGACGGGAACTAGCTGATAAATTAATCTAGGTGAGGATGTCTGTGCAGGCTCAGCAGAATAGAGAGACTCACACACTCTAACCTCTTCTGTTAAATATGATGTAGAGTCACACCTCCTCTGTGACTCTGTACACGTGCACTCTCATATACATGCACTCTCATGCCCTCTATGACTCTGTACACGTGCACTCTCATGCCCTCTGTGACTGTACACCACGTGCACTCTCATATACATGCACTCTCATCCCCTCTGTGACTGTACACGTGCACTCTCATATACATGCACTCTCATCCCCTCTGTGACTGTACACGTGCACTCTCATGGCCTCTGTGACTCTGTACACGTGCACTCTCATATACATGCACTCTCACCCCCTATGTGACTGTACACGTGCACTCTGACCTCATCCATGACTCAGAACATGTGCACTCTGACCTCCTCCGTGACTCAGAACACGTGCACTCTCATACACGTGCACTCTCACCTCCTCCGTGACTTTGTACATGTGCACTCTGCCCCTCTCCCAGCCTTCGCTAAAGAACATGGGTGCCGCCACCAGCAGGAAGTCTGTCACTTGGTCCTCATCGACGTCGAGTGGAGCAATCTCACTGCCAAAGTATGACCCAATCTACAGGAGGCAGACAGTCAACAAAAACAGCCAGCTGACCCATGAGGATATCCAATGATGTCCAGCATTTTACTGCTGCACCTAATATCGGCCCTCATTTATCAATCGAGCATAGAAACCAGCACCGATCTGAGCGCAAGATTTATTATGATGCACCATAAGACTTCAGACTCAAAAACTTGTGTACACAAGTTGAGACTTGAGGTGAGATTTGAGCGTAGCCATCACTCACGCACAAATTGATAAATGCAATGCTTTGGGTGGAAATGAGTGTACGCCTGTTTCATGTTGTACGCACGTTTGGTAAATGAGGGCCATTGACTCATTAACAGCAACAGGAGCACACCAGGGCATCGGGACCTCACCTGGAGGGTTGATTATGGACGTGTATGACTGACCTCACCTGGAGGTCTGATTATGGACGTGTATGACTGCTGTGTGTGTTCATGAGCTCTGGGTTGGGTTAGTTGTTTACTGTAAGTGTACATGATTGAGATGGGTTCAGGGTCAATTGTGTGCTTGCAGAATGTGATGACATTAACCTGCTGTCCTTTACGGGAGTGCAGAATGTGATGATATTTACCTGCTGTCCTTTAAGGGAGTGCAGAATGTGATGATATTTACCTGCTGTCCTTTAAGAGAGTGCAGAATGTGATGATATTTACCTGCTGTCCTTTAAGAGAGTGCAGAATGGTAAGGTTCCCATCATTCTGCAGGGTGAATATGATGACTTTCCCAGTGTGGTTGAAGCGTGGTGCCCCAGATACGTACAAACGGCCATGTTTAGCTGATACCACTGACGTGACTGTGTAACCTAGCCATGCAAAGGTCAGAGGTCAATCTACAAGCAGTCATTTCAAATGGAACATCACACATCATGTCTTTGTGTGTGTGTCTGTGTGTGTGTGAGTGTGTGTCTTACCGAGGTAGGCCGAATGTGTGTGTGTGTGTGTTACCGAGGTAGGCCCCGTGTGTGTGTGTGTGTGTGTGTGTGTGTGTTTGTGTGTGTGTGTGTGTGTCTTACTGAGGTAGGCCCCATGTGTTTGTGTGTGTGTGCGCGCGAGTGTGTGTCTTACAGAGGTAGGCCCCATGTGTTTGTGTGTGTGTGTGAGTGCGTGTCTTACCGAGGTATGCCCCATGTGTTTGTGCGTGTGTGTGTGTGTGTTTGTGAGTGTGTGTCTTACCGAGGTAGGCCCCATGTGTTTGTGTGTGTGTGTGTGTGTGTGTGTGTGTGTGTGTGTGTGTGTGAGTGAGTGTGTGTCTTACTGAGGTAGGCCACATGTGTGTGTGTGTATGAGTGTGTTTCTTACCAAGATAGGCTCCATGGTTCTTCAAGCTCTCCGGAAACTCGTAGCTGTAGGAGGACTTGGGAGGGATCACTTTCCCATGAGCCGTCTCTTTAAGAACCGCCCCATTCCAGTCATACGCTCCCACTGCTCCAACCAGCACCCCGTCCTATACACACACACACACACACACACACACACACACACACGCGTATACACACAAACACACAATACTGTGTTTTGATGTAACCACTTTAAATTAAAAAATGTTTGTGCTGTAATTTGTTTGAAATAAAAGTGTTTGTGCTGCAGTTTCTGTCATTTATAATGGAGGTATTTGTTCAGTAGTTTCTTTGCTCTGTAGTTTGCTGGTGTTTGCAATACAGGTGCGTGTTCTGTAGTTTGCTGGTGTTGATAACAGAGGTGTTTGTTGTGTAGTTTGCTGGTGTTGATAACAGAGGTGTTTGTTCTGTAGTTAGTCCGTTAGTTTGCTGTGTTTGTAATATAGGTGATTGTTGGTGTTTGGCTCTCTGAGATGCAGGGGAATGTATGCCGACACCCCTGTGGTTGTCTTGGTAATATTATGTCTAACTGACTTTTGCTATTTTGGTCTGAGGTCATTTGCACTCTGTAAAACCCACTGTTCCATTGTGTAATGGCTCCATAAAAGCCTTCTCTTCACTCATCTCTCGAACACTCCCTTCTTACCCCCCTCTCATCTTATCCTTTCCCCTCACCCCCTCCTTCTCCTCATCCTCCTTTCCCCTCTTCTCCAACCTTCCTCCTCTCTTCTTCTCCCCTCCTCTTCTTCCCCCTCTTCTCTTCTTCTCCCCCCTCTTCTCCCTTCCTCCTCCTCTCCCTACTCTCCTCTGATGGATCCATGTGTGCATTTCTTCATAAGTGGTCTGTGTGTTTGCGACTTATAGCGTGTATGGTGTGTGTGCATCTGTGTGTTTTGGCAGTTTTAAAGAAGGCCTTCGATGGCATCAAGATTCAATCAAGCATAATGTGAAGACCACTGAAGTGTTCACTACTGAACCTGCAGGTGTTTAGGGTAGTTATGTAAAGGTTTTGGGGCACAAATGCTGATATGTTGAAGGCCCCTTATATGCAGAATAATTCCTTCTTTACCAAGTCTTAGTAGTTGGACGAGACCAGAATAAGATATAATAAGACCCTCTGCAGAGGCTTGTATATGAGAAGAGCACTGTGGGAAAGACTATGAGATGTCATAAGTCCCTTAAAATAGATTGAGTTTTGTGTGAACGTGTCAGGATCCTGCAGGGAATGACTGCCTTTGTGCCACCATGGTGGGCATTTTGTATATTGTTTTGTGTTTTGTGCTTGTTGCTGTTTCTCATGAGCTCTGTGTTTACCTGTCTGTCATGTGTCTTTCTCACCGCCCACCCCTTATTTGGTCTGCACTTCCTGTGTCGTTAGTTTCCCTACGTTTCTGCTCTCACCTGTTCCCTGTTATTGTCTTGTTGGTCTTGTCCAGTCCTTTGGCTTTCTGTTAATTGGTCTGTGCATTTCTACACCCCTCTGTTCCTCTTTCCGTCTCTCTTGTTGTCCTGTCAGTCATGTTTGTTTGTAGGTTTGTAAGCTTGTAAGGTTATAAGTTGTAGATTCATAATAAAGCGTGTTTGTCTGAACTTCGGCCTAGAAGAGTCTTGGGTCCTGTCCTTCCAACTCTGACAATACGAACTGACCAAAGATGGAACCAGACTATAATGCCCGCATGGAGGAGTTAAGCAAGGCTGAGTACACCCTCAGCAGGCTTAATTCGGAACTGGTAAGATCCACTGATTTGGAGTACTGGCATGCCATTTGTTCCCTAATGGAGAGAACAATTTCTTCAAAGCAGGGGTTCCAGGAATGGTTACCATGGCAAACCAGATTTCAGGTCTGGGTAGAAATCTGCAGTCCCTCCTTGTTCCCACCAGTGACCTTGTTTGTGAGGTTGCTAGTCTCCAGCCTGACCCTGTCCCTGCATCAACTGGCTTCAGGCCAGTGTGCCAGGGGCTTCAGGTGGGTCAACTTCGCCACACTGAACGCCTGCGGCCATGCCTTGGGGTCTAGTTACAAACTTCAAAATACTAAATGAATTCAATTTCCAAATAGATTTTTTTTTCAATACAATTGCTCAAATTCAGCAATTCAAATACAAAAAATCAGATTCAGTTTGTAGTGGCACAAGAAACACTCCATACAAGTCCTTAGCTACACCAAGCTAACGAACATAACTATCCATTCCCATTCACAACCGTTTCTTGTGCTTACTGTAACTTAGCTAGCTAGGTTAACGTGCAAAATGAATTATTTATTCCATGTTCAAAAGAGTGTTTAATTGGCATCACACACAAACAATGACAGTAAAACAGTATACAGAATTATATTTATCTTCTCTTATTGCTTATTCAGAGAAACGTTTATGGACGCGCCAATTTAGGAATCGGAAGTAGGTACCAATTTGTTCCAATGGCAAAGCCTGATATGCTTCATCTTGTTACTGTAAACTGAAGTATCTTTGCTCAAAGGTCACTGGGGAAGAAAGCACTGGTCACTAAGAATCCTCCTTAGAAATGCATGGTGTTAGCTCGTAACGGCAATATGACAATTGTCTACATATATCCCACCCCATCCTGTATGTCAGGACTTAGCGCTAAGTTGTGACCTTACACCTCCCTCTCCCTAGGTGTAAGGTCCATCATTAGTAATTTGTGCACATCATAGTAGCAATTTCTCCTTCCTCTGAACAAATTGCAAATACTTTTGGACATGTATCAGTTGCTTTCATACAATTCTCTGCTGTTTTTTAACATTATCATTTGCTTATGTCATGTCAGTCAAAATGAACTATACTTATGAATGCTGAATAGTCGTTCCCAATAAAACTAATAGTCTTCATTTCATTGCTTGAGTCATTACATACAAAATTGTTGAACTAGTTATCAAATTCTGTCACAGTGCTGTAGAATTGCAAAGAGCATACAGTAAAAATGTATGGATTCAGTGTCTTGTACTCACTTACTCGCCTAACTACAGCAATGTGTAACTTTACTGTAGTTTTCAAATGGCTGTACAAGTACTGTATAGTGCTGTCTTGAGCATGTTCAGGTAGTGTCACCGAGTTCTGACCTTTTTTTGCATTGGAAAACACTGAGAGAACTGTCATAATGAAAACATGACAAAGCCATTTGACTATCTTGTTCATAAACGATGGTGTCAAGACTTCTCATTTTGATGACACTGACAGTTTCATTGACATGAATACCTGCTTTTGAGGAATGGACTATCCATTTTGAGCAAGTGACGTGCTTTTGCAGGTCATCCACTAGGTTTTGCAGTTTGCACTAACTGTTTTGAGAATTGCACTACTTGAAATAATTCAGTGGAAATGCATGGATTCCAGTTGCTGCTACTGGAAGAAACTGGAATCCATGCATTTTCACTGAATTATTTTTGGAATCTGATCCCTTATCATACCTGTTCATTCTTATTCGTTGCTCGACTTATCGTGACTAAATTCAAGATGGCTGCAAACGCTAAACTTCGTGAAGGTACTGCCTGTATAAATCGTCTTGTAAGTAAACTACCAGTGCTTTTTCAAAGTTCTCAATGTCTCGTTTTAAATGTCAGGGCCCTCGGAAGTCTACCAATGAAGTGTGGAGATACATTGAGCCTCGTAAATGGGTGTAAAACAGTGATTTATTTGCATGGCTAGCCCGATGCCGAAGCACCACTATTGAAAAAGCTGTTGGTAGCATCGGCTAACTAGCGCCAGATTTTGGAGTGCAGGGGACAAGCCGAGATGGGCTATGAGACATACGTTCACACTCGGTATCATGTTTCAATACACTTTAGGTCAATATCACACCGGAATTCTCCTTTAATAGTGATGTGAGAAAAGCACCAAAGCGACTGAGAAAAACTGTAACATGGACAACTCACTTACATGGTGGGAATGTTGAATTTAACAAAGTATAAGTTGTCGATTCGCGACGATCCTGTTTGTATTCACTGGAAATCGTATGGACCTAGCAGTACAAATATCAAACATCTGCCTAGTGCCTACCATTGCAAATCACATCTTTCATTGCTGTTGATCTGTTATCACAAATTTCATTAACCATATTAACAATATAGAGTTACCTTCACTATCTAACAAAAACCTACTGCTACAGTAGCCCTACAGCGGTGGCTGAAATATTCCCACAATATTTTGATTTTGTAGCTACTAACTACCATGTAACTTACAGTAAGTAGTAATGGTGCAAAAGACAGAAAATGCAGCGCTAGTTTAAAACTAGCTAGTTTCAACGTAAGTTTTGAGACACACCTTACACGTAAACTTATGATCAAACTTACACTCGACTAGTGCAACTAGCTGCTAGTCACTAAGGAAGAGAACACTGGTCACTAAAGAAGAGAGCATTGGTCACTAAGGAAGAGAGCATTGGTCACTAAGGAAGAGAGCATTGGTCACTAAGGAAGAGAACACTGGCCACTGAGGAAGAGAGAGACCTTACAGGTGAGATGACTCTTGTAGTGAAGACAAGAAAGACCATCTGCTCACAGAGGAATAAGTGAGTTGGGCATCAATAACGTTGCATAAGGAAGACTCTACTGGTGTGCAGAAGTTTGCGTTCTGACATCATAGATTAAAGTAGGCCAGCTCTCCAGTCCCACTAAATTTCAGCAGTGGAGCTGTTGCAGGACAGCCACAGGCCAAGGATTTGCTCACTGTTGACGTGGAAGACTTGACTACCAGCCACGGCATATTCACCAAATAACGCCTCCATCTGGGATCCATTTACTTCAGCACATTTGACAACAGGTACATTCTGTCTGCAGGCACAAGTCAATAAGTACAGCAGATAAATCCACGATCAAAAGTTTATCACACCAAACAAACACGACCAACTACATACCTCATGGTTGGGCTCCATGACTAAAGATCAGTATAAGAAATGAAGATTTAAACTAGTTTTTTGTGCACAAATTAAACATAGGAATCAGAACACTAAATTAACAGGGAGACCTATACAATTAAATGACCAGTGGTTCTAGTGCAGCAGAGCTCATAAAGATGCTCTGAGCCAAACCAATAAACATACACTGAAATTTAATTTCATCCATTTCAGCCCGTTTTATTTGCACCAAACTCGAATGACTATGCTCTCATTTCTAATAAACTATACAATACAATTCACATCAACGTGCCAGTAAAGAGTCTTAAACACGGTCACATGGAGAACCATACAAATGGGACACTAGTGCACGTGTGTTTGAGTGAGTGCGAGTGTGTGTGTGTGTGTGAGTGTGTGTGTGTGTGTGTGTGTGTGTGTGTGTGTGTGTGTGTGTGTACGCTTCTACAAGGAAAAATCAACAAAACCATATGTGTTCACTGGCCAGCCTCTGGTCCTTAAGGCGAGAGGAACGAGAGGAAAATAACTTTCCACAGGGTTATCGTGCAGCACTCTCTCTCTCCCTCTCTCTGTCTCTCTCTCTCTCTCTCTCTCTCCCTTCCCCTGAGCGGGGCCTCTGGAATCCTTAGTCCCCGGCAGGAATGTGCTGTTTTTCCCAGCTCCGCTGGAGCCCTGTGGCTTAAGGCATTTACTCTAACCCATTACCTGCCTCAGTCAGGCACCCGCAACACCCACTGCCCTTCAGGCTGGGAAAGGCCAAACACACCGGCAGAATTCCCACCCAGCAAGGACACTTCCTTGTCTACTTTCTGAAGCTGAGGGAATTGAAAGACAGACAGATAGATAGATAGATTGATAGACAGATATATATATATATATATATATATATATATATAGATAGATAGATAGACAGATAGATTGATAGACAGATATATGTATATATAGATAGATAGATGGACGGACAGATAGATAGATAGATAGATAGATAGACAGATAGATTGATAGACAGATATATGTATATATAGATAGATAGATGGACGGACAGATAGATAGATAGATAGATAGATAGACAGATAGATTGATAGACAGACAGATAGATAGATATATAGATAGACAGACAGATAGATAGATGGACAGATATATTGATAGACAGATAGATAGATAGATAGACAGACAGATAGATAGACAGATAGATAGATGGACAGATATATTGATAGACAGATAGATAGATAGATAGACAGACAGATAGATAGATAGATAGATAGATAGATAGATAGATAGACAGATAGATAGATAGATAGATATATAGATAGACAGACAGATAGATAGATAGATAGATAGATAGATAGACAGACAGATAGATAGATAGATAGATAGACAGATAGATAGATAGATAGACAGATAGACAGACAGATAGATAGATAGATAGATATATTGATAGACAGACAGATAGATAGATGTGACTTCAGTGGCACTGGCGGGGAGAGGAAGGAAAGCTGGCTAGAACAGTGTTGAGTGAGGTCTGGTAGTGCGACTCACCTCCACTATGTGAGAGGAAAACCCTGCCTGGGACATCTGCAGCTCGAACGATGTCTTGTTTTTGTTGGTTCCTGGACACAAAACAACACACCCCACCCATTCACCATAAAAGACTTAAAAGAAACATATTTAGAGATTAATTATTATCTCTATGTATTATCTATCTAAGACACACCCTCGAGACTGAAGATCTTCTCGCCCAGGGCATCCACGATGTCCTTGAGGGCTGACTCATCAGTCACACTAAAGAAGTGTTCATCAGGGTCGGTGGCGATGAACTTGATCTCCTTGAGGAAGGCTTCAGGGTTGATGCCCCGACGGTTGTAGTAACCCAGCACCTGGTCAGAGCACAGAGCACCAAGAACAGGGTCAACTAACACCTCAGAGCAAGTGCTAAATTTACAGTAAGTGCTACATTTTAACTCAGCGTAAGTGCTAAGCTGTAACTCCGAGTAAGTCATACATCTCCAAAAAGAAAACCCCAAAAGACTTTGGCCCTGAGTCTGGCAGCGATGTTTCCATGTCATAAAGGCTTTTCTCCCGCAAAGCTATGTCAAGGGAATCTGTGCGAAATGTGCGAAACCATGGTTTATCCACAGAACGTATTATAGTATATCAATGCATGGCCAACACTTATGAAACAAGGTAGACAAACATATCTTCCTATGTTGCGGTGTCATTCATCTCTTTTTGCACGTTTTTCCTATTAATACTAAAGCAATAGTTGGCCTATCATAGTTATCAGATATCAACTAGGCTACAGTGCCAATAAATAGTATTCACCCCCTTTGGATATTTCCCCTTTTACTGTTTTTATAAATGGAATCTTGATCAATTTAATTTCGCCTTTTTTTACAATGTTCAGTTACACTTTACTTGACAGTATCGACATAAGAGTGACATGACACTGTCATGAACGTGTCATAGACAAGTTATAAACGTTTATGACATTACACTTCTGTTATTAAGTGACATTCGGTTTTTGTCATAACAAGTTAGGATTAGGGTTAAGGTTAGGGTTAGAGGTTAGGATAAGGGTTAGGGTTCATGTGTCATGACAGTGTCATGTCACTCTTATGTCAATACTGTCAAGTAAAGTGTTACCCAATGTTCTCTTATTTTGTATCATACATGTTTTAATTAATTAACATTACTTTGTGGAAATGTGTTTTCATTTTGACATTAAAGAGGGGATTTTGGAAAATCATTGTAAAAAAAAAGGTCTAATTGATTTGACAAAGATTCCATTTATTAAAGCAATAAAAGGGGAAATATCCAAGGGGGGTGAATACTTTTTATAGGCACTGTATAAGATAATTTTTGGTATTATCACAGATTAGGCTATCACATCGGATTCCATTAAACCCGATTCAGTGCGACTCATAATTGAATATGTAATATTGCATATGTTTTGCTCAAAATCGTATTAGCCTAGGCCCTACTTACATAGATTAACAATCTGGCCAGATGTTATACAGTATTAAAAAAAGCTACAATGTTTTTTTGAATTTAATTGTTTGCAAAACAAATGCTAGGCCTACATGAATAGTCACATACAGTTTGAAAAACGAATCAGATGAGCAATATTGAGATTTCAAAGGCTACTGTAATCTCACCTGACGCATTTCATGTAAAGGTATTGCTCAACACTAACCACATTGAATCCAACCTGGTTCAACCCATTTATTGCATTTGATCACACCTTCCTGGTGGCAATTCTCTCATGCAATTCACCTCATCCACCCGGAGCGTCAGAACGAACCTGAGGTATACAGTACGCCCACCCCTTCTGGGAATTCTACCAATGGCAATGGTGCCTCACTGCAATGCATCCAAATGTACCTCATCCCACAGAAAGAAATCTTTCAGTGTCAAACCTTCTAACATTTTCCTAAAAACCCATTACTTTATTGAGAGTGAATTAAAAACATAGTAATGAGATGAATTCAACTTCCTGGTTTTTGTACCCCTCAACGAGCCTCAGCGGTGTTCCAGTTATCAAAATGACCACCAGGTGAATAATGCGAATACTGCGCATGCTCTACCATATTCGCCGGTGATACAGTGCTGCCAACCTTGGGGCCTTTGTGTTGTTGAAAGGATGAAGTCATAGGCCTCTTCCATTAGGAGATTTACCGCTATGGTGTACAGCATGGTTGTACCTCCCTCATCATACTCACAGCAATGGCGTAGAGCGTGATGTTGTCCTTCTCACTGTCCTCAACAACCTTCTGCAGGTCAGGACTGTCATGCGACTCTCCGTCAGTAATCACAATCATCACTTTTCTGGCTCCCTCTCGCCCGCCACGCTTAAAGGCCAAAGACCTGAGAACCAATAAAGTACATAAAGTATACTTTATCTTATCTTATGTTATCTTATATTATGTTATCTAACCAACACCAAATAAAGTATACTTTATCTTATCTTATGTTATCTTATCTTATGTTATCTAACCAACACCAAATAAAGTATACTTTATCTTATCTTATGTTATCTTATATTATGTTATCTAACCAACACCAAATAAAGTATACTTTATCTTATCTTATGTTATCTTATATTATGTTATCTAACCAACACCAAATAAAGTATACTTGATCTTATCTTATGTTATCTTATATTATGTTATCTAACCAACACCAAATAAAGTATACTTTATCTTATGTTCTGTTATGTTATCTTATCTTATCTTATCCTATCTTATGTAACCAACACCAACTCCCATCAGCATGAAGGGGTTAAGAAAGACCTGAGAACCAATAAAGTAAATAAAGTATACTTTATCTTTCCTTATGTTATGTTATGTTATGTTATGTAACCAACACCAACTCTCATCAGCATCAAGGGGTTAAGAAAGACCTGAGAACCAACTCTTATCAGCATGAGCAGAGTTGCTGGATGTGACTGCTATCTTCCTTTCTCTAAGGCTACGTCTGAGCCTGCTAGCATAGCAACATTCTAACACATTCGCGCCACGCACCAGAGTGTTTGAGTGCACATACCGACACGGGAGAGGTATGACTCAACTCGTGAAAGTTAAGGTAAGAACATATATTACTACTGACATTGGGTGGCGTGTTCCTTTAACATGCACACCGACAGTAGTGTTAATAGGGGATTAACAATATTTAGTGTTACCAAGGACTTGGCATTGGTTAGATTAGTTCTGGCCATTCATAGAGACTGGTGGGTCGCTAGGTTAAATTGGTCTTTAAATTGGTTTCATTAGAGTTAGTGGTCACTGTGTTAAAGTCATTGGTTGTTTTAGACAATTTAGCAGTTCTGTGAGTATTAAGTGGAGTGTTAGTGGAATGCTGTTCATCAGTGGATTTCTGTCAGTGGATTTGTCTGTATTGTAAGTACTGTTGTAGTTTACAGTTCAGTTGATAGTTCTGATAATGTTCCTAATTCCTAGTTATGTTCTGTGGGGTTTCTTAAACTACTTCGTTCTGTTAGAGTTGTTAGTTCTGTTGGTGTTTGTTCTTGGTCTTGTTGGAGTGGTCGGTTCTGGTACCGTGCACTGCTGATGCCAAGGGCGGTGCGCGTCTCCTCTCCGCCTCTCTGCTGGATGTTCTGGGCTGCTTGTACCACCTCCTCCACCGACTCGTAGTCGTCCAGGGCAAACTCATGCACGACCCGCTGCCCATACTGCACGATTCCAACCTGACATATAACCAACACCGTAATGATACTGATAGATTACATTTCTAAAGTACTACATAGACAAACAATAGACATACAGTATGACACACACACACACACACACACACACACACACACAGAGAAAACTACAACATACACACTCACACACAACTGCCCTACTGGGCTGCCCTACACTTGCCCACTCACACAAAACTCTTCACAAATCATATGACATACACACTCCCACACATCTCTCCACCAATCATACGACATGCTTAACTCGCACAAGATTAAAGGGCCTCTGGTAGGTAAGCAGCTCTTAGGTGAGAGGATGGAGGATAGCCATAGGTCTCTCATAAATGTGTGAGACTTACCTGTGTTTGACCGGACCCAACGCAGAACTTCTGCAGTACATTGATGAGAAAGTCCTGCACCTCGTACCAGGGATAAATAGAGTTGGAGCCATCAAGAACTATCACGATGTCCATGAACGTCTCGCATCCTAGGGAAACAAACAGGAACGGAATAACAACACTCACTTCTGTCATCAGCATTTCAGGAGGTCCAAATATTCCTCATTTCCTTCAGGCACAATCTACCCTGTAGAACATATGAGAACTTGTCTTGAAAGATATCAAACACAGACAGGAAAAAGTCAAGTGTGTGTGAGAGAGGGGAATAAAACCAAGTGTGTGTGAGAGAGGGGAATAAAACCAAGTGTGTGAGAGAGGGGAATAAAACCAAGTGTGTGAGAGAGGGGAATAAAACCAAGTGTGTGAGAGAGGGGAATAAAACCAAGTGTGTGAGAGAGGGGAATAAAGCCAAGTGTGAGAGCCTACGAGGTGATAGTAGGACTCACGCTGGAAGGCCGGGGCAATGTTGTTGGTGAACTGGAAGGAGCTGTTGACTCTGGAGCAGATGCCCGTGCTGTAGTATGCACTTCCACACTCATAGGACCACAGGGGGCCGCAGGCCTGGGCAACATGGTAGTTAGTACACAAACCCACATACTATACTAACTACACACAGGCCACAGTTAGTGCACAAACCCACATACTGTACTAACTACACACAGGGCCACAGTTAGTGCACTAACCTATGCACAGTGCTAACTAAATTCACGTACACACAACAAATAAACAACCCAAAGAACACGATCTGACACAAATATATGAACACTTTCAGTTTGTTGAATGCAGTATAACTATATCATGTTGACATACACGTAAGAAAGCTTTTTGAACGCACCACAAAGCTCTGATCTTCAGGGTTGGATGTCAGTGACATTCCAATTCTCATCTTGTCCTTCCGCTCTGACACATAGCTCATAGATTCATTCCCTGGAAGAGAGCAGACATAGCAACCCACACGGTAACCAAATTTGAGCAGCAACAACAGTGGTCATACAATGTCAGGGCATACATCTAGCCACTGAAGAGTTGCTAGAAAAACAAATGTCTGCTGTAAATAACATGTCATGGCAGGTAGTCCAAACCAACACCCTCCTGCTTAAGAGACAGCAAGGGGTACCATAAGCAGAGCTGAGCAGTGAGCAGCACCAGTGGGGTATACTACGAAGCACGTTAGACATATCTAGGCTATGTAGACATAGCGAGGCTTGACAAAGCCTTGACTCAGGGGTATACGTTAAGTGATACTACGATAGCAGTTATGTGATATATTTGTCAAACTAGGCTTTCAGCTCAGATCTGTGCGCGTTCTCGGTATTGGGATGACTTTGGCCAATCGTGTAACGTGGAGACGCACAAGACCGTCTCTATTTAAAAACAATTACTTCCGCATTCATGAGCGATAGCTTAATCTACACTGCGGTCATTTTTTGTGAACCTTTAACATCAAATAAATGAATTGTCATCAGTTGTTGTATGGTATGCACGTCCATAGTGGGATATTTGCACGCACAGCACTATTAAAGCACATTCGAGATCCAAAATGTTAGTAGAGGCGGAGCTCCACCTGTAAGATATATGACAGAATCCTACATGTGAGATAACTTCGTTTTTAAGATAATTGATTGGTCAGTGGGCGGTAGATTACACGATTTGAGCTATAACTTAGCACATAACCTCCTCCCGACCAGGTTTGGTTGACAGCATAAGATACCATGGTGATATAGCGACACTAAAACAGATCCACTTTCGTGTCACAGCATACCCTGGCTTTGAGCGCAACATACCTCGCTAACCCACTAATCGAGATTCGTAGTACACCCCACAGGTCAATACAAGTTCCATCCTGCGCATAGTATACAGGCACTATGATGGAGTTTGAAATGCTACAAAAGTAATGGGCTACACTGTGAGTTTTAACAGAACTTCATTCAGATTATTTAGACTGAATATAACATCAACAGAACTTTCTATTTAAGAATTTTACCCCAAAACAACAAATGTTATTTTTGATTGGCTGTTGGTTGGCTGTTTATTTTTAGATTAGCTGTTGAGTGGTTATACTTATGAACCCTGCAAGAAATCCTGCTTTGGAGAGGTATTGGATTTAAAACCTGCCATACTAATTCTTATATTACATCCACATACTAAAAAAAAACAATGCATCTTTAAGTCTGAGTCACTCAGGCCTTGTGCTGAATCCATACATCCATCAATCTAAGGGCGAGTACCCAGATGGAGCCTGGAGCAGCTGGCCTCACGGCGGGGGTCCAGGGGACAGCGGTACACATCTCCTGTCTGGTGATCACCACTGCTCTCAAACGGAGCTCCCACCAGCAGCCTGCAATACAGACAACATCTTACAGTAATCCACTGTCACAGCAACAAGAAAGAGCAACCATTATATGTAAGTAATCGTAATCCACCGTCACAGCAACAATATGGAAACATATATAGTATATATACTCTTTTGATCTCTTTTGAGGGAAATGTGGTCTCTGCATTTATTCCAATCCGTGAATTAGTGAAAGACACACAGTGAGGTGAAGCACACACTAACCCGGAGCAGTGAGCTGCCTGCTACAGCGGCGCTCGGGGACCAGTGAGGGGTTAGGGGCCTTGCTTAAGGGCACTTCAGCTGTGGATGTGGGCATGGGAGAGCACCTCCCCCGCCCACATTTTTTCATGGTAACAGACAGAAAAAGCAACCACTAAGTGTAAAGTACTGTTTCTATATTATCTCTACAGTTGTGACGACAACCGTTGTGCCTGTGTGTTATGATTCTAAGGCAAAACAAAGATCTGATCCGTAATGCACTTATGGCTTTCACATTCATGTCAAGCATGGAGAGGCTGCCAAACCACTTCCTAAAACTCAGTCTGCTAAGTTCATTTGTGTTTACATTCCTGCAGCATCACTACTGCCAGGAACTGGTCATCCATACGGCCTGTTATGTAAAATGACATCTCTTACTACTGCGTGTGATGTAACAAGACATCTACTACTGACAAAACTGGGCATCTTTGTGACTGGCACTAACTAGTCATATAGTGCTACTGGTCCAGGCCATAGAGTTGGGGTCTCTGTCTGTACCATATGGGAGTGAGACTCAGGGTCTCACAGCTCTGCGGTTGCAGTTTTCTTCTCCCCATGTCAACCTTAACCACGCAGACCTAGTGCAGTGAGGGGACCACAGCTTCGCTGCTGCCCACTGTGAGAGCTTCAGAGGGTTCAGCTGGGGGTCAGGAAACAGCCCACATCAGGTAGAGGAGTCAAGCAGAGAAGGCCAATAACAATAGGGTTAGGGTTTAGTGTTAGAAAAGGCCAATAAGATTAGGGTTAGGGTTTAGTGTTAGAAAGGACCAATAGGATTAGGGTTTAGTGTTCGAAAATGCCAATAAGACTAGGGTACAGTGGTAGAGGTCAATAAGATTATGGTTTAGTGTTTGAGAAACCCAGTAAGATTAGGGTTTAGTTTAGAGATAGAGGGACCTATTTTAGCGATCTGAAACGGATGGTTTAAACAATGTGTCGAGGGGAAGATAGGAACAAGACTTGCATCACATTGTGCTGGGTGGAAGATAGGGCCCATAATGTGTTCCACAAATGTTCATTCTGAAAGAAAATAAATTAAATAAGTAACCATGGAACACTTACTGTAACCAGTTCAGTTGACTGACTGCGTTGACATCTGTCATTAGCATTCCTTCTAGACAAACACATGTTGGTCTGCTGTTCCGACCCAGTAGGGTGACAGACTGTGACCCTGGTCAAATAGTTTTGCCCAGCAACTGTGTCATGATAAACACTTTGGTTGTATATTCTCCCCACCCCCTTTTATTGGAGTCTGGGACGTGCACGAGACAGGGAGGGAGGGGGCAACCACAACACAGACTTTCCAGACATGAAGAGCCAGGGGCTCCTCGAGGACAGGTTGCTAGACAAACTCGCATACTTTCCGCTTATTTACCTGCAACTTCAAAGACAAAAACACTCTGCAATCCAGGAGGACCACAAACTATGCCTCCCTCCCCTAGATGAAAAACAGGAAAGAGTGCCCTAGTGATTGAGCAACATTACCTCACATATGACTCACAGCATGATTAAGAGGGTCTGACTGCTTGTGATCTGTTAAAAAGATGTGTCTGGCCCTGGAAGAAAAACTGGCAGCAGTCCTGGTTGTCTAGAGGGACAGCAGCACAAGAACAGACGGAGCAATACACAGCTCCATCAGCAGCTCAAAGTGTTTTGCCTTCACAAACAATCTGGACAAACCTGATCTTATGATGGTCTCAGTGGGCAGAGGGCAACACAGACTTCTTCGCACAGCTGGTCTAGTCCAGATTTTAACAGCTGGTCTAGTCCAGATTCTAACAGCTGGTCCAGTCCAGATTTTAACATGTGGTCTAGTCAAGACTCTAACAGCTGGTCTAGTCCAGATTGTAACAGCTGGTCTAGTCCAGATTTCAACAGCTGGTCTAGTCCAGATTCTAACAACCAGTCCAGTCCAGTTTCTAATAGCTGGTCCAGCCCAGATTTTAACAGCTGGTCTAATCTAGTCCATTTTAATATCCTACCGGCCTGTGGAGCTGTCTAACCTATCACTGGCGTGATCCTCTCACCTATCCCTGTAAGAGCAAGATCAAGATCACATTAATTCCGTTTAGTCCAGCTACATTCAAATCACTGCTGCACTGCTGTTTGACTGTATTCAAATCACCTCTGCTTTACTTCTCACTTTGCTCTCACAAAAGGAGAGACGCAGAGCCTGTGGTCACTGACAGAGTGCTCTTTGCTGAAAGAGGAGACCTTTGGAAGACCCCAACAGGCTTTGTGAAGAGAGAGAGAGGAGTGCTGGAACACAGCCCGGGGGGGGGGGGCAGCCAGACCAGATGCAGCCAGACCAGATGCAGCTACAATGGGAAGGGTTTGGTTTAGGGAAACCTTGCAGCAGCAGCTAGAAAAAAAGAGGATTTACAACCCAGGGGCCGATGGAAATAAGACGGATAGAGGATTCAGTAAAGCTCAGCTGTGAATGTGGATAGTTTATAAGATCTATTACAGAAAACATTTCATACATCATGCATTTTACGCCGCATATTTAACTGTCACAGACTAGGGGTGTTTGGTGTGTGAGGTGGCTCAAGTGTCCAGGGAGATAACAACACACCAAGCCCCTGAGTGTTCCTTAAACAGCCAGACTGAACACGCAAAGAACCTCTGTGCTGACCTGAACATGTTCCTGTTCTACATGCACACGTGCACACATTCACACACACATTCAGACAGGCACACACAGACTGATGGAAAATACGAGTCAGAATGATGGATCATACCGTATACTCCCCCTATGTCAACCATTATTATTCCATAAGCGCAGTTTCACATCAGCAGACGCAAGAGCATCTGAGAGAGAGGCGGACTGTTGACCCCAACCTCAGTCTCAGGAACAGACACACTGGGGTAGAGTAGGTCTCCATGGAGAAGAGCATCCCTCACATTCTCTCCCAAGGAAGAAAGGTTATTTAAGTGTTTTAAAAACAAATGACAAATTATGTCTCATGCTGACGCCTTTCCTTTGAAGGGTCCGACATGAGACACAGCACAGGATATGAGGACATCGACCAGGGGACAGGCACAGAGAGAGACCAGGGGACAGGCACAGAGAGACACCAGAGAGAGACCAGGGGACAGGCACAGAGAGAGACCAGGGGACAGAGTGGGACAGAGAGAGAGAGAGACAGACAGAAGCTGCATTTCCATTAAAGCTTTGCGCAAAATAAGTTTTATCTTGTCGCGATAATCATTTTAGATAAATGTGACAACGTGTCTCCCAAAATCTGACAAGTTTTGTCAATTTATCTTCAATTGCATCCACCAAAAACCGTGGTAGTTAAATTGAGTGGGTCAGAATGGAAAGTGAAACCCTTATTCTTGGCAACAACGTGTGACGATTGTGGGAGGAAATAGTCCACATTTAACATTATAAATGCTTGCATTTTGTTATTTCTCACAGTAGACTTGCACAGATGTTCTCACCTCGAACCAACTCTAAAAAAAATCCTTTCTCATTAGGCCGCACAAAATGTGTCACCTTTTTGAATGCGTTTAGTGTTTTGTGACTCACCTAAATGCGAAAAAAGTGTTTCCATTGCGCTTTTGCGATAAAGTGCTATTTTGATACATCGGTAAAAAACACCTCATGCAAGCGTGAACATTTTTTGCGATATTTGTGAGTTTTTGCGATATTCACGTTTCCATTATTCGTTTTCCATTTTTCATATTAGATTTGCGCATTTTCAGGGTTAATAGAAATGCACCTACTCAGAGAGTGTGAGGGAAAGAATGAGAGAAAGACGGATAGGGAGAGAAAGAGAGATAGAGAGAGAGTGTGAAGGAGAGAAAGAGAGATAGACAGTGAAGGAGAGGAAGAGAGACAGATAGAGAGAGTCTCTGTGTGTGTGAGAGAGAGATACAGTGAGGAAGACAAAGAGAGACAGACAGAAAGTGCAAATGAGAGATATACAGGAAGAGAGAGAGAGTGGTGGAGAGAGAGAAAGAGAGGGAATGTGATGGAGAGAGAGAGTGATGGAGAGAGAGAGAAAAAGGGAGAGAGTGTGATGGAGAGAGAGAAAGAGAGTGTGATGGAGAGAGAGATAAAGAGAGTGTGATGGAGACAGAGAAAGAGAGTGTGATGGAGAGAGAGATAAAGAGAGTGTGATGGAGACAGAGAAAGAGAGTGTGATGGAGAGAGAGATAAAGAGAGTGTGATGGAGAGAGAGAAAGAGTGTGATGGAGAGAGAGATAAAGAGAGTGTGATGGAGAGAGAGAAAGAGAGTGTGATGGAGAGAGAGATAAAGAGAGTGTGATGGAGAGAGAGATAAAGAGAGTGTGATGGAGAGAGAGAAAGAGAGTGTGATGGAGAGAGAGAAAGAGTGTGATGGAGAGAGAGATAAAGAGAGTGTGATGGAGACAGAGAAAGAGAGTGTGATGGAGACAGAGAAAGAGAGTGTGATGGAGAGAGAGATAAAGAGAGTGTGATGGAGAGAGATAAAGAGAGTGTGATGGAGAGAGAGAAAGAGTGTGATGGAGAGAGAGATAAAGAGAGTGTGATGGAGAGAGAGAAAGAGCGGCAGCCTCACCATTTCTGTCCCTCCGCCTGGTGCTGCTGCACCGTGTAGCCAAACTGGGCCTCCTCTGAGCCATGGATGACCTTTGCCCTCTTCACGTCAATATTGAAGCAGAAACAGAGCCCTGGAATCACATGCAGCAGAGATGCATTAGACACAACACACACACACACACACACACACTAGAGCCCTGGAAACACACACAGCAGAGACAAACACACAAGTGTACAGGAAAAGGCATCAGGAACAAAATACACACCAACGTAGTGTTGGAATCACACAGCTACAACACACACACACACACACACACACACAGTGTGAAGTGTACAGTAAAAAGGCATCAGGAACAAAATACACACCAGCATACGAGTAGTTTCACAATCAGGGTGTGCACTTCACATTTTTCACACACACGTCATAATGTTGGAATAGTATATGTTATATTATTAATAGCCAGACTGGAGCACCTTGACAACTCGAAAAATTAATGGTAAAAATACAATGTGAAGATGCACTGTCACGAGATGTAAGCAGCAAATGCAAAATGTTTTTGATGGTAACCCAGTCAATAGTGAAAGTAATTAACTGTGTATAACTGTTTTGTCATTGACTATGACAGTGGTTCTCAAATGGGGGTACGTGAAGGCACTCCAGGGGGTATGTGAGATTTTAAAATATACATATATTTAAAAAGTAGAATCCATGCAAAAATACTTTAAAAACAATTATTTAATAAATAGTTCAGGAAAATATAAGTTCATAAAATTTAAAGTTAATTTCACTTTGCCTATTATTTCAAATAATAGATGAGTGCTAATGCATGCAGGCTATACACTGCTAGGTTTTAGTTAAGCATGGTTTAGTGGAATAACTGTTCCATACGGTCTCGCATGCAAGCAGATTCCTTCAAAATATCGATGCGCTGTTTGAAGTTGCGCTGCTTGTTGTTAAAGGGAATGATGTCATTTTCATTGGTTTAAAGGATGTTACACCCAAAACACACCCATGACTGATTAAGAAACATAAGAACCGCCTTTTTGCGCCAAGCACCCAATGTTTGATAACAAAACCACCCCGAATGTGGTCTGGACAAACCCCTGCTGTTTGTCAGTGACCATGCATTTAGATTGCCAAAATAGGGCCCTACATCACATATATTCATATAAAGCTCCTTGACTATGGAACTGCTGGTTGGTGGGTGTATGTTGTGTGTGAGGGACACAGAAATTCTGATTGGTGAGCTTCACAGTTGGTCAGGGGTGCTGTGCTTCTTGTGCACCGGCGTGCTCACAAATCAAGGGTGGCACAAATTAAAGAGACCTTTGAAATATTGAACTGAATCGATTCATTGTCAAAATCAAAATCATATTGCAAATTGCAATATCTTTCAGAAAAATCGCAATTATATATTTTCCCCAAATCGCGCAGCCCTAGTGTGGTGTGTGGCATGTTGAGATGGTGTGGGGCATGTAGCATGTGAGGTGTGTGGTGTGTTGGGATGGTGTCTGGCCTGTTGGGGTGGTGTGTGGGGTGTTAGGATGGTGTTAGGGTTACCACACGTTCTGGTTTTCCCGGAATTGTTCTCTTTTTTAATGTCTGTCCCGGAAAATTTATAATCTTTCCCGGGATACCAAATGTCCTGTTTTTTGGTGCAAAGGCACTTCTATTTTTTTAATAGTTTCACTTTCAATAAAACCTACGTTCCTACTATTTATCTTAAGTTATGTTGATTGTATCCAGCTGTCGGAGGCAGGCATGCGCTTATTTGATTGGTTGTAATGCAGACCAGCGAAACGAAAGTTTACCTTAACCATCAGCATCACCTAGCAACTACCGGCCGCGCGCAGCATGTCCAAGAGAGTGAGTGCGTGCGTGCGGGTAACAGATTGGAGACGGTAGCCTAGTAAAAAAAAAAAAGAAATTTCGGTTCGATTTGGTTTCATAAAATGGGGGGGGGGAAACGGAGGAGGATATAGGCCTACAATCAAAGTCAGGGCCAGCGGCAAAGAAAAAGAGATACATAGTATACCACGCCGACAGGGTGAAAATTTCCGGAGTGGGTAACAACTTAATATTATGCATATTATTGTTCATGTTTTATGGATTAGCCTTATCTTAAAAGAGCTGGTGGAAGGGCATTATAAGAACCGTTTAGACTCCGCAACCTTAAAGTGACAATGAATGCACCATAGTTAAACAGTATAACATCTGCAGCATTTGTTAATAAGCTATTATTTAAAACCAATAATAAGCCTAGTACCTAATGAATTATAGGCATTTATTTTATTTTTATTTATTTTTATTTTTTTTGGGGGGGGGTGGGTTCGGCAATGAATGTCCCGGATTTTCACAAATCACATGTGGAAACACTAGATGGTGTCTGGCCTGTTGGGGTGGCGTGTGGTATGTTGGGGTGGCGTGTGGTGTGTTGGGGTGGCGTGTGGTGTCTGGCGTGCTGGGGTTGCGTGTGGTGTGTTGGGGTGGCGTGTGTGTGGTATGTTGGGGTGGTGTGTTGGGGTGGCGTGTGGTGTGTTGGGGTGGTGTGTGGTGTCTGGCGTGCTGGGGTGGCGTGTGGCCTGTTGGGGTGGGGTGTTGGGGTGGCGTGTGGTGTGTTGGGGTGGCGTGTGGTGTCTGGCGTGCTGGGGTGGCGTGTGGTGTGTTGGGGTGGGGTGTGGTGTCTGGCGTGCTGGGGTGGCATGTGGCCTGTCGGGGTGGCGTGTGGTGTGTTGGGATGGCGTGTGGGGTGTTGGGGTGGCGTGTAGCGTGTTACTGTAAGATAGTGTGTGGTGGGTTGTAGGTTGAGATGTCATGTTGTGTGTTGTGTGTTGAGATGGCATGTTGAGATGTCTTGGATGTATTGGAATTGCGTGTAGCGTACTGAGATGGCCTGTGATGTGTTAAGATGGCCTGTGGTGTGTGGCGTGTTGAGATGGTGTGTGGTGTGTTGAGATGATGTGTGGGGTGTTGGTGTGTTAGATAGATAGATAGATAGATAGATAGATTGATAGATAGATAGATAGATACTTTATTCATTCCAAGGGAAGTTTTAGATGGTGTTTAGGTAATGAGATGGCGTGTGATGTTGTGTGGTGTTAAGATGGTGTGTAGCATGTGGTGACCTCAGCACAGGACGTCCTCATCAACAGCCAAGCAGCGCTAATTACAGGAGGACCGAAAACTGGAAGACCAACTACAGTAGAAATGATCAAAGAACAGCTTAGTAATGTTCACCTCAACCACACAAGCTTAGTCATGTGCACCTTGACCCTCCACATCCCATTCTCTTTTATTCTCTTCTTCAGTTCTCTTCACTCTCTCTCATTCTTTCTCTCACTGCTCTGTCGCCACGCCGACCTGTCTGTCTGGCCCGACACATTCTGGGGCAGCTGTTGAGTCTGGTTTCAATTTAAATGTTTATCAGGGAGGCCATTTCAGACAGACTTTAGTGCTGTTGCCAAGACGACAAAAAATCGCATAGCATGAATGATGTCATGATGCTTCTCCATTGTGATTTCCACAGCAGGATATTATGAGAAGAGCAGATGAAAAGTCTGTCCTTTTGGCCAAGAGAGAACAGCTCCGAATGAATCTTTATCTGACTTCCTCTCAGCTGCGGGACTGAAATGGGAGCAGATTGGTTCACTTTCTCTGTGTCTGCTGGATCTGTGCAACCACTGTAGGCGTTTTTCGACCGACAGAGAACCCGTTCTAGAACTGGTTCCGTTTGGAGTTCTTTGAACCTTGGTGCTATCTAGTGAACCAGCCCACATTTCCACCAGTTTAGACCGAACCATGGATGCGTCATCAACAATGGGTGTTGCATGCAAAACAAAAGTTACTGAGATGCATAAACCGGAAAATTATATGAACAGTTGCCCCGTAAAAAACGGCAGAAATTAGCTGTTTAAAATACTAGTCAACATCTGCAGTGTAGTGCTAGTTGACTAGTTTTGTTTATGCAACAGTTGATATGGACGGAATACTTATGCTTTTAGCCTGATTTTGCCAAAGACAGAAATTACAGTATTTCCAAAGAAAGAAATAACTGACTAGTAACAAATTACTTTGCTTTTTCCAAAGAAAATATATCACTGTGTGTGTGTGTGTGTGTGTGTGTGTGTGTGTGTGTGTAAGTGATAGAGAGAGAGAGTGCATGCATTTGTGTGTATGTGTGTATGTGCATGTGTAAATGTGTACAGTATGCATGTGTGTGTGTGTGTGTGTGTGTGTGTGTGTGTGAGTGAGTGAGTGAGTGAGCTTGTGTGTGTGAGTGTGTGTGTGAGTGTGAGTGTGATTGTGTGTGCATGTGTAGAGGACAGAGACAGATTGTGTCGTTTCCTCGGTAAGATTCCTCCTCTTCTCATTCCTGAGCAGACAGTGAGCTCCAGCTCCTGCCCACATAAATAAACTGTGAGTCCAGGACTTCCTCAGGCAAACACCAGGACACACACACACACAAGCGTGCAGATGCCAGCAGCTGTCTGGAGAGCGCGAGCTCCTGATCTCAGGCCAGCATCTCTGGAAGCGCTGAAGTGTTGGATAATAAACACGTGGCTTCGGCCTACCCCCTCCTCAGAACCCAGCAGCAGAGAGTCCTGGTCTACACCCTCCCCATACAATCACACACAAACACACACACACACACACACACACACATTAATAAAGTAATACACACACACAGCTTACACATTTCCACCCTATTACTCACATCCCCCTCAGCACCACTACAGCCACCTGCAGGATCTGGGAAGCGCTCTGATCACCCAGGGTCATATTCCAGTAACCAGCCATCACCCAGGGTCATATTCCAGTAACCAGCCATCACTCAGGATCATATTCCAGTAACCAGCCATCACCCAGGGTCATATTCCAGTAACCAGCCATCACCCAGAATCATATTTCAGTAACCAGCCATCACCCAGGGTGATATTTCAGTAACCAGCCATCACCCAGGGTCATATGTCAGTAACCAGCCATCACCCAGGGTCATAATACAATAACCGGCCATCACCCAGGGTCTAGTAACCAGCCATCATCAATGGACAAATTCTTCTAACCACCACGGAAAGTCACCCACAAGAAAAGAACATCTAAAAAGAGATTATTTTTTAAGACTGCATATGTTAAAATACAGTGCTAGAAAATAACTAGCTTTTAAAAAGATAACTAACCTCTAAAGGAATGATCCGGAGTTAAAACAGCTTGGGGTCTTTTTATGGATGATAACAAGTTAAAACTTTCGTTTGGGAGCAAGAATATGTTAATCGGAGAGGTGGTAGTGTGAAGAGGGCCTCTACAGACAAATTGAAGTATTATAAACTTTGTACGTTTGCAGAGGTTATAATAAGGACTGTTTATGAAGTCAGAAGTCACCTTAACTTGTCTTCCGGTCGCCACCATCTTGAGGAAAAGTACGTCCAAATTAGTAGGCTCATTTGACTTCATGCGCAGCACGTGCATTGTGCAGCATGCCTCATGTTCAGCCAGATCTGTGCTGCACAAAATCAAATGAGCCTAATGGCAAATGAGGTATGGCTTCTCTGTACTCATATTTTTTTAATCCTAAATATTATGATAAATGTTTTTATCATAAGTTTAAAGGACAATTCTGGCGTAAAATGAACCTAGGGGTTAATAACACATGTGTACCGAGTTCGTTCGCTCTCTGGGATATGTTTTTATGCTAATCGAACGTGACCAGTTTTACCACAAACCGCTAATTAGCGGGGTTCACCCTTTATTACGACATCCCGTTATTACGACAATCCTCTATTACGACATACCATTATTACGACATGCCTCTATTTAGACATGCCCCTACTCCGATTTTTTTTAGTACCGCTATTCCGACATTACAAATCCTCATTTTCAATTTATCTCTGCAGTTCCTGTATCCTATCAAATTCCAACATCCTAGATGCATGGATGAGCTGTAGTCATGTCATCTGCACCTGCAGCTACATCAACAATCCACCCGCCATCCACTCCAAACAATGTTTTTCCCAATAATTGATATCGGCACACATTTCAGTCAAAACCTTAGGTGATTTTGAACTGGCCATGTGAATAAATGTTACACATTATGTAAAACACAGGTAGCTCTCCTCATTTTATTCTCTAAGCTCTCAGCGGAAAACGGTCGGAAACTCCATGCATCAAACAAACTCTGTGCATGCAGGCCACCTATATTAATTAATTAATGGCCGTCAATCAATGGCCAATTGCGCAAAGACGGGCGGAATTCTTACGCTCCAGTAGCCTAAACCACTTCAGTGAACGTTCAAATAACCCCCAGAGTTCAGTGTCCATCAGGGTGTTCAAACTGGATGTGCGATATATTCAAGTTGCTTATATTGCAGAGGACAATGATAAAGCCACGTGCAACGCATTTTGGCTTGCCAGCAGGTTGGATAAATTCAATTTACCACATAATAATGTAGGTGTAGTGGCGATTTCTTTGGTTTTCTTGTTCTAATTCTTGAGAGACTAAAATCAATGACGCGAGACTTCTTGAAAGTTTAAAGATTTACTGAAATAAAAATAGTCACTTTACAAAACAACTATCTTCCAAACTTAAAATCCTTCAGCAGTGACAATAATTCCATGTAGTCACGGTCAAAGACTGTTGCGCTCTGACGTCTCACCACAATCTCTAAGTTTGCTGCACTCATCCGTGACATCAGTCAAAGGTCAAATACAATGTGCAATACTAAATTATTACTTTATCATTACTACATTGCACAACAGCTATTTATAAATCTCAAATACTCCAAAAAATAATACAGATATTTAGAATTAAATGATTTCCTTCATATTAACATTATGTCTCTTACATACCCAACCCCTAATTATGTAGGGCGGAGAACTACATTAATTACTCAAATCAGATAGAGCCATTCTTTTCCATAAACAATCTGTGAAATACACATTAATAACAGTGAAATTACAAGGTTTTTTTTTGTTTTGTTTTCACACACAGTAGCATAAAATCACATTTATTACACTGCTTCCTGCAACAGACATATCTTGGTCACAGGCCTTTCCAGGAGGCTGCTCCTTGTCTGAACTTGCACACTTCTTGCATTTCCTTTGTAATCAGGCATCGTCTTGATGATGCGGCCTATTGTCCATGAGCTCCGTGGACTAGAAGAATCCACAATCAAAACAATGTCATCAACTTCAAAGTTTCTTTTCAGCTTGGACCAGCGCTGTCGCTCTTGCAGCAGAGGTAAGTACTACGCAGTCCATCTGCGCCAAAAGAGGTTGGACAGGTACTGGATTTGTCTCCAACGTTTCCTTCCATACACATCACTCTTCTCAAAGACTCCTGGTGGTATAGTAGGCTTGGTTTTCATCAGAAGCAGATGATTTGGAGTGAGTGCTTCAAGATCATCAGGATCTTCTGACATCTTGGTTAATGGCCTACTGTTGATTATGGACTCCACTTCACACAACAGTGTGTGTAATCCATCATCATCAAGAACTTGCTATTTCAGTAGAGCACCAAGTACCTTCCTTACAGTCCTAATCTGGCGCTCCCAGACACCTCCTTGGTGAGATGCTCCAGGTGGATTAAAGATCCACTCAATCCCTTTTTCCATCATATCCTCCTTGATCTTGTTCTTGTTCATGTTCTGTATGGCTTCACGCAACTCCCTTTCTGTGCCAACGAAATTTGTTCCATTATCCAATCTCATAATAGAAACTTGTCCTCTTCTACTGATGAAGCGGCGCAATGCATTGATGCATGCATCTGTGTCGAGAGAGTGTGCGACCTCTATGTGTACCGCTTTTATTGTCAAACAAGTAAACAGCACACCATATCTTTTGACCATGGATCTTCCTCTCTTCACTTGAAATGGTCCAAAGTAGTCCACACCAGTATGTGTAAATGGCGGCTTATCTGGTGTCAGTCGATCAGCTGGCAAATCTGCCATCTTCTGCTCACCTGTCCTAGCGCGCAATCTTCGGCATGTGTAACAGTGTGATAACATTTCCCTTATGGCAGAATTTGCTTTCGGGATCCAATATTTCTGCCTGAGCCTTGACAAAACATGGTTTCGTCCACAATGTCCTACCTGTCGGTGTGTGTGCTGGAGAATAAGAGCAGAAATCCTGAGGTCCTTGTGCAAGATGGCTGGATGCTTAGCCTCCTCTGGCATCGCCTATCTGCTTAACCTTCCTCCCACTCTCAACACTCCATCTTCAAGGTAAGGATCCAACTGTGGCTACTCTTTTTAACATCCTTTCCCTGCATCAAGATCTTGATCTCTTCTCCATATTTTCAAGTCAAAGTCAAAGTCAGCTTTATTGTCAATTTCTTCACATGTTCCAGACATACAAAGAGATCGAAATTACGTTTCTCACTATCCCACGGTGAAGACAAGACATATTTTACCAATTTAAGTCCACAGACAAACATAACATTCAAGTAAACAAAAAAGTAAGTAAATAAGTAAATAAGAGGGCACATATAATAATGAAAAAAATAAGAGCAGCAAAATTTGGTTGAAATTGTGCATAGACAGTCAATAAAATACTAGTGCAAAGTCAGGCCAATAAAAGGCTTGGGTAGTTCTGTTTGACCTAAGTAAGAAAGAAAGTGGCATAGTGGTGCAAGTTATGTAAGAGCAGCAGAAGTGTTGTGTTTTCAGGACAACAACAACAAGTTGTAAAGTGTACAAGTGTGCAAGTGTGCAAGTGGAGTAGTGCAGGCGGCCATTGTGGGTCCAATGTCCAGGATGTTATGTAGCTGAGGGTGGAGGGGGGAGAGTTGTTGCAGTTGAACACCACTCGTATCTTGTTTTTGGGGTGGTACACCCCGTGATGGGGAATATACCACACCCGTCTGTCTGTCTGCAACTGCTCGTCAGGTACTCTTTCAGCATATCCCTTGTCCAATATGCTAGTCATAAACCCACTGTAATCTGTGTGGAACTGAGGTTTTCTTGAGAGCTTCTTTTTCAGACTTGAAAAAGTGTGTGGCTATACATCGGTTGTTTGGAACCTCAACAGCTCCATCTATCAATGGCAGTCCTATATGGTAATGACCATCTTTGAACTTTACTGAGTCTGACACAGACCGATGAATTGATGATCTTCCTGAGACAGTTCGTTCTTATCCTCATACTGACGTTCGGGGAAATCAGCATTGAACTGCTGCACCAGCATGTCTTCGATGGTCTCCACGGATATACGATTAACCATGCAGTTTTGCAGAACTTCAGAGCTCCCACTTGAATATTCTTGTCTTGGCCCATTCACTATCCAGCCTAGTACTGTTTGTATAGCATATGGCCCATCGTTTCTGCTGTTCACCACTTTCCATGGTTCCATGGCCTTGTAGGCATTCACACCTATCAACAATCCAACATCTGAATCAATATGTGGTAGACGTACATCACCTAGGTAAGACCACTTACTAATATCTTCTTGTCTTGGAATGTTTCCTTTCTTCACAGGTAGATTCTTCTGTGTCAACACCTTCGGAAGATCAATGTAATTGTTCTTCTCTACTCCACATATCTCTAAATCGTTTAAGACGTATCCATGCGTCTTCTTCCTTTGCCTCATGGTACAATGTAGTCTGTTCTCTTGTCATGGACATTAAGTCTATGTATCAAGTTCTCTGTGCAAAAGGTAGTGGTACTTCCTGGGTCCAAAAATGCGTACGTTTCTACAATGTTGTCACTTTTCTTTGATTTCACCTTTACAGGTACTATCGAAAGGATGCAATCACCGTCAATGACCCCAGTAGATCCACAGCTTTCCTTTTCCAGTGACAGAAGAGCATTTGATACTGTAGACTTCATCATGGAAATTCTTATTAGACACACTTCTTTCCTTTGTGATATGAAGCATAGTTGGATGTCTCAAAGTACAATCTTCGCAAGTCATTCTTTTCTTACAATCTTTACTCATGTGTCCTTGATTGAGACATCCGAAGCAAAGTCCTTTGCTTTTCAGGAATTGTATTCTGTCTTTATGTTCCAATTCTTTAAACTTCTTGCATGAACTGAGTGCATGTGACTTCTCACAATGCAAGCAAGTCTTCTGTTGAGTGTCAGTCGTATTATTCTTTTCTTTTGGAGTCTGGGTTTTGTCTTCCACAATAGGAGACACGGACGTGGCATAGTTAGCTCCCTTGATGTCATTCCTCTTGAAACTCTTTGCACCAACGGGTTTAGACTTGGCCTTTCCATCAGAGCTCACTTCCTGAATGTCACCAAAGAGTGGATCAGTCAATATAGTTCACTAAATCATCAAATCTGGCTCATCTTCCTTGGCGTGCTTGTTGCTTGAATGCAGTGTTTCTCCATCGTTCTCTGACTTTAAAGGGAAATTTGGAGATTACTGTCCTCATATTGCTGGGATTATCCATCTCTTCCATGAACTGGATATCAGTCATCGTGTTCCTGCATCCTACGAGAAACAATGCGTATGCTTTCAATCCCTTGGCATCCTCAGCTTTGATCTGTGGCCACTTAAGTGCTTTATCCAGGTATGCTGTGGCTACCTTCAGTTCATTTCCATAATGGTACTGAAGAAGTTCCTTAGCTTCCTTAAATCCTTTCTCAGGCCTCATGTTTTCACAACTGCGGACCAGGTCCCTTGGTTCGCCACTTGTAAATTGCTCTGAGTAGAACAACCTGTCTTGAGCATTGGTTGTCTTGCTCTCAGTTGCACTTTCAAATGCCCTCATAAAGGATCTATAGGCAAGGGGGTCTCCAGAGAATACTGGTACATCTCTCTGAGGTAGCTGAGATAGCCTTTGCTGCATAACTAGTAGCTGTGTCACTTCATTCTGTTGTTGCATAATGTTGTGAAGATCTCTATCAGTGTGTTGCAACGGACGTTGCTGTGAGGGAACAGAATGTGGCATGCTTCTCGCTGATTCAGTTACCCTGTTGCGACTGCTCTCCTTATGCATTGACCTTGGAAGTGGATTGAAAATCACTTTTTCTTTTTTGAATGGAGAATCTAAAAAGTCATGTCCTTGTTCCATACTAATGCTCTTGTTTGACCGATAATAGCTGTTCATGCCATCACAAGTCTCTTCTTTTTCACCTAATATTTTCATCTTGGCAGCTAAAGCTGCAATCTCTGTATCCATTTCCATCTGCTCACGCATAGCCTTTAATCTAAATTCCTCAGCTTCTATTTCATGTTTTTTCTTTAAAGCGGCTGCGCGCGCCATCAATGCTCATTGCTCTGCCTTGGCTCTCAAACGTGCCGAGTTGGTTGTGGATTGTGCTACAGACCCATGTCTACTTCTCCTTGTTTCAGAAACACTATCCCTTGGCAATACATCATCATTTACATCTTCTTCACTACGCTCTTTGCGAGTTTGTGAAACCCATTTTCCAGTTTCCAAAATGAACCCATTTTTGGGGGTGTCACGATTCTCCAAATCCTCGATTCGATGCAATTTTCGATTTTAAAGTCACGATTCGATTCGATTTTCGATCTTTTTTTCAACATTACTATTAATGCATTCCTTATATGTTATTTACTCTTTTTGGCCTTTTCCTTTTCTGTTTCGGGGGGCTTTTATTTTGAAACCGCTTTTTATTTTGAAACCGTTCCAACCGCGAGGTTGTAATGTAAACAGAACCAACATTAGGCTAAAACAGAGACGTGAACATAGTGAAATGAAACAACACAGAATTATAATTTGATCGTTTCAGCACACTTCGAAGAGACCCAAGGTTAGTGTTCATGGATACTTATCAATGTGCATTTTAAGCCTTAAAGTAACTTTGGACTGTAACTAGATCATCTTTTCACTTGCTAAGTTGAGTAGGGTAAGTTAGTTTTAATTGACGTGAATGAACGAGTACTTCCACACCGGTGATTTCAAAGTAGCAAGAGGGGCTTTGATTTCAGTAGGTTGATGTGTATATTTTAACTGGCTGCAGCCTAAAATTAGAGGAGTGTTGATGCTGCAGTTCAGCACGTGTATTTGTGCGTCTTGGCATACATGCTGGATGTGACATTGGGGGTGTGGCTGCATCGTCGATTCTACTTTTAAATTCGAAGTTCGAGATTGAGATGTAATTTTGAACGATTTCGATATAAAATCGAAATCGTGACACCCTTACCCATTTTCCAGTTTCCAAAATGAACTGTTTTTCATTTTCCAGTTTCCAAAATGAAAAATTTCTCACACTTAGGTGTATACCAATTTGACTGGTCATTTTCCTTTTCTTCTTCAGGCATAATCTCCATAACTTCTGTATTTAGGTCTTTAAACTCAACAAAAATACGTTGAAAGGCATATGAAATTTCCTCTTCAACTTTTTCCACATTATTTTCAACTTATCTCATTTGCTGAATATCATGGACCTTTCGAGTAAGTAAAGCCAATTTTCCTTATCTTTGATTTCTCAGTCTTTTTATTTTTTTCTTCTTTAGCCAATTCTGTGGGCATTGGCGCCCTCTTATGGCCGCTATCGTCTCCGTTGTCCATTGCTGAGTCATCCATAATTTTAACACTTCAGTTCGGCTAAGCTATTGCACATCAATTATCACACGTAGCTGTAAATGTGACAACTTCTTTGTCTTCTAAATGTTTACAAATCCTCTTGTGAATGGACACATCAATTGTGCACCAAACATCCGAATAAAGCAATCTTACTTGAAAGGAGGTCCAATGGCGTTTGCAGTTAACCTGACCCTAGCCAGATGAATTTCGTTCCACTTAGCTCCGCCTAGCTTCACTCACATCCATCTGGGACCTCTTCCATTGAGAGTGATTTCTGCAACCGATTTTATGGTACAGCCAATCAGGACGCAGGGCGGGAGTTTCATAGATGTGACATAGCGTAGAAGCGACTGTGAGACTGTTATTAGCGTCACGGGTTGGCTTCGATGTGAGTGGTTGAAGTAGCACGTCAATAGATGACGGACAAGTGGCTTATTCAATCATATGCAAGCATTTTTTGATTAGGCCCAGCCTTCTGAAGCAACACTTCAATGGATCGGTTCCAGATGGATGAGTGGAGCGAAATTCATCTGGCTATAGTCAGGTTAGTTTGCAGTAGCAAGTAGGCTATAACTAGCATGTTCATATTAGCATATGAGCTTCAAAGACGTTTCTCCATGCAAATCTTCGTCTTGAACATTCCATCATCAACATTCTATCTGCATTCGGTAAGTAGGCTAAACACTCACGGTAGGCTATAATACTGCGTGGTTACCTTCCTTTTAGAATGATGTTCTGTAGATGAAGACTTCGTTTTTCTGCTTCAACAACGTGGTTTCCTTTCCACCATGCTTCAGCATCCACGAGCACACCACTAGTCTTTGACTATTGTAGGGGCGATTTCTTTGGTTTTCTTGTTGTTCTAATTCTTGAGAGACTAAAATCAATGACGCGAGACTTCTTGAAAGTTTAAAGATTTACTGAAATAAAAATAGTCACTTTACAAAACAATTATCTTCCAAACTTAAAATCCTTCAGCAGTGACAATAATTCCATGTAGTCACGGTCAAAGACTGTTGCGCTCTGACGTCTCACCACAATCTCTAAGTTTGCTGCACTCATCCGTGACGTCAGTCAAAGGTCAAATACAATGTGCAATACTAAATTATTACTTTATCATTACTACATTGCACAACAGCTATTTATAAATCTCAAATACTCCAAAAAATAATACAGATATTTAGAATTAAATGATTTCCTTCATATTAACATTATGGCTCTTACAGTAGGCTAGGCTTATATCTTTTATATGTCATGCGTGTAGTTGTTGAATTGCACATAACATGTCTGCATATTTATTTAGTCTTCTTTTTCTCGACTCTAGGCTAGCGCATGCATTATCATGGCCCTATAATTGTGCAAAGACAGGCGGGATATCCGACGCTCCTTTTACAGTTTTGAGACAATTATGCTTAAATGAATTAACTTCTCTCATTTCTTTCTCCTGATACATAATTGAAACTATAGTAAGATCACATCTTGATCTCCTGAGCTATCAAACATCCATTGTTGAGAACAAAGATGTTCCTATGGGCATATTCCAGTAATCAATCACCGGAGAGCATCACATTCCAATTGGATGACATTTCTGTTCTGTTCCAGAGTCAGAATCCAATAACCAATTACAACAGCCACAACAGCCACATCATCTATGAACTTCCTACTCAGAGGCATGCTTTTGACCACAGACATCTTGTCCAAGACAATGCATTCCACACAAACATGCACACACACATGCGCACACACACACACACACGCCTCCCCTGACTCAAGTGAGGGCAAGGAGCTTCTGGTACCCTGCTGACTGGCGAAGACGACCGTTACGGAGGTCACGGTCACGTGTTTGAATACCCGCGGGCCACATTTCTGAGAGCCACTTTGGAGAGGAAAAAGGAAAGAAAAAATCAAAATGAGATCTCTTCCTTGTCTGGCCCATTTCTCCTAGACATAACTGAGTTTAATATCAATATCAGCTTTTGGCCATTTCTTTGTATTTCTGAATTTCAGTTCCTGAGAAATAGCCCTCCTCTTGTCTTAGCCCAAAACTCATTTAAGTTTTAGATACATATAAGAACAGATATTCCACGACAAAACAGTTACACAGTTACTTTCACTATTGACTGACATTGGGTTACCATCGAAAACATAACCTAAGGACATTTATGCTTTTTAAATAGTGTAAGATAGCGATTTTTAGATTATGTGCCAGACCACACCTTAGGTTGTTAATTGCCACACCCCTGGGTGCATTGTGTAATAAAAGAGAAGGGCATAGTGAAAAACTTGGGTGTAAGATGGGAATACACTTTGCGTCGTGATAAGAATACGCTATGCGCTGGGATTTAGATCACTAAGAGAGGGCCCAAAGTCTCTAAACAATCTCATCTCAACCACACAGATGTTGCACACACTCACCTCAGTTTAACAGATCTCACACACACTCATGACAGCCTAACAGATCTCTCTCTCAAACATACAGACACACACATATACACACAAGCATGCACACACACACACACATACACACACATAGACATGCACACACACACTTACACACAAGCATGAACCAACACGCACACACACACGCACACACAAAGCATGCACATGTACACACACATACACACAAGCATGCACACACACATACATACACACAAGGATGTACACACACACATACACACATAGGCATGCACACACACACTTACACACAAGCATAAACTAACACACACACACACGCACACACACACACACACACACACAAAGCATGCACATGCACACACACATGCACAAACACATACATACAAGGATGTACACACACACACACACACACACACACACAAGCATGCACACACACACATACACACAAGCATGCATTAACACACACACAAACATGCACACACACACACACACACTCATCTGAGTTTAACAGATCTCAGAGACACTCATATCAGTTTCACAGATGTCAAGCACACTCCTTGCAGTCTCAGAGGCACAGTCATAACCAGCCGGCCTACTACTCTCTGACACCTCTTCATCCGCATGACTCACTGCACACACAGACTCACACACACACACACACACACACACACTCGCGCACGTGCACACACACACACACACACACACACACACACACACACACAGACAGACACACACACACCCACACATAGACACGAATTGAAATGTCATCTTTTGGTTATTCTCTTCTGCTCAGTTAAATACGAAGCCAATCTAACCAGACGGGTTACCTGACCAGGGAAAGCTGAGCAGTGCTGTACAGTGTGTTCCTTATGCACACACACACTCCTACACACACACACACACGTATAGAGACACAAGCATTTATGCACACCAAAACACACACACACACACCTACATGCACACGTTTGGAGACACAAGCTTTTAATACACACCCAAACACACACACACACTCCTACACACACACTTATGGAGACACAAGCGTTTATGCACACCCAAGCACACACACACACACACACAAACACACACCACACACAAAAATCAAAATGTATTCTTTTGGTCTGCTTAAATCCACCTCCATGGGCAGAAGTCATTGGTCTTTCTCTTGTGTGGAAGTCGCATGCACTTCACTCTATGCTTTTAAAGGCATCCATAGCGATTCATAGTGGAGGGGGAATGTCACTGACCTCCACCAATGTGTAGCACCCACCTGGGTGATGCATGGCAGGCAGCCCATATTATTATATACACACACCAGCTTGAGGTGGAGAGTGAGGGTACAAATCAATCAATCAATTACACTGGGGGATGATTAGGGGGATGATTAGAGGGCTCACCCAGATCACACACACACCACCTATATCACACACACCACCCATATCACACACACCACCCCCATCACCCACACTACCCATATCACACACACCACCCACATCACACACTACCCCCACCACACACACCACACACACTACCACACACATCACATACACTACCCCCATCACACACACCACCTCCATCACACAAACCACCTCCATCACACACACCACCCCCATCACACACACCACCCTCATCACACACACCAGCCACATCACACACACCACCCACATCACACACACCACCAACATCACACACACCACCCCAATCACACACACCACCCCCATCACCCACACTACCCATATCACACACACCACCCACATCACACACTACCCCCACCACACACATCACATACACTACCACACACATCACATGCACTACCCCCATCACACACACCATCTCCATCACACAAACCACCTCCATCACACACACCACCCTCATCACACACACCAGCCACATCACACACACCACCCACATCACACACACCACCCCAATCACACACACCACCAACATCACACACACCACCCCCATAACACACACCACCCCTATCACACACACCACCTCCATCACACACACCACCCCCATCTCCTAAAAACACATCCATCACACACATCAAACACACCATCCCCATCACAAAAATCAAACACCATCCCCATCACCCCTACCACCCACGTCACTCCCATCACACACACCATCACCATCATGCACACCTCCTCATCACCCTCATCAACTCTATCACCTCCATCACCCCCATCACCCCTATCATAAACATCACACACCTCCATCACCCCATAACACACCTTCCCTTCACTCAGACCATGCAGTGACATGCAGCACTCCATCCATACTCTCCAATAAGCCTCCAAAGTGTAGGGGGAGTCTCCAAGGAGCTCCGTGGGCAACAAGAGGAGGAGGAGGCAGCTCTGTGCTGCTGAGAAGGAAGAAGAGGAGGAGGCAGCTTTGTGCGGATGAGAAGGAGGAAGAGGAGGAGGCAGCTCTGTGCGGATGAGAAGGAGGAAGAGGAGGAGGCAGCTCTGTCCAAATGAGGAGGAGGAGGCATCTTTGTGTGGCTGGGGAGGGGGAGGAGGAGGAAGATGAGGCAGTTGTGTGTTGCTCTTCCTCTCAGGTTGGCCTGCAGCAGCTGATAGTTTAGCACCACACCTCCTTTACTGCCCTGCTCTAGTACACACTGGGTGTGATGTTGGTGGTGTGTGTGATGGGGGTGGTGTGTGTGAATTTGGTGGTGTGTGTGATGGAGGTGGTGTGTGTGAATTTGGTGGTGTGTGTGATGGGAGTGGTGTGTGTGATGGGAGTGGTGTGTGTGATGTTGGTGGTGTGTGTGATGGGGGTAGTGTGTGTGATGGGGATGTGTGTGTGCATTTGGTGGTGTGTGTAATGGGAGTGGTGTGTGTGATGTTGGTGGTGTGTGTGATGGGAGTGGTGTGTGTGATGTTGGTGGTGTGTGTGATGGGGGTGGTGTGTGTGATGGGGGTGGTGTGTGTGATGGGGATGTGTGTAATGGGAGTGGTGTGTGTGATGGGGATGTGTGTGTGATGGGGGTAGTGTGTGTGATGGGGATGTGTGTGTGATGTTGGTGGTGTGTGTGATGTTGGTGGTGTGTGTGATGGGGGTAGTGTGTGTGATGGGGATGTGTGTGATGGGAGTGGTGTGTGTGATGTTGGTGGTGTGTGTGATGGGGGTAGTGTGTGTGATGGGGGTAGTGTGTGTGATGGGGATGTGTGTGGCTCTTCCTCTCAGGTTGGGCTGCAGCAGCTGATAGATCAGCACCACAGCTCCTTTACTGCCCTGCTCTAGTACACACTGGGGAACCACCTTACTGTATATACACACCACACACAGGACTCTAATCCAATACGAAACACACACACACACACACACATACAAACACACACACACAGGACTCTAATCCAATACGAAACACACACACACACACACATACATACATACAAACACACACACACAGGACTCTAATCCAATATGAAACACACACACACACACACACATACAAACACACACACACAGGACTCTAATCCAATACGAAACACACACACACACACACATACATACATACAAACACACACACACAGGACTCTAATCCAATATGAAACACACACACACACAAACACACACACAGGACTCTAATCCAATACGAAACACACACACACACACAGGACTTTAATCCAATACGAAACACACACACACACACACAGGACTCTAATCCAATATGAAACACACACACACACACACAGAACTCTAATCCAATATGAAACACACACACACACACAGACACACACAGGACTCTAATCCAATACGAAACACACACACACACACACACACACACACACACACACACAGGACTCTAATCCAATACGAAACACACACACACAGGACTTTAATCCAATACGAAACACACACACACACACACAGGACTCTAATCCAATATGAAACACACACACACACACACACACACACACAGGACTCTAATCCAATATGAAACACACACACATACAAACACACACACACAGGACTCTAATCCAATACGAAACACACACACACACACACATACATACATACAAACACACACACACAGGACTCTAATCCAATATGAAACACACACACACACAAACACACACACAGGACTCTAATCCAATACGAAACACACACACACACACAGGACTTTAATCCAATACGAAACACACACACACACACACAGGACTCTAATCCAATATGAAACACACACACACACACACAGGTCTCTAATCCAATACGAAACACACACACACACACAAACAGGACTCTGATCAAATATGAAACACACACACACACACACATACAGGACTCTAATTCAATATGAAACACACAAACACACAGGAATATGAAACCCTTCATATGCAAGACTGTAGCACCATCCAGAGAGAAGACAAGCAGGTGGGTTAATGCCTCTCAGACCTCTGCAGAACATACAGCCTGTCAACCCGCTCTCTCTTTATCACATAGCAGCACACAGAGAACTCACCCAGTCCCTCTCTAACACACACACACACACACACACACACACATACACACACACACGCAGCAGCAGCACTCACAGAGCCCCCCCCCCCAGTCTCTCTCTAACACACACACACACACATACATACACACACTCACACACACACACGGACACATACACACACTCTCACACACACACAGACACACACACACACATACACATCAGTCCTATTTCCTCAATATTAAGAAACTACACACTACACACACCTGTGTGCATATACAGCTATACATAATTACTTCACCCACACACACTTGCACACACACAAACACTGTGCTTACCTGGTAATAGCGTCCAGGTGAACAGTAAGAGGATGAAGTAATACTCCATGTGTGCGTGTGTGTGTGTATGATGGAGAAGGACTGAAAGTCTTGTTAACTCCAACCCTGTAGCAGCCCTCCTGTAAGCAGATCAGAGGAGGAGCAGAAAGAGGAGGAGGAGGAGACTGGGCACATGAAAGGAGACTAGGAGGAACTACCCCTCTCCTGCTCACACACACACACACACACACACACACACACACACAGTAACCCTAGCCTCACACACCACTCTTTCTGGGGTTTTTAAAGAGTTTTTTCCTCTCTGCAGTGCCGTAAATCCCGTGGCGGCTTTACTAGTCACCCCTACACACACCTGGCACAGAGGAGGAATGCCAGTCAGGTATGCTAATGGACACCAGATTTGGACATTCATTCACATCTCTGCTCAGCGTCAGTCCTGTGCTCTTAAGCAGACAGGCTTCACTGCACCCTGAGTCTACGGCCCCTCGTTTCTCCTCTGAGCCTCTGAGAAGAGCTTCACAAAGGAGTGCATCCCTGGCAGTGGAACCCTGTCGTGCATCCCTGGCAGTGGAACCCTGACGTGCATCCCTGGCAGAAACACAACACATTCCGCTGCTTCACTTTTTTTTTTATTATTCTTTTTTTTATTATTATGATCTTTTTTAAAACTATTCTTTGACTGTTGCCCTTCTATGCTTTTATCTGCTATTACTGTTTGGTTTTGCTTATGTAAAGCACATCGAATGACCTCTGTGTATGAAATGTGCTATATGAATAAACTTGACTTGAATTGACTTGGCTTTGAACTAGAGAGCGGGAGCCAGAACAGAGGCATCATAAATCAGATCTAGTGGCGCCTGCGTGTTTACCCCGGAACAAACCCTCTGGTGCAAACACTTGCCCGATCCCTGCGCTGTAACAGAAAACAATTCCAGACCAGTGACTGTTCAAATACAGCATTTGAAGCTTCAAAGGGGGAGAATTCTGTGTGTGTGTGTGTGTGTGTGTTTAGGTGTGTGTGCTTGTGTGTTTCTGTGCTGGTTTAGCGTAATGTCTAAATAAATCCAGCGTCTCCTTCAGTTAATGTAACTTGACACTAACTGCCATTAAAACCACAAATGTGGTCCCCTCTCATCCTCATCCCCCTCTCATCATTCTCATCCTCATCCCCATCATCCTCATTCCCATCTCATGATCACATCCTCATCCCTCATCTTATCCTCATTCGCCTTATTCAGATTTTGGCCATTGTAAACCAAAACGAGGCTACAAGGTACACAAACCATAGGATTGTTGTGTTCTATGCATTCGCCAGGAGGTGTCGAAAACGCATTAATGATATAGTCAGTGTACCCCTGTTGTCTGGTTTTGGTTTCACACAATGGCCTGAATAAGGCGAATTCCCCTCTCATCTTCTCCCATGGGTCACCCTGTGGTCACCCAGCACTGGCCAACTGCAGCAGCCTCAGAGGACACAGCTGTTTTTACTGTTGGAGTGAAACTCCCTGCTAACCTCAGGGACCGGGGAACATAGGACCCTTTTGTAAAACCCTAACCCTAACCCCGAGCGGGGAACATAGGACCCTTTTGTAAAACCCTAACCATAACCCTAACCCTAACCCCGAGCAAGGAACATAGGACCCGGGGAACATAGGGATGAACCCCATGAGGTAGCCTGAAAAGTTGTGGATTCAATTCCCGCCTTCCACCATTGTTACCTTGAGCAAGACACTTCACCCCAAATTGTTCCAGGGACAATTTGGGGCCCCTGTAATATAGTTGATGTGTGATGTGACTGTGTATGTGTGTGTAAGTGGCTTTGGATGAATGAATAAATGTAAAAGTAAACACCCGCAGGCGTTCACAGCAGGCAGGCGGTAAGGCAGCCATTAGTAGAGTCTGAACTCCCTTATCACTCCCAACAGTTTCATCATTTAGACAGGGTCTCCATTACAGATTTCATGTATGGTTTGTACTGACAGTCTAACACTCTGTTCTCTGCCTCCTTTTCTTCCACAGAACAGATGTTATGTATAAAAGCACAGACTCAACTGCAGAATGAGAATTGTGTAAGGGAGCAAAGTTTCCATGCAGTTGTTCCTGAAAGCACCATGGCCCAATAACTGCCACATGGCCCAATCTACAGTGAAACTCTGTTCTAATTGCACTGAGGTCACGTTAACTACCAAACAAGTGACCATTTTATTCCATAAATGAACTAAAAATACTTTTTTTTACTATTGTCATTTATTTTGAGACGTGTTCTCCAAATGAATGCCTGAGGATGTGCAGCCGTGAAGGGTCTCGCTGTGATATATGACTTGCTTGGAAAGGTTGGCGGTGCTTCAGTCTCGCCAAACAGCTGCTGTCCTGCCATGAGCTGCAGTCCGTGGAACGCTGTCACTCCTGCCGGGGATGACTTAGAGGAGCAGTGGGGTTGCCAGGGCCTGACTGGCTTCCTCTGATTGGAATGCCGAGCCGTGCCAGAGAAACCGAAGGCCTGATGGTAAAAACACACCTGATCAACATGTGCACAGACAGAGCACTCATCACACTGACATGCTGCTGGATCTGAAAGCTGAGAGGTAGTCATTCTGGAGACATGGAACAAAACATTCTGCAAAAATGGACAAAAAATACATTTCAGACTATGACAAATTACACTGCATATTTTTAACACATTCTAATCTACAGATATGTTTTGGTTCAACCATTTTTTGTATCAAAATGTACCTTTTTCCAACACTGTCAGATACCAAAAACAAATGTATTTATGCCTACAAACTTGAAACACATGCTCTTACTTAGATGACCTTCCACAACAAACACAAATACCCTAATGACAAATAAATAAAATCTCAATCTGACAGAGTTGATTTATGTCTGACAGTGCATGTAGCAATTTTAATTATTGAATTTCTTTGTAGTAATCAGATACTGAACTAGAACAACATTTATAGTGAAGATGTTAGGTTTTATGTACAATATATTTGAGTTAGAGTTGAGAAAGTTTAAAGTTTTGTTTACTTTAGATTAGAATTGACATCCGACAAATTAGGTATGGAACCATTTTGTGTTTTCTGCTGACTTAAGAAGAACAAAATGATCTAAAATATCAAACAATTTCCGATATCTGATGACAGTGTTGTGATATTCAGTAACTATAAAAACTAATCAGACAGAGTCTGTTATGTATTATGCAGATGTGAAATGTGACAGAAGGTCCATCAGAGTGGCAGCTACCTTAGATATTGTCTAATTGTATGACATTATGATGAATTTCTGATGGTCATCAATAATTGAGGACACAACTGTGAAACCTTACAAAAAATATACATATGCAATCTTACTCAAATGAGGGATATTTTAAAACAGTTAAGTATATATGCATAATAAACTATAGAGTATTTTCATTATACGGTATTGAAACTCCTGTGTGGGCACACACAGATGACTGATAGATAGACCTGGGACTGATATTCATACAGTAACTGAATCTAGAAGCTGAGAGCTATCTATGTGTAACTAAACATGATATTTATACAGTATAACTGAATCTAGAAGCTGATAGCTATCTATGTGTAACTATGATATTTAGCCTATACAGTATAACTGAATATATAAGCTGAGAGCTATCTATGAAACATGAAAATTAAAAGGTATTTATTTCTAACTGGATCTGGAGCTAAAAGGTACTTATTTCTAACTGGACCTGAAGATGTAGAGCCATTTATGGGTTACTGGATCTGGAAGCTGAAAGGTATTTATATAACTGGAGAAGCTGAAATTGAGTAACTATTTGTCCTGGAACGAGAAGCTGCTGTCTCCAGAGTCAAATGAGAGAAACGTCACATACAGGGAACTAGTCAGCCACCAGAACCACACTGCCTCACCCAATCTAGGGCAGACCAGCGCGCCTTTCAGGGGCAATAATCACCCACTCTAGGGCAGACCAGCATGCCTTTCGGGGGCAATAATCACCCACTCTAGGGCAGACCAGCGCACCATTCGGGGCCACTAATCTCCTGAGCACCGAGGAGGGGTGTGCGTGACATTCGGTAATCTTCTCCTCTCTCTCAGCTGCTTCTGATAACCGCCGCGGGGTAGAGAGCTGTGGTGCGGTACAGGCTGCAGAGCAGAGCCCCGTGCCTCAGATGGTTCAGTTCACACACACACACACATACACACACACACACACACACACACACACACACACACACACACACACAGAGAAAGAGGGCACATCCTTCAGGTAGTTGAGCATAAGAAGTGTACTCATACACACACACATAGATAGACTGAGGCAGAGAGACAACCACACACACAGTCGCATGATGACCATGGGCTGTATCAGGAGTTGGGAAGCATATTGAGACAAGTACGGCCTAGAGAGAAGGGAGAAGGATGTGGTGGTTATCTGTATCGAAGGCAGCTGATAAGTCAAGCAGGATGAGGACCGAGGACTGTGCTGTCGCTCTGGCTTCTTTTAAAGAGCAAATGTCAGGTTAAAGGAGAAACCTGGGGATTTTTCACTTAGATCTCTGTTTTTCGAGGTCACCGAGTACTGTTGGTATGGGAAAAAAACAACAAAAAAACAATTGGTTTTACCTGCTGCAGCAAACAGTTAGAACTTCCAGGGCTTCCTGCCTTTTTTTTTAACTTGGCCAGACACCCTCTTATTACATCAGCTATGTCAAATTCAATTCAATATTAGTGTATTTAAAGATAACTCATTTTGGAAAATGTCCTTTTTACTTCACATTACTACACATTAAGTGGTTGGTAAAGGGGAAAGGGGAATCGTACGTGGGTGTCGAGGGAGGAGAGGCAACGCAGAATCTGGTTGTTAAAGGGGACCGAGACGACTACCTCTTGTGACTCATACTGCCTTCACATATTGGAATTATGGTAAATATGAGTGCTAAATGCACATGAATGCATTTTCAAATGGGAAATTGGGAGATAATTTTGATACACAAGTTCCCGAGATGAGATAACCTTTGATATTTCTCAATGGGGTCAGCCCTATGTTCCCACATTTCTACGATTTTTTTTTTTCCACTGAAAATTAGGCTCTATGTTCCCACAGCCCTATGTTCCCAGACCCCTATGTTCCCAAGGTTAGGATTAGGCTGTGGGAATATAGGGCCCTCAGCCCAAAGTTCCTAGGGTTAGGGTTAGGGTAAGGGTTAGGCTGTGGGAACATAGGGCTGTGGGAACATAGGCACGCTCCCATTTCAACATAGCAAGACATACAAGAGTAATGCAGGATTCGCCACGTATGGTAAATAATTCCTTTATGTTCAGCTACTGTTACTGCTATAGCTGTTGATTGAACATTTTAATGTGTTCTCTACTTACACTTAACATATTATTAAAAAATGTCGTTTTACCCAGAGCAGATGCTAAATGGTGCCAACAACAAAAGCACTCATAAGCACAACATAACACACTCGTAGTTCCGAATTCACAAATGGGAAGTATCTTCATCTTCCCGATAGCATGTGAGGGCGGCCTTATGGCAAGAGGACTGCTTAAAGAGTTGCCTTTCTACATTCATTTCTGATCCATTTTGTGTGTAGATTTAGTAGCAAATGTAACCAAATATAACGTATCAATATATACATATAAATATATAACAAATATACAAATGTAGCTCGTCTATTGCTCTTTATAGCAGCACTATATTATTGCATACCAGCCTTGCCATGTGGCAGCAAAGCAGTTATGTCTGTCTCGTTGTCTAACAGCCCTTTAATGTCACCATATGTAAAGCATGACTACCTAAGATATTTCCGTTGCTCCAGTCACTGTGGGAAGGGATGAGGGAGACTCAGGAGCGGGCAGCTCCCCTTTGAGCGGGGGGTGGGCGTAGGACGATTCTAAGGGCCCAGCACTGACAGGGGGCCCCCAGAGGGCCCTTCTGGTAATATATAATAATGCAAAATTATTATCTGTCATAGCAGAGCACTTCTGCCTCTGTGGTGAGGAGGAGGACGGAGGCCAGCGCAGAGGAGCACACTGGATGAGCTCCTGTCTCCTGTAGAAAACTGAAGCCATACCGCAGGCGTCCCTGAGGATGAATTAAGCCAGACCTGCGTCTTACGGGTTCACGTGGAATGCTCTTTTGGATGATCAGTCCACCTGCACACTAGCTTCAAAATGAGTCTATTTTGTTCTCAGTTCTGATGCCAATAGCAGCGAGCAAAAATAAATGATTGTGATTTCATCTCAAAACAGATTTGATCAATATTAATAACTAAAGGCTCCTTCAAATGCCTCTGTGAAGCACTTTATTAAAAGGATGCTTTCCCCCCCCAGTCCGGATGTGTGGGTTATGGGGAGAGCTGGGCAGACAGACAGACAGATTTACAGAGTTATCTGGTTTGAATTTCATTTGGAGGAATGACACTGGGCCCAAAAGCAAATTAAAAGTTTGTGTGTGTGTGTGTGTGTGTGTGTGTGTGTGTGTGTGTGTGTGTGTTTGTGTGTGTTGAAAAGTTTGTGTGTGTGTGTGTGTTGAGAAGTCTGGGCAGGAGGTAAAAAGACTTGTGTTGCCACATGGGCCTTTTCTGGATTTGTCAAACATTGGGAGTCAATGAGATCACAGGAGAACACAGAATATATGAGATCACATCGGAACATATGAGATCACATCAGAACATATGAGATCACATCAGAACATATGAGAACAGAGAACATATGAGATCACATCAGAACAACACATGAATCCAAACATATGTCTACCCCAAAACAGTTGGAAAAAAATACATTATGTATTGTATATTCTGTATTGCATATTGTATATTATATATTGTGCACTGCATATTGTACATTATAAATTGTCATTGTATATTGTACATTATATGCTGTGCATTGTATATTGTACATTATATATTGTCATTGTACTTTATATATTGTGTAGCTATTGTATATTGTACATGATATATTGTCATTGTATATTGTACATTATATATTGTCATTAGGCTATATTATATACTGTGCATTCTCAACCTACCCAAAGCAATACTCTAACACAGACAAAAGTACAGAGGGACACACAGCATACGTTATAAACTCTCAGCACACAATTATCCCTAGCAAACAAATGGTGCACAAAGTGCATTAAATGGAAAGAAAGAGATTCTATGTCTTTATAGAAAGTTGCGGTTAAACCAAAATTCCAACTTGTCTGTCTGTTTTTCTAAAGTTCTTCTTGCTTTAAAACACATACTTGAGTCATCATTTGTCAATTGTATTATTTTGTGTCAATAGCTAAAGCAGTTGAAAGGAAGATGATGTTTCAGTTCTCAAACCTGCCAGCAGAGGGCACCCCAGGACTGCTCAGGTTGCTGTGGCGCTGGTGGTAGAGATATCCCACCTCCAGAACCCTCACAATAATCAACCTCATTCTAAAACGCAGTTGCTCCTGTTGCTCGGCAAGGAGGTAATTTTTTCCATACAGGCCTCAGCATCCAGCCTTTTCCCATCAGTTTAGGAACACAAGCGGAGTGGGAATTACAGCAGCTCAGGCCAGTGGAAAGAGGCCTGCACACACACACACACACACACACACACACACACACATTACAGCAGCTCAGGCCAGTGGAAAGAGTCATGCTCTCTCTCTCTCACACACACACACACACACACACACACACTCATCCAAATGCCTCAGCTCCAGATACACATTCACACAAGAGAAATAAGCGCTTGCCAAAAAAAAAAACGTTTGAAAGGATAAATGCACGTCAGTGTCACATAAAGCATTCAGGAGAACATCTGTATAAGTATAAGTATAAGTATATATACTCTTTTGATCCCGTGAGGGAAATTTGGTCTCTGCATTTATCCCAATCTGTGAATTAATGAAACACACAGTGAAGTGAAGCACACACTAATCCCGGCGCAGTGAGCTGCCTGCAACAACAGCGGCGCTCGGGGAGCAGTGAGGGGTTAGGTGCCTTGCTCAAGGGCACTTCAGCCATGCCTACTGGTCGGGGCTCGAATCGGCAACCCTCCGGTTACTACTCCGAAGCGCTAACCAGTAGGCCACGGCTGCCCAAATCTGTGATCTCTGTGTGTGTGTTATTGGAGATGTTGGGGTGATCTCTGTGTGTGTGTTATTGGAGATGTTGGGGTGATCTGTGTGTATGTGTGTGTGTGTGTGTTATTGGAGATGTAGGGGTGATCTGTGTGTGTGTTATTGGAGATGTTGGGGTGATCTGTGTGTGTGTTATTGGAGATGTTGGGGTGATCTGTGTGTGTTATTGGAGATGTTGGGGTGATCTGTGTGTGTTATTGGAGATGTAGGGGTGATCTGTGTGTGTGTGTTATTGGAGATGTTGGGGTGATCTGTGTGTGTTATTGGAGATGTTGGGGTGATCTGTGTGTGGTATTTTGCAGTCGGTTTTCACACTTCTCTTACATCTTCATCTTTGATCAGTTTCTCTCCTTTCTGTCAATCTGATCTAATCCTTATTGCTTACATGTTATCCTCTCTCCCTACATCCCTCTCTCCCTCTCCTCTCTCTCCATATCCCTCTTTACCACCCACTCTCCCTACATCCCTCTTTCCCACCCACTCGTTATACATCCCTCTCTCCCTCTCTCCCTCACTTCATCCCTCTCTCTCACTATACATCCCTCTCTCCCTCCCTACATCCCTCTCTCCCTCACTTCATCGCTCTCTCCCTCTCCCATCCTCTCTCTCCCACTCCTCCCTTCTCACCCAAGCCTCTACTATTAGTGTCTCCTCCATCCCTCTCTTCAGCCCCCTCTTAATCCATCTCTCTCTCTCCTCTCCCTCCATCCCTCTCTCTCTATCCATCTCTCTCTCTCACTCCTTATCCCTCTTTCCATTCATCTCTATGTCTCCCTCTCTCTATCCATCTCTCTCTCCCTCACTCTATATACCTCTCGATTCATCTCTCTCTTGCTCTCTAAATCCCTCTCTCTCCACCCATCTCTTTCTCCCTCCCTTTCTATATTTCTCTCTCTCTATTCATCTCTCTCTCCCTCTCTCTATCCATCTCTCTCTCTCTCTCCAGCGCAGCGTGTCGCCAGAGTGGAGAGGAAAACGGGGAGGAGTTCTTCCTCTGTGACTGGAAGAGATGCATGCTCTCAGCGAGGCACGCAACAGCAGCACAACACATCTGACAAACTCACACATACACACACATGCTCTCTGTCACCATCTGACACACACACACACACACACACACACACACACACACACACACACACTCGCACATACTCTCAGACACAGTAGCACAACTCAACTGAAACACGCACACGTGTGGCCTCTGTCACTATCTCACACACACACAACTCACACACACACACGCTCTGTCACCATCTGACACACACACTCTACATCACACGCTAATTCTCCCGTCACTCTGACACACACAGCATCTCACCCTGGCGGATTTCTAGCCGGTCAGCCTGCCTGTGTTGGACGGTGGCTTCGGACAGCTGTGCATGACTGTAGCAAAGGTAAGTGATCTGAGAGGGGACATGTGTGCACATAGAAACTGTCTCTGTGACCAGAGTAGGGACATGGATGTGTGGGTAGAGTAGTGGGAGGAGTGTGGGTAGATGTGTAAGGTTATGGGTGTTGGGTTATAGATGTGTGAGGTCATGGGTGTTGGGTTATAGATGTGTGAGGATATGGGTTTTAGGTTATAGATGTGTGAGGTCATGGGTGTTGGGTTATAGATGTGTGAGGATATGGGTTTTAGGTTATAGATGTGTGAGGTCATGGGTGTTGGGTTATAGATGTGTGAGGATATGGGTTTTAGGTTATAGATGTGTGAGGTCATGGGTGTTGGGTTATAGATGTGTGAGGATATGGGTTTTAGGTTATAGATGTGTGAGGTTATGGGTGTTGGGTTATAGATGTGTGAGGATATGGGTGTTGGGTTATAGACAGTGTTTGGAATAACGCCGTTTAAAAGAACGGCGTTAGGTAACGACGTTATTTTTTCAGTAACGGGGTAATCTAATTAATTACTTTTCCCGTCGTTACAACGCCGTTAACGTTACTGGACGTTAAATGCGGTGCGTTACTATGCATTGATTGAATAAACTGTGTAATCCGAACGCACCACTGGCTCACAGCTAGTGAGGAGGTGGGTTAATAACGACATGATTGGCTAAGGCAGAATCATGTTTCATGATAGCCAATCAGAGCCAGTGTTTTTACACACTAGCCAGCACACGCGCCACACACACACGCACCAGCTAAAATAGAGATTTGACGAAACAGCAGAGGTCAGGAGCAATCCGATGAAAAGTTGGCATTTTCAAGGTGGAGATATAAGCACTAGTTCAAATTCATTGTGGTCAAAGGCAAGAATGTGCATGTAATGTGTACATTATGTCCAAGAGCGAAGACTTTGTCGGCATCCGTTGTAACCAACTCTAATTTAATGAAGCATCTCAAACACGCATCTAAAGCTAGTGGCCAAAAACACCGATACCTCCACCACAGATGATAGCTCGCCATCCACTAGCAAAGAAGGACTCGGAGCAAAGTCCTCCAAGCAGCAAAAGCTAGATCTTTCTGCCTCAAAACCTATGACACAGGCTGAAGTCAACCGTATAGGTCTGTCGATGTGCAATATCTTGAATTTCCCCTTGGGGATCAATAAAGTATCTATCTATCTATCTATTAAATATCGAAAGTTATGTAGCCTACAAACACCTGTCTATTCTACTCATTTCAACTGCCTGCTCACAAAATCCAAATTCTTTGACATATAGCAACTTTTTTTTAACAGTAACGCAAATAGTTACTTTCCCTGGTAACGAGTTACTATTATCATAGAGTAATTCAGTTACTAACTCAGTTACTTTTTGGAACAAGTAGTAAGTAACTATAACTAATTACTTTTTTAAAGTAACGTTCCCAACACTGCTTATAGATGTGTGAGGTCATGGGTTTTAGGTTATAGATGTGTGAGGTTATGGGTGTTGGGTTATAGATGTGTGAGGTTATGGGTGTTGGGTTATAGATGTTTGAGGATATGGTTGTTGGGTTATAGATGTGTGAGGTCATGGGTGTTGGGTTATAGATGTGTAAGGTTATGAGTGTTGGGTTATAGATGTGTGAGGTTATGGTTGTTGGGTTATAGATGTGTGAGGTTGCAGCTGTTGGGTTATAGATGAGTGAGGTTATGGGTGTTGGTTTACAATATAGTTGGTTATAGATGTGTGAGGTTATGGTTGTTGGGTTATATATGTGTGAGGTTGCGGCTGTTGGGTTATAGATGTTTGAGGTTGTGGCTGTTAGGTTATAGATGTGTGAGGTGTTGGATTATAGATGTGTATTATAGATGTGTGTGAAGTTGGGTGTTTGGTTATAGATTTATGGTTATGGGTGTTGGGTTATGTGTGAGGTTATGGGTGTTGGATTATAGATGTGTATATATGTGTAGGGTGTTGGGTTATAGATGTGTGAGGTTATGGGTGTTGGGTTATAGATGTGTAAGGTTGTGTGTTGGGTTATAGATGTGTGAGGTTGCAGCTGTTGGGTTATAGATGTGTGAGGTTGCGGCTGCTGGGTTATAGATGGTTATAGATGTGTGAGGTGTTGAGTTATAGATGTGTATTATATATGTGTGTGAAGTTGGGTGTTTGGTTATAGATTTATGGTTATGGGTGTTGGGTTATGTATGCGTATAGATGTGTGAGGTTGTGTGTTGGGTCATAGATGTGTATAAATGTGTGAGGATATTGGTGTTTGGTTATAGATGTGTGAGGTTGGGTGTTTAGTGATAAATGTTTATGGTTGCTGTTGGTGGTCATATACTTTTCATTGGCACACTGAAAAGAATTCTCCGATAGGTTTTAGAAATTGGGAGTAAAGGGACGAAACTGTACAAAAAGTACAAAAGTACAAAAAGTACAAAAAAGTACAAAACTGTACACGGTTACTCAAAGTAAAACTACACAGTTGAACAGGTACACAATGGCTTACCTGAAGTCTATTTGTAGTCTCAGACTGGTTGGTGTTCAGTTTTCTCTGTAAGTGTTTTCAGGTATGTCTGAGACTTTGAAGAAAAGTATATGACCACCAACCACATGCCTGCATGCCTCTTCTGCAAGCAATGGAAGAGATATGAAGAGACATTGAGGTGGGGTCAGATCAAAGGTTGATACTGGTTGTTCAAATAAAAGGTAGGCTAAGATAAATCCTTACGCACCTTGTCATGATTAGTTTATGTGTTGATACAGTTAAAATAGAAGGATCAATTATGGCGTTGTTGATCTGAATATGTTTTTTACAGTAAAGTTAACGTTTTTTGTACGTACGGAGTGTTTTGTAAATTTATACAAAATAAAAGACTGAAATATACTATTTACATAAGTATTCACACCATTGTTATGACGCTTGCAATTGAGCTCTGGTGCATCTTACTTATCAGTTGTCCTTGAGATGCTTCTCCAACTTGATTGGAGTACACCTGTGCCTAAATTAATTCACTGGACATTATTAGGCGGGGCACACATGTAAGGTCTCACAGTTGATGATGTATGTCAAGAGTGAAAACCAAGCCACAAGGTCGAGAGAATTGTCTGTAGACTTGCGAGACAGGGTTGTGTGAAGACACAGATCTGGGAAAGGATACAAGAAAATATTTGCAGCATTGAAACTCCCCAAGAGCACGGTAGCCTCCATCATTCTCAAATGGAAAATATTTTAAACAACCAACAGTCTTCCTAGATCTGGCCTCTCAGTGAAACTGAGTAATTGGGTACAAAGGACCTTGGTTAGACAGGTAACCAAGGACTCAATGGTCGCTATAAGTGAGATCCAGAGTTCCTTTGTGAAGATGAGAGAAGCTTACAGAAGGACAACCATTTTGAGTTTTGACATAATGAGCAAAAAGTGTGTAGGCAATAGGCAAAAATTGTAAGGTTAGGGTCAAGTTAGGAATAGGGTTAGGGGTAGGAGTCAGTTTGGATGTGGCTGGAACACAAGTCATGTCACGCAAGCTGAACAGATCTGGTAATTCTGTCTATATAGACAGTAAGATGTCCATTTGTGTGTGTGTGTGTGTGTGTGTGAGTGTGAGAGAGAGCGTCTGATGGGGTAAGCCTGAACAAGCACAGGAAACATCTGGGTCTGAGAGAGGAAATAAGACACAACAAACCAGGAAACACACCTGAATGGTGAATGGGCCTCACAAGACACAATACATGTGTGTCAAAGCAGCTGTTTGTGTGTGTGTGTGTGTGTGTGTGTGTGCACGCACGTGTGTGTGTGTATGCGTGTCTGTGTGTGTGTGTGTGTGTGTCTGTGTTTGGTAAGGTTAGGCACGGATGCTAATACAAAGGAGTGCTCCCCTGGGGCATTACCCATAACACACACACACACACACACACACACACACACACACACACACCATAACACACATGATTCATAATGGAGATTTACCCATAAAACACATGATTCATAATGAGGAACAAAAGACACACACTCATTTTAGCCAGGTCTGGGGATTAAACACACACACACACACACACACACACACACACACACACAATACACATCATCTCTCATTCTTACTTTTGTCATTCTTATTTTGATTAGGTCTGTATTAGTGCATGTGTGCGTGTGTATTTGTATTGTTTGAGTATGGGCACATGTTTGTGTGTGCAAGTTTGTGTGTGTGTGTGTGTGCATGTCTGTATGGTTGCATGTGTGTCTGTGCATCTGAGAGCAAGAGACCAAGAGAGAGCAGCATCACACCACATAACCTTACGGCTTCTCTACACCAGTGATCACCAGCCAACCTGCTTCCAGATAGATAGAGACACATACATTATTACATGACATTACAAATACATTACAAGAACACTCAGACAGAACATGGTAACACTCAAGACTGGTGAAGATATAACTGCAGTGATAGTCTGTCAAGCAGAGTTTGTACAGAGAGCTGCCATTAATTACAGTCTACACTCTGGTGCATGTAGATTTCCTGGCTGTCAGTCCCCTGACCCCGGGCAGCACATCTGTAATGAGGCTCGTCCAGGTCACTAGTAGCACGTATGTATGTAATGAGGCTCGTCCAGGTCAGTAGCAGCACATCTGTAAGGAGGCTCGTCCAGGTCAGGAGCATATTGCTGAGATCTCTCCCAGCTCCACTGTGCCTGCAGGGCTTCTGCTCTGCTGCTAAATCTGCTCTCTGCTGATGGCAGAAGTAGGTCAGTGTTTCTATTGTTCCAGATTACTGACAAATATGGAATGAATTCAAACAATGTGGCACACAGATCCTCATGCATCAGAGACATACTGACACCATGCATGTTTGTGTTGGGGTTCATGTTAGGATGAGGGCAAGGGCTAGGGCTAAGACCCTCTGCTCTAACAGGGCAAGGTCATTTCTTCCGGGCTTTCTATGAGTTACAGTATTAACAGTGATGATGTCATCAAAGATGCCCTACTCCCAGAATACACTGAGAGATGAAAATTATCTTGCGAAAAATTAGGTCAGAGCCCCAACGTCAGAGCAGCGTTTGAGCCGTATGTAGGGCAGCAAGGAGTAATCCAGCTGGCATCCCCCCCCCAGTTCTACTGCCCCCACCCCCCCATCTAGTTCTACACATCTCCTGATGGTTCAGCGCACACGTTTACACTTTTGTCCAAAATGAATTACAATGACATCCATTACATAAACATTAAAATGAACAAGTCATAGAGCCTCAATAAAAAAAATACTAATATTAGTAATAAACTAGGTAGAATTTAATAGAATAATAACAATAACCATATATATAAATAACATATATACACCACGTCTCTGTATGAATTAATTTGTTAGATGCATGGTAAAGAAGATCCCAAAACATTAGGTTAAACAATAGGAGCATTAGGTAAATCACACACATACACATACAGGGCACAGGCAGTGCACACACATACACGCACATGCACACACGCACACACACACTCAGGGCACAGGCAGTACACACACATAGGCAGCACAGTACAGCACAGGCAGTACACACACACGTACATACACACACACACACATACACATGCATATACACACACACACACATACACACGCATGCACAAACACTCAGAACACAGGCAGTACACACGCACACATACACACACACACACACACACACACACAGCAGCATGGAGCTCATGAGTAAAGGAAAAGACCTGTAAAAATAGCTGGAGGGTCGGCCAGGGTGGGAGACCGGGTGGGCCAGGAAAGGCTCCCGTCCAGGAAGAGGACAGGCGGTCTGTCGCCTGATGACCTCTCTCAAGGTCATGACCCTGGGGTGACCTCAGGTCGTGGCTCTGTCATAAAGATGCTTTTCTGCCCCGGTGGGTTTGTGTGAGGACAAGGCGGGGTCCAGCGGTGTCTCCCTGGCAGCATGACCCCTGATCTCTTTACACATTGTGTGTCCTCATTAGCACGCTAACGCTAGTGCTCAAACAGCAGCTGATCCGCACAAAGGCTCAATCCTTAGCACAGCCGCTAACGACCATCAGCCCACTGAGTACACTCACACACACACAAACACACACACACACACAGTTGATTTATCTTTTTTGGAATGACCAATACTGATTAAAACAACACAACTTGCACACAACTCACCTGATAATACAAACATTGTGCTAATAGCCACAACCATGATTAAAAAAAACATTAAAGGGATATTCCACCATTTGGGGAATTACACTCATTTTCCACCTCCCCTTGAGTTAAACAATTGATTTTTACCTTTCTCAAGTTCTTCCAGCCGTTCTCTGAGTCTGGCGATACCACTTTTAGAAATAGCACACACTTCAATCACACTGACAACACATTGGATGCACTTAGATATTTACATACGAAGTACAATCATCTCAATATAAAAAAAACTGCTAAGATTGAAGATTAACTGTGTCTGTGTCCTGTGAATTCTGTAACTGGAAGTGTGTATCTTGCCACTCTCCAATAACCCCTTTAAGTCAGTTAGATTTATTTGCCTATTAATCTGCTCATACATTTGTTCTGTTGGTTTCCCAGGATTGACATTCTTGGACGAACATGAAGTTGTGCTAAAAATGAAATCAACTCCTGGCAATCTGTTCACACCCACACGTGCTGCAGAGTGGGTTCCCAGACCCTCACACACACACACACACACACACACACACACACACACACTGCAGAATGGGTTCCCAGACCCTCACACACACACATGCTGTGGAGTGGGTTCCCAGACCTTCACACACACACACACACACACCCATGCTGCAGAGTAGGTTCCCAGTGCAAGTGTGATTGAGCTGGCTGACAGCAGGTCTGGGGCAGGACAGTGACAATGTGAACTTTTCTGTTGCTCTAGATGTCATGGCGGCCCGTGTACCGGAGCTCTAAGTTCCGGAATGTGTATGGCAAAGTTGGCGGCCGAGAGCAGTGTTTCGATGGGATCCCCGTCACCAGGAGCGTCCACGACAGCCATTTCTGTGCCGTCAACGCCAAGTTCCTGGCCGTCGTGACCGAGAGCGCAGGAGGAGGAGCTTTTGTTGTCATTCCGGTTACCAAGGTAACACTGTTACTGTAGTCACCTGAACCCATCTCTGAATAAGGCTCTCTGTTGTCCTCAGTCCACCTGTAGACACTGCACCCCGTTCTATTGTCAAGATAACAGGGAAGACATTTTAGGGTCTTTTGAGATTTAACTCTGCAGCTGACATCACACTCTCATCAACCCACACTTTTATCACCACACACACACGGATCACCTCCCCCACACACTCATCATCCTTCACACTAATCCCCCCCCCCCCCCCCCACACACACACACACTCATTACACCACACACACTAATCACCCCAAACACACTCATCACCGCGCACACACACTCCTCTCCCCAAACATACATTTATTACCCCACAGGGTTGTATGTTAACCTTTTTGCATCCACACTTCCACACACTCATCATACACTCATCTTACACCGCACACTCATTACCCCACACACTATTAACCTCACCTAATTCCCAACCCCACTCAGTCTCTTAGTCTCACACACCCCCTCGGTCTCTGTACTCAGACATCTGAGGGACAGAAAGGTCTGAGGGCCTCAAAACGCAACATCAGCACCCCTCAGTGGCCACTGGGGCACATTGCAAGCCCTCAAGGTCCTCTAGGTACTTGCCTAAAAGCAAAGTCCTTTTAGGCAAGTCCCTTCACTTCATATTTTGGGCAAGTCCATATTGCAATGCATTTTGGGCACTTATCGGGCATATTTTGGGTAGAAATGCGTGCGCACAAGGCTTCACAACACTAACCTTGCTCCAGCAGCGACACACAACACATGATTGGCACAATACACAACACATGATTGGCACAATACACAACACATGATTGGCACAATGTATTCACATTTCGACTTTTTTTGCCGCGAAAGGGGTGGGATATGTGTAGACAACGGCCATAACGGCCATGGTGTTACAAACTAATCCCATGCATTTCTATGGAGGATTTTTTGAGTGCTGCGTCTCCATTAGAAAGTCTCTGCTCAAAGTCTCTAGGTGATAAGATCTTCTCTTTCTCTCTCTCTCAGGCAGGGCGGATAGACCCAAACTACCCCAAAGTCTGCGGCCATCAGGGCAGTGTTCTGGACGTCAAATGGAATCCTTTCATGGACAACATTATAGCCTCATGCTCAGAGGACTGCTCTGTGAGTTTCAGCACACACACACACAAACACACACACCGAGGCTGCAGGGGCTACTCTCGGCAATACCCTTGGCCCTGAGCAGCTCTCAAGTGAACAAGATCAGGTTCCTATATAAAATAATTGGGAGAGTTTAGTAACACCACATAGGTTGGTCAGAAATTAAATGGATTTATCTTCTTTGTTGCTTGCTCATTACACATCCCACATTTCTCTGTGCGGGTAAGGTGGTATCAGGGTGGTATCTCTGTAAGCGGGTAGGGTGGTATCAGGGTGGTATCTCTGTAAGTGGGTAGGGTGGTATCAGCGTGATATCTCTGTAAGCGGGTAGGGTGGTATCTCTGTAAGCGGGTAATATGGTAGAATATCTCTACTCTATAAATTGGTGGTGTCATTGGCTGGTTGAGAGCACGTGATGGGATGAATGCTGATTGGGTGAATACTGACTGCTGATTGGGTGATTGCTGATTGGGTGAATGCAGATTGCTGATTGGGTGGTTGCTGACTTCAGGTGCGTATTTGGGAGATTCCGGAGGGAGGTCTGAGGCGGAACATGAGCGAGTGTGTTCTGGAGTTGTTTGGCCACAGCCGCAAGGTGGGCCTCGTGGAGTGGCACCCCACCTGTGCCGGACTGCTGTTCAGCGCTGGATACGACTTAAAGGTGAATACACCTGGTGCTCCCACTCATCTAGTTCTGTCTCTTCAGTCACTTCACCTCTAGACAGAATTATAATGTTCCAAGGTCATGACTCATGAGTTCTTACAACCCCCCCTCTCTCTCTTTCACCCTCTCCCTCTCTCGTCCTCTCTATTTCTCTGCACCCCCCCCCCCCCCAAGATCTTAGTGTGGAATTTGGAGATGGGCGGAGCCGTGAAGGTGATTGACAGCCACTCTGATGTCATCCTCTCCATGTCCTTTAACACGGACGGCAGTCTGCTGGCCACCAGCTGCAAGGACAGGAGGCTACGTTTGATTGACCCTCGGTCTGGAGATGTTCTTCAGGTAGGAAATAGAGACACAATCCATGCTGTATATACCTCAAAAAGGCAAATGCTTACAGGTATAGTCCTATAAGCAATTACACATTCTAAAGTTCTGGAAAGTGTTCCAGCCAATAAACTTCAAGACACAATTGTGCTGCAAGGTTGTTTCAGGGACAAGGACTATGCCTTTACAGTTTTTTCTGATTGCTTAAGCACATTTTTTGTAACTATGGATTTTTTCGCAAAACTCTACACACAAATAGGAAAACCTTTCACCCAATCAGCAAAACATTGTAGTTCTCTTGCAAAAGCTAACACACCTTGCTTAACTGTTCACACCTTCGTAAAAATGGTGTTTTCGGATCACACAGTAAACACAAGCCATCACAATAATAAGCACACAATGTGCCAACTACACACATAGTATGAATCAAAAACACATCTGGCTTTTGCTTTCTCTGTGCACAAGGTAGACTGTCAGTTTGAGGTCATGCTTTTGTCATAGTTCTGTAAACATACAGGGATCCAAACTTCAAGTATTGGTGTTTATTTACACACATCAAAACAAACACAAGTGTGTTTTTCCAAGTCAAAACACAAAATAGCAATTTCACTGAGACAAAACAAATCAGTCTACATCGGGTCGTCTCTCTCAACATTTGGTCTACATCACATGCAATGTCCTAGTCCAAGGCACCGGGGAAAATATATTCTGGAATGCCGTATCCAGGCCCGACATGACAATATCCCCACATGTAGACTGATTTTTTTGCTTGTATAAAAGGGCTATTTCTTACTCTTCCTACCCTTCCTCTTCCCCCTCCTCGTCCTCCTCTTGCTCCTCCTTGTCCTCTTCCTCTAACTTCACCTCCTTGTCCTTGTCATCCTCTCCCTTTCACTTCTTCACCTCTACGTCCTATTCTTCAGCCTCCTCTAATTCTTACTCTTCTCACTCTTCCTGCTCCCTCCATTGTACCCATTGTACATTACCTGTGGCTTATTTATAGTGCTTAGGCTGATTGCAAAGTGAACTAATTATCTAAAACAGTTTTCACATGAGAAAGTGTGCCAGAGAGTTGGCAAAATAGTGTAAATAATAGCCACACATGTGTATAGATTTGCTAGGAGTGTGTTGATCATTTGGAAATTGAGTGTAAAGCAGTGAGTTGTGTTTACAGTTCCGCAAAAAGAGTGCTGTGCAGTGGATTGTGCCTACAGTTGTGCAAAGTGTGTGTTACAAAATTGCAAACTGAGAGCAAAGCAGTGTTTGTGCTTTTAGTTTTGCAAACTCAGTGAGTGGTTTTGCTATAAGTATTAATAGTTTTAGAAATTGTGCTATAAGAATCACGGTTGTGTTTAAGCATTCAGAAAAAACTGTAATATCATACACATTAAATAAAAAAAGGTGATTAAAGACTGACTTCACTGTTCAAATTCCTCCCAGGAGGCTGATTGCAAGAGTCACAGAGTAAACAGGGTGGTGTTTCTTGGCAACATCAAAAAGTTAGCAACAACAGGCGTCTCGCGATGGAACAGCAGGCAGGTTGCATTGTGGGACCAGGTACTGTAAACTCACTTCCTGTACACTCACTTCCATCACTATTTTATTGTAAACTGACTTCCGTCACTATTTTACTGTTTCATAACCACATGATATAAAGTGAGACCAGGTACTGTACACTCACTTCTATTTCTTGCATCTCAAAAAACTAGAATATCATGGAAAAGTCCATTGCCCTGCACAGACTGAGAGATTAGAGGCTCAGGAAAGTACTGCCAGTGTTTTGACTTAATTAGCTGATTAGAGCTCTTCTCAGGTCTCAACATTTCTGTATTATAAATTATTTATTGTAATATTTTGAGATACTGGATTTTTTATTTCCATGAGCTGTAAACACTAATCATCAAGATTAGAATAATCAAGATTAAAACAAAACAAAAGCTTGAAATATTTTACTTTATGTGTAATGAATCTAGATTATATGTAAGTTTTCTTTTTTAAATAAATTTCGGGGGAAAATGAACTTTTCCATGATATTCTAATTTCTTACTCAATACAGCACATAGTCTATGATACAGCTCTTGAGGTACAATGTGGTATTACAAGAGAATAATATGGTCCGATAATGGAATAGGGAGTATAATATGGTCCGATAATAGCTGGTTAGCATGCTAATACTAGTGGCATGTAGGCAACACAGAGCATGGGTATTCTTCACATTATGTCCAAATGGAAAGGGAAATGAATAAATAAAAATACAATTAATGCAGGAGGACCTGTCCATGCCCTTGGTGGAGGAGGAGATTGACGGCCTGTCTGGACTGCTCTTCCCCTTCTACGATCCCGACACACACATGCTCTACCTGGCGGGCAAGGTGCAGTCCGTGACAACTCACTACCCTCACGCCAGCATCCTCTCTAGAAAGCACTCACGCCATCACAACCCTCACGCCATCACAACCCTTATGCCATCGTCCTCTCTAGAAAACCCTCACACCATGACAACCCTCAAACCATCGTCCTCTCTAGAAAGCACTAATGCCATCACAACCCTCACGCCATCACAACCCTCACACCATCGTCCTCTCTAGAAAGCACTAATGCCATCACAACCCTCACGCCATCACAACCCTCACACCATCGTCCTCTCTAGAAAACCCTCACGCCATCGTCCTCTCTAGAAAACCCCTCACGCCGTCACAACCATCACGCCATCGTACTCTCTAGAAAACCCTCACGCCATCACAACTCTCACACCATTGTCCTCTCTAGAAAGCCATCACGCCATCACAACCCTCATGCCATCACAACCCTCACACCATCGTCCTCTCTAGAAAATCTTCACGCCATCACAACCCTCACGCCATCGTCCTCTCTAGAAAACCTTAACGCCATCACAACCCTCACGCCATCACAACCCTCACGCCATCATCTCTTTAGACAGGTGTAAATCACAACTCTACCGCCATCATCTCTTTAGACAGGTGTAAATCACAACTCAGAACTCTTCTCACCTGTCCGGCCTGAGAACTCTGGGCCCTGACAACAGGAGCAAAACCAGAATATTAACATGGGGTTTAGGGGTGGGGTTTAGTTCGAGGGCGGGGTTTAGTTTCATATGTTCTGGAGGGTAGGTCACATCCAACTGACACCATTTTTGTGAACTTTTCACCAGGGAGATGGAAACATCAGGTACTATGAAGTCATTCCAGAGAAGCCATACCTGCAGTTTATAATGGAGTTCCACTCACCTGCTCCACAGAAAGGTCTCGGTAAGAACTGCTATTACTATGTGCACTAGTCACACATCTGTATGGTGCTGCCTCTGGTCTGGATGCATTGTAGAGGGTGTGACTATGGTTAGGTTAATGATAATAACGATGACGTGTACTTACTCAGGTATGGGGGCTAAACGTGGACTAGACAATAACGATGACGTGTGATGTCTAAATGTGGACTAGACCAGGGGTCCCCAACCTTTTTTGTACCATGGACCGGTTTAAAAACATTTTCACGGACCGGCGGGGGGGGGGCGGCGATGTGGGGAGGGGGGGGTGCGTTTGGGGGTTCCATGTTCCATATGTTGTGCATGCATTACTTGAAAAGAACGAGCTCCAGTTATGTATGAACAGTGAAGGTAACAAACTCTTAACAATGTGAAAAACGTGAACTTTAAGTGAAAATTTAACAATATGAACTATGAAAATTGAACAACTTGAAGCTACATCAAGTGTGAACATATGCTTAACAAAATATGGGAACAAAACATGGGAACTAAACGTGCATTACGAATAATCAGTGGGAGCCCTGTGCTTGTTGCAACAAGAAGGTTCCATCTGGGGGTGATGGAAGACAGTGACACCCTCAGTGTGTTCGAAATGTCCAGTCGATTGCGCAATTTGGTCTTAGTTGCAGTCATTGCCGAAAACCCGGCCTCGCATAGGTACGTGGTGGGAAATAGTAGCAACGTTTTCTGCGCTTTTACGGCTATCTCTGGATATTCTGCTTTGGTTTTGATCCAAAAACCCGCCAGAGAGGTTTGCTCAAACACAATTTTAAGACCACCGTCATTTGCAATTTCGATCTGCTCTTCCTCCTGCGCTGACATGTTAGGACTATTCGGGATATTGACAAATGGGTTGCGGACCCATTGGTTTGCCGTGGATCTTTGGAGGATGGGAAGTAACGCTCAAACTCATTTGAAAGCGCAACAAGGTGATCGCGCACCAGCTGCGAGAGAAAGGGCCCTGCCTCAGTCTCTCCCAAAACCCCCACTACTGTTTGGAACATATCAAATACATCCCGGTCCACTCGTCGTCCCCACAAATCAAGCTTGGCTTTAAATGCGGTGACTTTATCTGCCAGTTTAAAGACAGTCGTCATTCTCCCCTGGAGTGACAGGTTGAGGTCATTAAGCAACCCGAATATGTCACACAGGTAAGCGAGTTTTGACACCCAGTCCTCATCACTAAAATGTGCAGCTAACGGTGACTTTTTTTTCTGTAAGAAATCTCTGTAGCGGCTCTCGCAACTCAAACACTCTGGCCAGTGACCTGCCCCTTGACAGCCATCTGACCTCTGTGTGCAAGAGAAAAGGCGTTTGTGCTCTGCATCCATTTCTTCACAGAGCTGCTCAAATAAGCGAGAGTTGAGTGTGTGTGCTTTAATGTTGTTGATCATTTTAACTACATCAGTTAATACCCCATTCAACTCGGGCGACAGTTTTCGGCTAGCCAGCATTTCCCTATGAATGATACAGTGTGTGGGCTCGCAGTCAGGGGCAACCTCTCTAACCCTTGCAGTGAAACCGGACAGCCGTCCGGTCATGGCTGCAGCCCCATCAGTGCATACGCCAATACAAAAAGACCAGTCTAATTTTCCAGACACATAACCATCCAAAGCCCGGAACAGTTCTGCAGCTGTGGTGTTCGTTGGAAGTGACAGCACACACAACACATCCTCCTGAACATCCTCCTCAAATATGTACCGGACAAACACCAGCAGCATTGCCTTATTTTCAACACCAGTTGACTCATCAACTTGGATAGCGTACCACGGTGACCCATTCACCCTCTCTAACAACTGTGCCTCAATATCCTCTGACATATCATCAATTCGTCTATGGACAGCGCTTGCAGAAAGCGGTACCTGAGCTATTTTTTTAGCTGCAGCCTCCCCAAGGAGTTCATTGCACATGTCTTTAGCAGCAGGCAGAATTAACTCTTCCCCAATAGTAAACGGCTTCTTAGCTTTAGCAATCCGACTAGCCACTAAGTATGAGGCTTTTAGCGCAGCCACGTTCACCGATGTAGTTGCTTTAAGCACTAGTTTTTGTCCTTCTTGCTCGCGTTTCTTACGCTCAAAGAACTCAAGGGGTTTGTCTTTCAGTGTAGGATGCTTGGACTCTAGATGTCGAATTAGCTTTGATGGTTTCATTGCTTCGTTTGACAACTTATCGCCACATACCACACATAAAGGACTTGGTGCATGCGAGTCACTCTGCGAAACCATATTTTAAATATGACTCGTCATATTTCTTATTGAATGACCCCTTCTTTTTCTTTGAGGTATCTGGCTCACTACCATCATCAGTGGGTCTTTTTTCCCCACTACCCCTTCCAAAGAAATGCTCTAAAGATTGTTGTTTTTTGTTGCTCATTCTAGCAGTTTAGCTAACTTCGTGTGACACTACCGTTAGCGAAGAACTGATCAAGTGAAGTGAGCTGACGCAGCGCTTTAGGGAATATGTAGTGTTGAAGGCGGGACAGAGACAGACGTAAGAAAATAGACCTTGCGAAATGCAAACATGCGTGCAATCAAACAACTGCATATAGGCCTATGCCATGTAAAAACGTGACATTATTGTGAATTAAATTGAGTTTATTTGGTTTGCATTTGTTTTGTTTTTTTAAACTCATGTCGTAGGCTACGGCCCGGTGGTTGGGGACCGCTGGACTAGACAATAACGATGTGTAGGCTACTTGTCAGGTGTGATGCCTAAACGTGGACTAGACAATAACGATGACGTGTACTTGTCAGGTGTGATGCCTAAACGTGGACTAGATGTGGGAGCTTGTGAAGTCTTCCGATTCTACAAGCTGGTAACACTAAAGGGGCTGGTGGAGACTATCTCAATGATTGTACCACGCAGGGTAAGTCATATTACGCAGGGTCACTGCGTTTCTGATCGCCAAAATAGGGGCCATTGTTATCTTACTACTGGAGCGGAAGAGCATTAATTACTAAGCTAAAGTCAATCACACCACAAATTGCCTCCAAAAACATTTCAGGGTGTTATACAAGCTAGGACTGCCACTGGTTTAGTGTGAACAAGAGCATCTAGCCTATGATTGACAGAAGGTAGGTACGCAACTTACGAAAGCAGTTAAAATTGTTGTAAGTTGTGTCTTTCAACATTGTGAGAGAGGGTGTGCAAGCTGGGCAGCAGCACTTCCATTAAGCAGTTGCAATTTGCACAATTTTTAAAAGCAGCACTGAGGTGCCGTGTTTGTGAACTTGAAGGCATCTTTCAGTAAGACAAAGCAATGATCTGCTGTCTGTAAGAAATGCCTGGTACAGTGTCTGGGATAGGCGTCTAATAGACTAGATTATGCTAATCTAATGTTTCACATAACATCATTAATTAAATAATAAATAAAAGGGGAAGGTATCAATAACAGTGCCCATAGAAACATTTGAACTGCAGTAACGCACAAGTAATGTAACACACTACTTTCCATAAAGAGTAAAGAAGTAATGTAAGGAATTACATTTTTTTACAGTAGCAAGTGTGTAATACATTACTTTTTTGAGTAACAAACCCTAACACTGGTGCAGACACACAGGTACACACAGGCCTGTGCAGGCAGACACAGACACAGACACACACACATAGGCTTGTGTAGACACCCAGTGTTGTGTGCCAACAGTCGGAGGCGTACCAGGAGGACCTTTACCCCATGACAGCAGGACCAGAACCAGCACTCTCAGCAGACGAGTGGCTAAGAGGGGTCAACCGAGGTATGAGTCCTCACCAAAAACACCTCCTCTCCTCACACACACACCTCTACTCCTCACACACACACCTCCTCTACACCTCACACACACCCCTTCTACTTCTCTCACACACACCTCCTCTACTCCTCACAAACACCTCCTCTACTAACACACACCTCCTCTACTCCTCACAAACACCTCCTCTACTAACACACACACACACACACACCCTCTTCTCCTAAGACACACACACACACCTCTTCTACTCCTCACACACACACCCTCTACTCCTCACACACACACACCTCTGCTCCACAAACACACCTCCTCACACACACCTCCACTCCTCCTCATACACCTCCTCTACTCCTCACACACACACACCCTCCACTCCTCACACACACCTAAACTATTACGCATAAACCTCCTCTATTCCACAACCTCTTCTCATCATACACTTTCTCTTCTCCCTCACTCTACACACCTCCTGTACTAACACACACACACATACACTTACACTTACATACACCTCCTCTTCTTATCATACACTTTCTCATCTCCCTCACTCTACACACCTCCTGTACTCTGTTGAAGATTGTGAATGTGTGTATGTTCATTCACATGTGCATTTGTGTGTGTGTGTGTGTGTGCTATCCCAACAGGACCAGTTCTGATGTCCCTGAAAGCCAGCTACAAGCCACCAGGCCAGAAGGCCACCCGGGCCTCCAGACAGGGGAGGAGGCCGGGGCCCGTGCACAGCATCGACCTGCTGGAGAACGTCCCGCCAAAGACCCACAGCGAGGTGTGTGTGTGTGTGTGTGTGTGTGTGAGCCTCACACCAACACAGTATCAAATAAACACAATATTGACCGAAGAATACAATTTCTGTTGAAAATATTTTGTGGACACCCTTCAACGAACTCTTGGTGTATATTCCAACATAATACTAGGACTCAACAAATGTCTCGACTCGACTGTAGAAGAGTGTAGCACTATAAAAAAATGAAAAGAATTAAACTATTTTTTTTATCGTAGAGCCTGTTAATCTGTGGCATGACACGCACATTCCTCTAGGAACTTGTGATTGTAAACTGATAAAGCAAAAAGACACAACTTGGGAGATTAGCTTAAGCTAACTGTTGAATGACATAGTGACATAGGATTTCAGTTTACAGTACATTACATACATAGAAGTTGCAAGTTACATTAACATTCTCATGCTTGTGCTGTGCGTGTGTGTGTGCTATGTGTGTGTGTGTGTGACTCCATGTACATAGCTCCTGAGGATGTTCTTCAGACAGGAGGATGAGTTGAGGCAGATGAGAGAGGATCTGGTGCAGAAGGACCAGAGGATCCAACAGCTGGAACTGGAGCTGAAGAACCTGAAAAACAACAACTCCTGCTCATGACCCCTCACCATCACCCTCCGACCCCCCGACCCCAACCCTCTCAGGAGCCTGACACTCATAAAGCACTTCAGCATAGACGCCTCACTGTCGACCCTAACGAGATCCTAACTGTCGATCCTAACGCCCCCTCGAACTTAATCTCCCTCAAACTTCCTAACGAGTTTCACCCCCTCAAATTTACTCTCCCTTAAAGGAGAATTCCGGCGATTTTGCACATAGATCTGTTTCTCAAGGTCACAGTTAAAATTATGCCCCCAGAGTATAGCACTGTAGCTGCCTGCTACTATAGCTGTTGGCTGCAGCAACTCGAGCTAGGTAGCACCGTTTTTGTTGTTTTATTTTGTATGGACAGTACTCGGTGACCTCGAGAAACGGTGATCTATGTGGGAAAAAAATCTAAGTTTTCCATTAAACTAAATAAAAGCTCCTCTCCTCTCATAAAACTACTCTCGCCCTCTTAAATTTAACAACTGTACGTCCCCTCACATTTATTTTCCTTCAAACTACTCTTTCTCACTCTCTGATGAGTGAGATGTCTGATAAGAGGACATGGAGACATTACTCTCAGCTCTCTCATAAGACATGGAGACATTACTCTCAGAAACTGGAGAGATTACTCTTAGGTCTCATCGGAGGACATGGAGACATTACTCTCAGGTCTGATGGGACATATGAGATTCGAGGACATGGAGACATCACTCTGCCATGGTGGGTTACTGCTGCCACCTCTTCTGTAGGACATTTATGTGACATTTTTAGCATGGGGCGATATCTGTTCCTTGTATTTCAGTTATTCACTCCTTATTATGAGCTCATGTTCAATGCGTTGTTCCTACATCCCAAAACAGCAGTAATCTGTGCAGTGTAGTCCTACACCTTCTCAGCCATCGACAGGAGGCAGACACCCCACCCCCAATGCTGACACTGTTAAATATATGTACTGTAAATACCTTCAAACTCTTGAAAATAATCTGTTTGCTTATAAATACCGTTTGCTTATGTTGACTATAAAAATTGACCACTTCTACATTATGCAAGTGATTGAAGCAGGTCACCCATCAGTATCTCTTATATGTGTTCATTCAGGTTGAACTTTTTCTACTATCAGCTGATCTGGTTTCAATGGCCATGCTCTCATGTGATGCTCTCTGACAGGTCTGTGATGACCTAGGGTTAGGCTGACGGGTCATCTCTCCTGTGATAACCTAGGGTTAGGGTTAGACTCTGATGGGTCAATCTTCTGTGATAACCAGTCAGAGTCTAACCCTAGGTTATCTCTCTGGTGACTGGAAGGGAAGCTGGGCACCTGATCCCACATCCTACTTGCCCCTCTGTGCCGCAGACCCTGAAGTGCTGGCTGAGGTGAACAAGGCAGTCACTGAATGCACAACTCTTTAAATAAAACCATGGCACGGATTCCCTGCACATGGCTTTGCTCGTTAAGTGTGCCATACCCTGGCCATTTTTCAGTGTTGTGCAGCAACACAGCCACTTGACCACTAGATGGAGCACTTCCTCAACAGCTGGGGAGTTCTTGCTGTGCTTCATCAGCTGGGGGAGACATTATTCTTGATGGGACGGCCAAATCACAGAGCATCCTCTCAATCTACTGCAGTCTGTCGCCATGCCAGCGACGCCCAGTAGAAAACAGCATCCGTGCCCATCCCGTGTCCAGAGGGGGATGGGGTGCCCACTGTACCATTACACGACAGCAGGGCACCACGGTGCTCATCTCTCCCGTTACACGACAGCAGGGCACCATGGTAGTGCTCATCTCTCAGGACGTTTTTCGACCGTCAGAAAACGCCTTGTTTGAACCGTTCAGAATTCTTTGTTATCTAGTGAACGAGCCAACATTTCCACCAGGTTTGAACCAAACCAAGGGTGTGTCATCAACAATGGGTGTCTCATGCAAAACATAAGTTAATGACATGCATTAACAGGAGAATGATACGAACAAAAATGACAGAAATTAGCTGTTTAAAATGCTAGTTACCATTAGTGCTAATTGGCTAGTTTTGTTTACTCATGGCAACAGTTGATATGGACGGAAAACTCTTAAGCCTTCTCCGCTCCTGCACACAGAAAAAAAAGACTATTTTCTGGTTCAAGCTCTGAACCACAGTGCCACGTTCCGAACTGTTTTCAAATGTTGGTTAGCGAACGGGAATGGAACCAGTTCTCGGTCAGTGGAAATAGGCTTTCAGTGGCACAAGACACACCAACAGGAAGACACCATGCATTCACAATATGGATTCTTCAATGTCCAATGAACATTTTATTATAGTTAAATTGTTACAGCTGGATAATGAAAAAATGTCTACCATTATCAAAAGAGCATAGAAAAAGTTTTGGTCACTATTTACAAAAACCCCACACATAGACTATTCACGCACAGGAAGGAGCCAGCCTGTGATAATGGCAGACATTCAGAGCAAGACGGACAGGGGCCGCAAGCGTGCACACACACACACACGCACACACACACACAGAGCCTCCTTGGGACAAGGCCACCCTCAACACTCACAACAGTAAAATAGTTTACTCTGTAAAATGAACAACCCTCCAGAGGAAAATAAGGGCAGGCTGGTGTATGAGATTAAAAAAGCAGTAGTCATCAAAATAGGTGGATAAGCACTCAAAAGCTTTGGGTACGTTTCTGCTCTCTGTTGTAAAAACATCTGTATATGCATTTCGGCATCCATGGTAGCAAGAACTGACACCTTTAGTAAGGGAGTGTGTTCCTTTACAAAATAATGTTTGTGGTCTGGATTACAGGACCGGAGCTGGAAAAGAAATGTAACTGAACTAAAGTCTGCAACTGATAAACATAAAAGAAATACGCCTGTGACCTAACCTGGACTTCACGTCCCCAGCCCCCCAGTCTCTACACACACATACACCCACCCACAGCTCATATGTCCGTTTAGGAAACACAAGAGTCATTTTTAAAAAGCAAGTAAAGAAGCGGGTTTAGTCTTCATCATCGTCGTCGTCGTCATCATCATCATCACCTTCATCCTCAGGATCTCGTTTCCTCTTCTGCCCCCGCTCCTCGTCTGTAACACAGCACAGTCACACACACTCAGATCACTATATTGTTGCGCACACACATGGACACACAGAGATCACACTAATGTTCACACACACAGACACACACTCCACTCACCTAAGTCCTCATCATCCTCGCCTTCATTCAGCTCATCCTCCTCCTCCTGTCAACACACAAGTTTAATTAATGTTACGGTGTGTTTCACACACAAATGTCCAGTTTGCGTTGACACACACACACACACGTGTCCAGTTTGCGTCTGGTGTGCGTGTGGCGGAGTGGAAGGGACAGTCTTACCTCTCCACTTAAATCATCGTCGTCCTCCTCGCCGCCTTCCTCGTCATCCTCCTCCTCTTCCACCTCTTCATCATCATCATCCTCATCCCCTGGAGCTGCATCTTCATCATAGTCCTCCTCTGCTCCTACAAAAGCATGAAAACACACACACACACACAATCAGATGAGGATTCTTTTAATGACACACACACACACACACCACATGAACACCAGGACTTTGGCCTTGTTCATGAGGTTCAGCTAGCTGGCACTGCTAATGTCAGACATACCATCTTCATCATCCTCGTCTTCGTCGTCCAGCCCCTCCACGTAGCCCTCAGCATCCGAGTCGGGGGCCTCCTTGTCCTCTTTGTCATAGCCGTCCAGATAGGTCAGCTGGGGGAGGAGCTTAAACACATTCTCCCGGTAGTCGTTCAGGTTGGTGACCTCACAGTTGAACAGGTCTAAGCTCTTCAGGCTCTCCAACTTTCTCTGCCAGGGAGGGGACAGAGTGGTCAGAGCTCACCCTCTCACACACACACACACACACACACACACACACAGGGACGGAGTGAACAGAGCTCACCCTGTTACACACACACAGACGGAGTGATCAGAGCTCACCCTCTTACACACACACGGACTGGTCAGAGCTCACCCTCTTACACCCACACACACGCAGCCTTCAGTGGTTTGCGGACATCATTTACCTCTTCCTCTCTTGCTTGCGCGCGCGCGCATATATATATATATATATATATATATATATATATATATATATATATATATATATATATATATATATACACACACACATACACACACACACAAAGACAGACACACATATAGCCCTGTGAGTCTCACCAGAGGTTCGATGGTGCTGAGGTCTTTGATTTTGTTTCCACTGAGGTTGAGGTGTGTGAGGTTTGAACATTTTTCTGACAGAACTTCCAGGCCTCCAGAGATGCGGTTGTCACTCAATTCAAGCTAAAATTAAGCACATAACCTACTTAATCAAACTATTAAAACATCAAGAACATTTACTTAAACTATGAGAGAAATGTGCTTATGTCACTTCACATCTGAAGATATGTCTGTGTACAAACCTTTTTGAGTTTATTCAATTTAGGCAAATTTGCAACTGATGTTAAGCCAACATTAATTGTGCTTAAAAACTCCAGCTCTTCAAATTCATCTGTGAGGCCTTCGATTTTCCCTTCATTTGATCGACAGTTATCAAGAACCAGCTCCTTGACCTGAAACACAACGCGAGCACAATTAGCACCGGCTCATACATTGCAACTGGGCTGCCACAGCCAACCTTAACATGTAGCAGTTCACATACATGCAGACCCCTCACAGCAGAGTCTGCTCCTTAGGACAGTCAGACTGCACTTAGTCTAGCAGGCATTAAATTGAGTCAAATCATCAGTACGTTTTGACACAGAGTGTTGCTTGCAGTAAACCTGAACAAAAATGTTTTTCATCATTAATATTTCATCAGGGCAAGGGCCAGGAGAAATCTGCCAAAACAAAGCTGGGTTTTTTTTTCCAACACAGGGCCAGAATATGTGAACAGTCCACATACATCACCACATGTGAACAGTCCACATACATCACATGTGAACAGTGTGAATAGTCCATTATATATCTACAGAAGGTAAACTGTAATCTAAAAATATTCAGGCATGTTTGCAGCATACCTTGGAACACTGAGAAGAATTGACAGCATTGATCAAGGCTTTCCAACAGGACTAACACCAGGGTGTTAGTTAGAAAGTTAGGTTGCCTAACCTTACAACATATCAAGTACATCGTCTGATATATCAAATATGACTTTAATGATTAGAGAGGACATCTAACCCAGGTAATTTGCTGTTACTGTGCCCTAGAGTACTAGCTAGAATCCGGCGGACCTCGGTATCAGAGCTACAGGTTATGCTAATATAGCCAGGGCAGCGCAGTCACGGATAAAATAAACATGGTTTGACCCGTGGAGGACACACAGAAACTTCATCTGAGCGTGATGGTTGGCATGTCTCCCCCAAACCACAAATGTTTAGACTGCCATTGAACAGCCCCCGCCCATGATGCAGTGTCTTTAGACTCCCAAGGTGGCATACATCATGTCCCCATTGATGCAGTGCAGGCTGGATTCATTTCCACTCACCGCACCAATAAATGTGCGTTGCACGGAGCTAACTGGCATTACTGCAGCGTACTCTTGAACACACGAGCTCCCGTAAACAGTCTGTTACATCTCGACTTCCCATTGATCACCGATGTTGAGCTTATAATTATTTTCCAAAGTTCTTGGCAAACCACAGCGGGATTCCGTCGTGTCGCGTCTTGACGTACTGTTAAGATTATCTTACATTTGCTAATTATACAAAATACAGTTCCATGGAAGAGGGGGTTATTTTTAAAAGCAGCCGCTTCCACATTACACTATTTCCGTTTTTAAAAATACGGACTAGGATAACGTTACTTTTAACAAGTTTCTAAAACGCACGACTTCGATTTTATTTCGCTAACGTTTTATGCAAAATGGCCGACGACATTGATTCAATATTCATGGTACGATTAAGCAAATAAAAGCGTATTTCTATCGCATTACTCAGTCTCGCCCATTCCGAACTTAATAGTAAACCAAGTTAGCCAACATTACCCCTCAAATATCACTTCGGCTTAAAGTGCATCCGTGCAATGCTTTAGCGCTACCAAGCTAAGACAATAGGTGGCCAAGGGGCTCAACCAACCACGCTGGCACACAGTAAATTCAACTTGGAGATCTAAATGGGTAATCTTTGAAAAGGGATTGCATTAAACTCTTATGTGTTAACAGACGGACCATTTTTCGGGCAAATAGATGGTGTAGTGGTTAATCAACCACTAAAATGGCGGCATGTAACGGAGCTCTGCGTAACTGTTATGCTTGCCAGGACAAGAGTACGAAACGATAACGCGTCGTATACTAGCTACCCAACCTGATCTCCAACACCGGAGTTTGTTCACTTATTCTGAAAGCAGTTCCTGCTTGATGAACCATGTACGCCAGAACACATGCCTTGTGCTGGTTAACCTTCTCTCACCCAACCGGGGCATCCACAACAGACAGTGGCCAGTGATGGTAAACGGCAAGACAACGGGCTCGACTTCTTGGAGTTGTGCGTTAAAGCATGGGCTTAAAGACCAAATTAAAGATTTTAAAACGTTATCGATGGGATTGAAGGTATATAGTCAACCCTACCATTAACACTGGATACAACCTGAATTAGTGTTAAAAAAAGTGTTATAAAACGTTTCCTTAGAGGTAAATTTACGGTAATGTGAAACATTCCAGAACGCAAGATCATCTTGTACGTTAACTGCCGCATGTTTTACCGCAAATCTGTGTTTTTGTTTCTAAATAAGATATAAAGCAATAACATTGCTTGAAATGCTAAAATATTTTCCAGACATTATTGTTCTAAATGCGTTCTACACACCGAGCCACAAACGTACAAGTTGGGGTTAACGTTCACTAGCGAAAAGCAGTATAGCTATACAGACTAACATTCGCTAATGTTAGCTTACTTGGCTAACGTTATAACGTTAACGTACCTTCCAACGTTGTTTCACCAACCAAATTTAACGCCACATTATCTCCATTAAACGTTGACACACCGGAGGATGTTAATGCAAATCTTAACAAACGACTGATCTCTCGCACCCCAATAGAAGAATGGCAGAAATCATCCAATTCTGGCCTCATGCAGTTGTGTGCTAAATGAAAAGGGCGCGCACGAGATTAAAGTTACAAACATGGCTCCACACTGATACCCTTGTTTACTTCAGCTACCGTCGGGCTGCTCACCACTGCAACCGCTGCATTTACACACAGCTCAAAGCGCTAAATAGTTCCATGAGATCAAAAGAGGGATGACAAATGCCGTTCTGGGTCTAAGGTACTTCTTCAACAAATGACACCCTGAAGCCGACTACATTTAAAGTCCATTCAAGAATATGCCACATCAACTTCGTTACTGTCTGTGCGCCTTTAACCCAGATCCAGGGCAGTATCACGATACATGCTGTCTTTCAAGTAAACATTAATTCAACAAAAAGGTTCTTACATCAGATGGTGTCCGATTTCGCAATTCTAGATGAATTCTTTTCTTCATATCCATTTCGGCTTCAGTAAAGCAATCAGGAGATACAGGAACACTTGGACATGCAGAAGCGTTAAAGGATGCCGCCTCTTAGACACAGTTCACACACTACCTTGATCACTTTAGAGGGCGGGACATGACATGTGACTGTCGTCACACATGGCCAATCAATAGACAAGAATAGGCACGTCAAGTACTTGCAGACGCCCAACCTCCATATTGAACCAATCGTTCAACAAGGCGGAGCTGGTGTATTTGTTTGGTTGAGAAAGGAAAGAGTGTAGTTCAAGTGCGATAATCATTTATTAAACAAGTTAACCTCGTAGAAAGTATTTTCGTTTTTGTTGAAACGTAAAGACGACCGAGGCACCACTTGGGGTATATCAACAACTCATGAACGTCCACAAGCAGCCTAGGCGAACACGAATCTAAATCGAAATAGAGCCATCGTGTCGCAAAACCTGTATGCCATCCTTCTAGATTGCAGTTGAGCTCATCAAATTATCAAACAATGAGAATTTCTAATTTTCAACGGTAATGGTCGTCTGATCAACACTGAACAGTGGCCTACAGAAAACAATGTTAGATGATTCTTTTACTGCAGTTAGGCTACTCATGTGAGGTGAAATAAAGACAAAACAATAAGAAATCACGGGGTGTAATACTTCGTACCAACACCATTAAAAAGTGCAAAATATCCTGAAAATAAGGTCTCGCTAGTGTCGATCGTGTATGCTACATGTGTCCGAAGTGAACAGTCCCCAGCAACCAGAAAGAACACAGCGGGCAAGCCCTCATCAGGGCACACAAGCAGACTGTTGAACTCATTTTAAACTCAGCCCTTCGCAACAACAAGATTTACCAGATTGACACATTTTTTTGATCCAGACTGACACCAATTTAAACAAATAAAATGAGAAATCGCTTCGCCCAAATCCGGACGTCACAACCTTACCAATGAAAATACAAATTATGGTCCCACCCCCGTAGTTCCGTTGCCAGTTAAAATTTTCCAGCTAAAATGGAGAAGACGACACATCACCTGACCTTAATACATAGGCGCCATTTTGAAGACTATCAAACGCATTTTTAAGGAAACACATTTAACGATTGTTAAATGTATTGAATAAATGAATAAACATTACCCATCATTCAGGCGACTGATGTGAACTCCGCTGCCGCTATAGGTGGCACGGAAATAGAGTAGAGACATTGCTTGACACCATGGGTTACATAAGCGCCCCGCCTGGTAGCCTACTCTGGCTCAAAGACCGCATTTGCAAGGCTTTAGTCGTTTCATTGTTTCAAATGTTCTATTAATGTCGATACATAATAGCCATTGCAGCAAAATACCGTCTTCGACCGTCGTTGTATGGCGATTCCAGCCCGCGCCTGCAGGTTTATAGAAAGGCATTGTACGCTGTTCAGTCGTGGCGAGGACCCCTTTCCGCTGGGTGTGTTTCGCTGGCTGCATAGCGAACAAATTTGCTGCACAGTGCTGCAGCTGCCACAATCGGCGAACTGCGTCCTTGATTTGCGCAGGTTTAATGTACATAGCGCAGCTCGTAGAACAGGCAACTGTGCTGCCTTCCTACCAAAGTTTTGTTTTGTGTGCTGCTTAGATTTAAAAAATGTTGTCATTCCTTCGTAAATGTTAAATTATGTCGGGTCAACAGTCACAACCACTAAAATAGACTTTTATCTAATGACAAAGTTGCACTAGGTGCATTGAAAAAACTGAACCAACTCAAAATGAGGGCTTTAGCATCGTTATTAATGTAGCTGCATACGGAATATAACTATTTCATATCCACGTATGTTCATAGGTCTACAATAAAAATGTGGCATCTACATTAGTCAATACAGCGAAAATATGAAAGCTCCCCCTCACCTAAAAAGATGTGATCTTACTCCACCTAGTGGCTGAATGGATAATTAACCAATGAAAACCAATAGTCAGAATATCTTACTCAAAATAATAAAGAGCATGCAAAGTCCCAAAATAACTTCACAATAAAAATGGCATGAAATAGATTGAAAGGCTACATGCTGTTTTGTTTATTATTTTGGGTAAGATTATTTTAAATTACTCATGATCATGACAAAGATTTGTCTTTCAGTTGGTGTCTTAGCAACATAGATATTAGATCAGATCAAGCTAGTTGGAAAGATGGAAGCAGCCTTTACCCATGATACCAGAATGGAGTTTATATCTTCAATTGATCTTGATTTATTGGTAAACATCTAAACTTGTAATATATATAAATTCTGAAGGCTGTGGAGTGTGAATGAAAGGCCTGTTGCTGTCCTGCTCCTCTGCACAGTGGGAAGTATGGTTGTCAGGGACAGCTGCTGTGCTCTTCCTTCTCAAGCCTGTTGGACAGCAGGCAGCCGTGGCTGGAGAACCTCAGGAAGGGGGGCAGACCTCCTTCACCTCAGAGAACAATCTCTTTACTTACACATATACAGAGGAACAGGAACGTCTCACCCAAAGGCACTTCTACGAGTCTGGTTTATGTAAGTGACAAAAAGAGAGGATATCATTTTCACAGGTAAATATTGATTCTTTTGGGAATTGGTGGTTCTATCTGTGGATGACTTTGATCAAAGGCCAGATAATCCAACCATTTACCAGTGTAGCGTGTATGACTTTTTGATTATGAATTAGTCAAATTATTGCAAGTACATTTTAAGATACTATACGGCATGTTTTTGCTTTATCATATTGCATGTAGTGTCAGCTGTTTTATGAGCCACTGACCCAAGCAACCAAAGACATATAAGGATGTCACAGTGATTTAATGTATCATTCTTTTTCTCTGAGAACTGTATTTACGACCATGCACGCGTATTGATAATCTGTGACCATCGGAGCAAATGTAATTTACAGTGTCCCACCCACAGCTCTGCTACTGTAGAGATGCGATGAGAGCCGCATGAGACGAATGCTCCTGCTTGTGCTTGTGGTCTCCTTGGTCTGTGATATCCTATACTGGTCTGTGGTCTGGTGTACTGGTCTGTGGTCTCTAATTGTCTGTGGTACTGGTCTGTGGTCTCCTATACTGGTCTGTGGTCTATTGTACTGGTCTGTGATCTCTTCTAATGGTCTGTGGTCTCTGGTCTGCTATACTGGTCTGTGATCATACTTTTATTTTTTTAAAATGGTGTGGTTTTTATCCTTGAACGTTTTAAAGACAAAGGACAGGTGCATTGATTTTAGACGTGTTCAGCCTTCTCCTGACATCATAGTGATTGATGGTCAGACAGTTGAATCTGTAGAGTCTTATAAGTACTTAGGCACTTTTCTTGACAACAAGCTGACATTTGAGAAAAATACTGACTCGATCTATAAGAAAAGTCAGCTGTGTCTTTCATTGTCTTAGAAAACTTTCTAAATTCCAGGTTGACTCTACCCTGATGACTATGTTTTATCTTTTTTTTTATTGAGTCTGTTATTACGTTTTCCTTTATTTGTTGGTTTCAATCGTTCAGGGTAAAAGAGAGGAATCTACTGAACAAGGTTGTTAGTGTTAGTAGTAAAATCACTGGGTTTGCACAAGAAACATTTACAACAACCAGCTGCTTAAGAAAGCAAACTCTATCTTGTCTGACGGTTCTCATCCTCTACATCAACAGTTTCAGTTTCTACCATCAGGTTCACTGCTCAGACTTCCACTTCCAAAACAAACATATACAAACACTCCTTTGTTCCTTCTGCTGTCTCTCTTCTAAACGCCAGGAGGGTCATTCCACGTCAATTCAACCAGGGCTCACGCACTTAGGTCTCAAAAAATTCTGAAAAAATTACCAGGTGTACCTATGTTACCCAGGAGACACACTGTAAAATTACTCTTATGTAAGATCAATACTTTCCAAGATACAGCCAGTTTCACAGGGGGAGGGGGGTGTCGATTTTGTTCGGCCTCTTTTTTTTGTCCAAGTTCACAAGCTCACAGCGCAAGAACTAAACCATGTAGGAGGCTCAAATTTTGCATGCTTGTACATAAATAGGAATAGTATGTAGCAAAATCGTCACATTTGGTCTGGATAATCCTGCATGGTCATAGCTGTCCCTCAAAGTTGATACAATTTTTATTGGAGTTTTTGGCTGGGCTCTGTTTAAGCCTTAAGAAGACATATTTGTACTCAACATAGGCTCTTGATTTATTTTCCTTACTGAGATAAGTAGAAACACTCTCACAAAAAACAATGAACAGAAAATAAATCCCTTCAGGGTCTGAACAGCAGACCTTACAAGTTTAAAAAATCATTTTGGTTCTCATTTTCAGAGCACCCAAACACCTTGTGGGAATATACAAAGATTTTTTAAATATTTTTTTCTTTATTCTCCATGATCTTTTCTTTTTAAAAACACCAATTTGACTTGTCTTATGCAAATCTTTCTTTTTCACTTTCCACCCTGAACATGGGCAAAATGCACCATCGACATCAATGGGCAAAATGCACCATCGACATCAACATAGGTACACCTGGTAATTTTTTCAGAATTTTTTGAGACCTAAGTGCTTGGGCCCTGGTTGAACTGACGTGGAATGACCCAGGAGGAAAAGGTAGTTTATCCATTATTGATCAGGATGTGCATTATGTTATTTATTATACTATGTGTATTTTTGTAATTTTGTGTGCTCCTACTGCTGTGAAACAGATTGCCCCACTGGGGGACAAATAAAGGCATTGATTGATTGATCTGCAGTACTGGTCTGTGGTCTCCTAAACTGGTCTGTGGTCATCTACGCTGGTCTGTGGTCTGTTGTGCTGACTGCTGTGTTCTTTGTTCTGACTGTCCCTCAGGGCTATAAGGAACAGCAGCACTCCATGTACCATGAGTCAGGATGAGGACGCTCGGTGGTTGGAGTGGGTCACCAAACAGTTTGAGAGTATCGCTGGTGATGACAAAGAGATTGACCTGGATGAGTTTAAAACTGCCCTCAAAGTGAAAGAGGTGACTGGTTTTGTGTGACCCTGGGGTGGAGGCTGGGCCAGGGCCCAAGTGCTGTTGGATTTTGTTGTTCTAATATGTTTGTTTATTTGTGTGTTTGTGGTTGTTGTGGTGCAGTCCTTCTTTGCAGAGCGTTTTTTTGCTCTGTTTGACTCGGACGGCAGCAGTTCCATCAGCCTGGACGAGCTGCTGGGCGCACTAGACCTACTCATACACGGCAGCGAGACGGACAAGCTGCGCTTCCTCTTCCAGGTCTACGATGTGGATGGTGAGGGGGGACGTCACATACACACACACACACACACACACTCTCTACCAGGTCTGCGATGTGGACGGTGGGGGTCATATTTTATATGTTTCGACCTAATTTCTCACATCAGAGACTATACAATTATTATATATATATAATAATTGTATTTTTCTCATCAATCTACACACAATACTCCAACACTCCACAAAAAAGCAGGTGTTTGGAGTGTTTCGTAAAATTTACAAAAAATAAAAGACTGAAATATTCCATTTACATACGTATTTAGACCCTTTGTTATGACGCTTGCAATTGAGCTCTGGTGCCTCCTACTTCTATCAATGGTCCTTGAGATGCTTCTACAACTTGATTGGAGTCCACCTGTGCCTAAATTAATTCACTGGAATTTATTAGGAGAGGCACACATCTCTTCATATAAGGTCTCACAGTTGATGGTGTATGTCAGAGTTTGTAGAGTATATTCACTAAGTGAAAAGACAGCAACCCTTGATCTGGCACCCAGGGAGCAGTTGGGGGTTGGTGTTCCATGGATGTGGGGAAGTGCTGTTCACTCACATTTTACCAGTAGGCCATGGATGCCCTCATGAATTAAGCACTCAAAAAACTCTTCAATATACTGTATACTGGTAAACAAAAGAGGGTTCGTGGTGGTGGTTAGATTTCTTGTCAAATTAGGTGCATCATCTCAGTTCCTAAACATTTACAGAATTTTGTTAAATGATGAGGTGAAGCAGCACAAAGGTAAACATTCCCTGTCCCAACTTTTTTTTAAAAACATGTTGCTGGCAGCAAATTTAAAATGATGATATTTTCCATGAAATAGTCCAAATTTTCATTTTCAACATTCATTTGAACACACACATCCAGGTCTACCATGTGGACGGGCTGAGCAGGTAGGAGGTCACACTCACACACACTACACACACACACACATACACATACATGACACACACACACTACACAGCAGAAGAATAGAATGTTAAACAGGAACATTCATGTTTATTGGTAGTTTCATTCTCTGTATCGTTACCCTGCATATCTGAGTGTTCAGTGCCCAATGTTATTAAAAGTGGCAGAAGATATTTCCTGAAAAACATTCAGGAAAGCTATGTTCAGTTATTAATATTTAAAACAAAAACATATCTGTGTAAAGATAGTTGGCATTTTACGTGCATATAAATATATTTTACAGTTAAGTCCAAGTTAATAGTTGTTTATGAACTGCTGCTAAGTGTGGTGCATCCATGTTGTGTCTGCTATAGTATGCTAGCATGGTATAGCACAATAGCATGATATAGCATACTAGCATGATAGCACAATAGCATGGTATAGCATACTAGCATGGTATAGCATAATAGCATCAGATAATCCCAATCCCGTCCCCCACTCAGGCAGCGGCTCCATAGACCCAGACGAGCTGCGCACGGTGCTGAAGTCGTGCCTGCGTGAGAGTGCCATCTCCCTGCCGGAGGAGAAGCTGGACGACCTGACGCTCGCTCTGTTCGAGTCAGCTGATAAGGACAACAGTGGCTTCATCACATTTGAGGAGCTGAAGGCCGAGCTGGAGAACTTTCCAGAAGTCATGGAGAATCTCACCATCAGGTGTGCATTCAGCACAAACACACACAGACACACACTCACTCTCTCACACACACACACACACATACACACACACACACTCTCTCTCTCACACACACACACACACTCTCTCTCACACACACACACTCACACATACACACACACACACAAACGCACACACACACACACACACACAGCGGCAACAAGGACGAGATCCATACAGTTCAAACATCGGTTTACTAGTTTACCCCCTGCACACTAGACCTGTGTCTGTGTGATCAGTTTACTAGAGTCTGTGACTAGATCACCCTGCACACTAGACCTGTGTCTGTGTGATCAGTTTACTAGAGTCTGAGACTAGATCCTCCTGCACACTAGACCCGTGTCTGTGTGATCCTCCTGTCATTCTCTCTGTCCTTGATCTGCACACTATGTGTGTCTATATATGTCTGTGTTCCTGTTCTTTCCTGTCCACTATATATTTGTGTGTGTGTGTGTGTGTGTGTATATATGTATGAGTGTGTTTTCTGTCCTTACCTGCCCACTTTATGTGTGTGTGTGTGTGTGTATGTGTGTTTGTGTGTGTGTGTCTGTGTGAGAGTGTGTGTGTATGTGTATGTATGTGTGTGTGTGGGCATGTGTGTGTGTGCATGCGTTTGTTGTCTGCAGTGCAGCTAACTGGCTGAAGCCTCCTGAGGTCGAGACAAGGCGGCATCCAACGCCACGCTATCTGACGCGTGTCTACTGGCACAACAACAGCCGCAAGCTGCTCTTCCTGTGCTTCTACGCCTGCCTCAACGGCCTGCTCTTTGTGCTGGCCATGCTGCAGAACATGGCAGGGGGCGCCAGCTACATGCTGGCCAAAGGCTGTGGCCAGTGCCTCAACCTCAACTGCACTGTCGTCATGGTGAGCCACTCACACACATAAACACTTGGTTGTCATGGTGAACAGGAGATTAAAGGCCATTGTGCCTAGGACAGGACATTTACTTGTTGCTGTGAAATCAGATTTTTAAATGTTTGTTTGTGTGCGTGTGTGTTTGTTTGGGGGGTGGGGGGTGGCGTACGTGATGTTTTGTGTGTCAAAGATGTATCATCACTGAAAATATTTCTGTAAGGAATTGATTGATTGGTGGATTCAAATAAAGAATTAAAATGTGTGTGGGTGTGTGTGTATGTATATGTGTGTGTGTGTGTGTGTGTGTGTGTGCGTGCGTGTTTGAGCGCACGTGTGTGTGTGAGCATGTGTGTGTCTGTGTATTTGTGTCTGTGTGTGTGTGTGTGTGTGTGAGCATATATGTTTGTGTGTGTGTGTGTGTGTGTGTGTGTGTGTGTGTGTGTGTGTATTCAGATCCTCATGCTCAGACGCTGTCTAACATGGCTGAGGGCCACCTGGTTAGTGCGTTTGCTGCCTCTGGACCAGAACATCCTGCTGCACCAGATCGTGGGCTACACCATCCTACTCTTCTCCCTGGTGCACACCACCGCACACGTCACCAACTTTGGTAAAACACACACACACACACAAAGAGCCTCACACACACACACCCTCACGGCACATGTCGTGACCTGTCTCCTCCATTTTACACGTCGTGACCTGTCTCCTCCAGTTCAGCTGTCCCAGAGCGACGGCAGGGGAACTTACCAGCTGTGGGAGTACCTGCTGACCACGAGGCCTGGGATTGGCTGGGTCCACGGCTCTGCCTCCATCACCGGCATCGTCCTCCAGCTCATCATCTGCCTCATGACCGTGTGCTCCAGCACATTTGTGCGTCGCAGCGGCCACTTCGAGGTCAGAATCAAACGCCTCGAACGCACATATCTTCATATCCCACAAACCCAAACACCCCATACCCCTCACTCTTCCAGACCCAAACGCGTGAGTCTCACTCGCCTGCTGGCTTGCAGGTGTTCTACTGGTCCCACCTGTCGTACGTGTGGGTGTGGGCACTGCTCATCGTTCACTGTGCCAACTTCTGGAAGTGGTTCGCTGTGCCAGGAGCAGTGTTCCTGGTGGAGAAGATTGTGGGCATCGCCGTGTCCCGCATAGGCGGACTTTACATCGTTGAGGTCAACCTTCTGCCATCCAAGGTGCTGTTCTCGCCTGCTGCAGTTTGTGTGTGAACATGCTCAGTGCTGTACTTACCTGATTGTAGACACGACTGAGGTTGCTTACTGGGGTGTGTGTGTGTGTGTGTGTGTGTGTGTGTGTGTGTGTGTGTGTGTGTGTGTGTGTGTGTGTGTGTGTGAACATGCTCAGTACTGCACTTCCCTGACTGTACACACGACTGTGCTCTATTTTTGTGCGATATCCAGGTCACCCACCTTGTGATCAAACGGCCACCATTTTTTCATTTCAAACCTGGAGACTATGTCTATCTCAACATTCCTGCCATCGCCAAATATGAGTGGCACCCATTTACCATCAGCAGTGCCCCAGAGCAGCCAGGTAGCCGGAGGCTGTTAATGAATATTAATATGATTGTCATTAATAGGTGTATTGATGGGTGGCTACTGTATGCTGTATATAACACCATTGAATGTATAGGGTTAAAATGCTGCTGTATGAACACCTTTGGATGTATGGGGTTAAAATGCTGATCTTCTGCTGCGTCCAGATACCATCTGGGTCCATATTCGCTCCATGGGCCAGTGGACCAATCGACTCTTTGAGTACTTCAGGCAGCCGGACCTCCAGGCGGTCAGCACCAAGCGGCTCACCGCCAGCCTGAGGAACCGTCAGCACCAGAGGAGGACACAGGTCTCTTTCAACATCCCCCAACAACACCCTCCACATCCCCAACACCCTCAACACCCTCCACATCCCCAACACCCTCCACATCACCAACACCCTCCACATCCCCAACACCATCAACACCCTCCACATCCCCAACACCATCAACACCCTCCACATCCCCAACACCCTCCACATCACCAACACCCTCCACATCCCCAACACCATCAACACCCTCCACATCCCCAACACCATCAACACCCTCCACATCCCCAACACCCTCCACACCCTCCACATCCCCAACACCATCAACACCCTCAACATCCCCAACACCATCAACACCCTCCACATCCCCAACACCCTCCACATCCCCAACACCCCAACACCCTCAACACCCTCCACATCCTCCACATCCCCAACACCCTCCACATCCCCAACACCCCAACACCCTCAACACCCTCAACACCCTCCACATCCCCAACACCCTCAACACCCTGGGCTATACACTTCATTACATTGGCTTACACTTCAGTTAGTAGAATGGGGGGTATTGATATACAGAAAGCTTGCCAACCCTAGTCACCTTAGTGCTTCTCTCTGACTAAACTCAGATGCACAACTAGATACTCATTCATGTTCATCAATTAATTACATTCAATTAATTTCATTGAACATCAAATTGAATTGATTCAGATTTCTAGGCAAATGAAGTATCACTTGCACTGCAGGGAAGGCAGATCTGCCTTACAGCATCTCCTGAGGCTCACCTCATCTCCATGCCCCATACAGGAGGAGCTCTTTAAGAGCACGTCCTGGAACAGCGCTGTGGCGTCTAATAAAGACGAGGCGGTGGAGCTGACTCTGTATCGGCCCAACGGCCCACGGGGAGGTCTGAAGCACCAGCCCGACCCGGCGACGCAGGCGGAGCAGGGGGATCTCCCAGTGGTCAGGGAGGTGGGTGGACCCCTGTGTAGACAGGCAGCCTCAGTCTTACAGACGGATGCTTATTTTGCATTCTAAACAACTTTTTTTTTGCTTTCACAGATTTCTGCAAAGTTGAGTGACAACCACAGATATTGTAACATAAAGGTGGGCATCTCACAAGAATATACTGTATGAGGTTGCACTGGCATCTCACAAGAATATACTGTATGAGGTTGCACTGAAACTGCTCACTATTCAAAGTATATGACTCTTTATCAGCATTTCCTGCAGTAAAGTATCAGTTTAGATTTGCGCTCTCCTCATTTGCACTTTCTCACTACTGTGTCCTTCAGTAGAATGATCTTCTACCTGTTCTCCAGTGTCCTGTAGCATGATCTCTGTGTTCTCAAGTGTTCTGTAGTCATCTTGGTGTTATCCAGTGTTCTGTAGAATGGTTTGTGTGTTCTTCAGAGTTCTGTGGTACCATCCAGTGTTCTGTACAATTACCTCTGTGTTCTGCAGTGTTATGTGGATGGGCCATACGGAACCCCCACACGTCAGATCTTTGCGTCGGAGCATGCGGTTTTGATTGGCGCCGGCATTGGTATCACTCCTTTCGCTTCCATCCTGCAGAGCATCATGTACCGGTGAGTCCCAAGCAAACCCAACATGACCACAGACACGATCACAGACAAACATGAACATGATCACAGACATGCCACAGACAAACATGTTCATGTTCAAAGCATGTTCAGTGCTTTGAGTGACATGATAAAGCGCTCTACAAATAAAATGTAGATAAATAAACATGAACATGATCAAAGACGCCAGCGACTGCCACTGAGAAGGGAAGATTTAGTTGTCTAAAGAATTAAAAGAACTATAACTTTACTTTTAATGCCAGTTACTGTCAGCATATGAAGCATTGTGTTCATATGTACACAGAGATAGATGAGTACTTTCTCTCCCATCACACAGACATGTTCATGTGCGTATTTAATCAGCCTGAGTGACCTGCACAGAGACACTTGCAGCTGCACTGAAGCTCTGCTGATTTGTGCTCCCTCTGGGTTGCAGGTATCGCATGAGGAAGCAGAACTGCCCCAACTGCAACTACTCCTGGTGTGAGAACATCAAGAACAGTGAGATGAAGCTGAGGAAGGTAGGTCTGCTCGAGCAGTGCAGACTGGGTAATCTACCAGAGTGTAGGGCTGGGTAAAGTACAGTGTTGGGTCAACCACGGGTCACAGTGCTGGGTAAACCACCAGAGTGCAGGTATTTCTGGAATATTATGGAATTTTGGAAAGTCTATTCCAGACATGGAAAGTCAGGGAATTTTATCATTTTTGGGGCAAAGTCATGGAATATCAGGGAATGTTATTGTAGCAGTTTAAAACTGACTTGCCAAAATATATTAATATAAATATATTTCCACACAGAATCGGTGTATGTCTGGTTATTAGCTTTACTGCTTGCTTGAGTAGTTCTGGTTAATCCAACTTTGTTTATTCAATGCCCATTTATTCTAGCCTAGAAATCTAGACGCACCCTAGCGGCAGCAAATGTAATTTGCAGCCAGGGTAGTCTAGCAAATCTCCGTTGGCTTGCGAGCTAGAACTTCGGTCAGGCCAATCACATCAGTGGACTTAACTTAGTGCTGGGTAAACCACTGAGTGCAGTGCAGTGCTGGGTAAACCACCAGAGTGCAGTGCTGGGTAAACCACCAGAGTGCAGTGCAGTGCTGAGTGAACCACTGTAGCACAGTGCTGGGTAAACCACTGGATGCTCACTCTGCCCCATAGGTGGACTTCATCTGGATAAACCGGGACCAGAAGTCTTTTGAGTGGTTTGTGAGCCTGCTGACCAAGCTGGAGATGGACCAGGCAGACATGGAGCCCGAGGGTGCGTTCAGCGAGAGGAGCCGAGGCTCCTTGCGCACAGATACATTTCAGCAAATATGCATCTTTTGATATGTCTTCAAATGTGTGTGTGTATGTGTGTGTGTGTGTTTGTGTTTTCAGGGCGCTTCTTGGAGATGCATATGTACATGACCTCTGCTCTCAGTAAAAATGATATGAAGGCCATTGGCCTGCAGATGGCGCTGGACCTGCTGGCTAAGAAGGAGATGCGGGACTCCATTACTGGCCTGCGCACACGCACACAGCCTGGACGGCCAGAGTGGAGCAAGGTAGCTACACTGGCCACCGCAGCTCAGTTAGACAGTACTAATGTTAGTTAGACAGTACTGATGCCAGTTAGACAGTACTGATGCCAGTTAGACAGTACTGATACCAGTTAGACTAGGGTTTTTCAAAGGGGGTATCGCCCCCTGGGGGCCGTTCGTACAACCTAGGGGGGCGCTGAGAACATGAGAGGTTTTTTTTTTGTTTTTTTTACATTTGAAACTTTCATGGTTTTCACATATTTTTGGTGCAAAAATAGGCTACCTGAAATAAATAGGCTATTTTCATTCATGGGTTTCTAACCCCTCTACTGTCCCAGCTACATTTTACTGTTTATCTCTGCTCAGTGGTCATACAGTGCAGTTCAGGCCTGCACACGCCCGGACTCACGTCCCCCAGCCCCAGTCGTCATCTCTATAGTAACGCCGATAAACATAACCCAAGTTCGCGGCTTAACAGTTCAATAACCAATAAAAATGTACACAGCACTGCACATGCAGTCAAAATATCGCAACCACCTAAACTTGATCAGCTCTTGTGCTCTCAGATCTTATGCTTGATCACCCTCAAGCACATTGGACTTTCTTAATTTAACTTATATAGTGTATTTAGTTTTTAGCTTTGTTAGTTTTCTTATCTGTCTTATCTTCTACTGTCTTTATTGTACAGTGGAGTTTAGTTATATGTTTATACTTACACTTATGTTTACCACTTCTGCTGTAAGTGCATGTTGTGTGTTATGTCTGTATGCTACCGAGACCCTTGAATTTCCCCTTGAGGATCAATAAAGTATCTATCTATCTATCTATCTATCTAAATTGACCTCTCAATGTCTAGACGTCAAGACGCTGGCAGCGAGCCATCAACCACAGGGCTCTCCTTAATTTTGTTTCATAGCCCGTTTTCCGTTCGCTGTTGTTCTGCAGCTGCTCTGAGCGTAGTCTCCACGAAAAGACAGTTGCTAATCAAATACGAAATATATATAGGGAGGGAAAGTAATCTCATCGCCACCTAGTGGTTGCATTCCTAGAGTTTGGGCGCTTAATCTCAGTACAGCATACAGCAATTTGCTTAACATATTTTTGTAATAACAGAACGTGATGTAAACCGTGTGGTGATTACCTTTATGTCTGGATAACTGGTGTTGTGCTTCTACTCACATGAAGAGCTGGCAGTAAGTGTTAAAGCGATGATTCGGAGTAATTTCACCCTAGGGTCATTTGCACCATGACACCCTCCCAGAACCTGTTTTCCCTTGGTCGAACCAGAGCCCGTTTACGGAGAGCCGGATCACTACCTATTAACTCCATTGTACCTGCAATCTGCTGCAGTTCCGCTAGGGGCGATCACGAATAAGTGCAAAAACAATGGGGGTCTATGGAGGTAGACGGCTAAATGTGTCTCTTTCACCTGGTTGTCGTTGAAAAATCGTAGATTTGATTATGGTTTCTGCAAGCTCAATATGGATTATAGGTCAAAAGTTGAATGAACGAGTACTTACGTCCTTTCGATTTCTTACAGGTTGGGTCGTTGTTGACCACAACACACTAGCTTTCTGCTAATGAATGACGTCATTGACGCATTTGAAAGGCTTTTTAGAACAAATAAGTGACTCAAAAAATATAATACTCAGCGGTGTGTATTTTCTCTGCCCCCTCTTTCGCATGCAACATTCAAATTTCTGGGCAAAAAATTATATCCCGAGAAAAGTGGATTTGAGGGGTACAGCTCCATAGACCTCCATTCATTCTGCACTTATTTGTGAGCGCCCTCATGTGGAACCAGAACAGGAACTGCAACCAGTTCAGAAACCGGAAGTTTCCCGAGAGTGGCGGTTCTCCCCTTATTAGACATTCTCTGGTCGAACCCTGGTCGAGTAGCCCTGACAGAAACTAATGAGTTTCTGCAGGCGTAATGAACCAACTTTTATCTCGTAAGTGATAGTCTCAGGCAAGTGTTATTTAAATAAACTCCTGGTGTACCTACAAACTTTTCAATGCCTCGTTTTATGAGTAAAGAACATACTGTAGAAGTTTCGTACCATTCAGGGCATTATTAGTGGGGTAATTTACGAGATAAAAGTTGGTTCCATTACGCCTGCAGAAACTCATTCGTTTCTCACAACGCTACTCGACCAGGGTTCGACCAAGGGCAAACAGATTCTGTGAGGGTGTTTGGCTCGGGGTCATGGTGCAAAGGACCCTAGGGTGAAATTACTCCGAACCATCGCTTTAAGTGTCAATGCTAACCAGGCTAATAAACAAACCATGCTACCATGAGTAACGTCGAAGGGTAGTCACGTCACTTCTTTTGTAGTCCGTTTATGAAACAAGCAAATAGACACAATATATTCCAACAACCTTGTTATTATAACCAGAAATTACTGTATGTCTGAGGTTATTTGTGTGGTGTCTGCCAGCCAGTTCATGTTACATTACTATAATGTACTATAAAATTATACATTGTCCAATCGGATAACCCTATCGCTGAAAGCAAAATATGTCTGAGGTGATTTGCTAAGCTTCTGTCAGCAAACTAGCATGTTGCTAAGCTAACTAATCACAGTAGGTTGCTGAAGTACCCCGGTCTGTGTCACTTTGACGGTAAGTTGCTATTTTGAGAAGGTGTCAGGTGATGGTGTAGGGCTTGGAGGGCTACAGGGCAGAAGGCAGAACCATAACTGTGAGTTTAGACAGTGCTCATGCCAATAGGTGATGAAGCAGATGTGTGTGTGTGTGTGTCTGTGTGTGTTTGTGGTGTGTGTGTATGTGGTGTGTGTGTGTTTTTGTGGTATGAGTTTGTAGTGTGTGTGTGTGTGTGTATGTGGTATGTGTGTGTTTGGTTTGTGTGTGTGTGTTTGTGGTTTGTGTGTGTGTGTGTGTGTGTGTGCGTGGGTGTGTTTTTGTGTTTGTGTGTCTGATCTGGGCAGATCTGTGTGTACTTCAGGGCTTTGTGTTCTCTGATGGCAGGTGTTCCAGAAGGTGTCTCAGGAGAACAAGGGCAAGGTGCACGTGTTCTACTGCGGTTCTCCTGCCCTCGCCAAGATCATCAAGGCTCAGTGTGAGAACTTTGGCTTCCACTTCTACAAGGAGAACTTCTGAGCAAAACACACACTCTCACACACTCTGAACTCTCTTACCGCAAACCCGCACACTGTTACACACTCTGCACTGTCTCTAACCGCAAACCCACACACACACTCACAGACTCTGGACTGTCTCTTACCACAAACCCGCACACTGTTACACACTCTGCACTGTCTCTAACCGCAAACCCACACACACACTCTGGACTGTCTCTTACCACAAACCCACACACACACTCACACTCTGGACTGTGCCACGCCACAAACCCACACACACACTCTCGCAGACTCTGGACTGTCTCTTACCGCAAACTCACACACACACTCACACTCCGGACTGTATCCCACTGCAAACCCACACACACACTCACACACTCTCTGGACTGTGTCCCTCAGCATGATGCATGCTGCATGTGAGATCAGCTGTCTTGTCTGACTTTGCTCCTGTGCATCACTAGCTGTATTTACCTCAGAACCACAATCAGAAGCAGAGCTGAGATCATCCCTCTGTCTTGTCATCCCTCTCTCACAGTGGGTCTCACGCAGAAACATTGTCTCGTACATTCCCTGAGAAAAGTAATCTCCAGATGCACCAAACAGTCTTACTGACATGTATATTTGCTGTGATCCTGGTGTGCTGAATGACAAATCCCACTTCATTAGAAATTGTCAACGTATGGCTTGTTATTAGCATGAGTTCTGGTCCCCAAACATTATCTGAGGGGAGATGTTGTGCCATCTCTCCAAACATTATCTGAGGGCAGATGTCATGCCATCTCCCCAAACATTATCTAAGGACAGATGTCGTGCGGTGTCCCCAAACATTATCTGACGGCAGATGTCGTGCCATCTCTCCAAACATTATCTGAGGGGAGATGTTGTGCCATGTCCCCAAACATTATCTGAGGCCCAATTAATTATCACCACTTAAATGAATGAATGAATGAATGAATGAGTGAATGAAGACACTTAAAAAGGAATATGAAAATAATTCTATGTATACAATATCGGTATATATATATATATATATATATATATATATATATATATATATATATATATATAATTTGTTTCAACGCATTACCTGTTTATCCAAATGTTTTTCTAATGCTTCATCATGTCTTCTTGCACTACATCCTTGTGATGATGTTCCTACTGATATTCCTCCTCCTAGGAGCATTGTAAATAAGCTTCATGTGTTGCGATCAGTCTGCATGTCATTGTTCTGCCTTTTTTTGCTCTGGTACGTAAAGCATAGTTAGTCAATGCCACATGTGAAGATTTCCCCTAGCATTCAAAATGTGGTTTAGTATGCGAGCAGAAATTGTTAATGTGAAATGTACATTTTATATTAAAAATGTCCAGTGTTAAATGTTTTGTACATGGAAATGTATCAGTATAGTTCGATGTGTAATTAGGCTATGTGTTTGTGGTAATACCAATAACCTCCTCTCTTAAAGAGATGCCGCCTTCTCTGGTTAGAGCCTAACTTATAGGGAAATCTGGATTTATAACGGATATAATAACAAACTCACAACATACAATACACTTATTCTTTTATAAATAGTTAACATAACCAAACTCTGTTGTGGAAATGCGTGTAGGTTAATGCATTACAGAGACACAACATTTGAAGGAGTTGGTCCAGAGCCTCTCCAAATGCGATGCTGTTGGTTTCCGCTCATCCAAAATGCCAGATGTCATTGGTCGAACTGCAAGCTAGTCACCACTGACAGAGCGCATCTATTGGCTCACATGATACCTTTGTCAGCAATGTGTTGTTGCGTCTGCGAGAATGAAAATATGACAGAGGTCTGCTAGAGAAAGGATTGGGGTCCGCAAGATATATACTGTCAAAGATGCGTTTTTCATAGCGTTGTTCACTAAGAGTGGATGTGCTACTGAATCTACGGATCTACTGAATGTCGCTGTATTGTGATTGTTTCATCTGCGTGGGTAGGTGTCCCTTTCCGTCTAGTCTTGTGCTGCATAGCGTTTTGTTACTGAAGCCTTCAATAAAAAGCCTACTTTCTCAGATGTTGGCCCTCTAAACAAAAACGTTGCAAACTACGCAAATTGGCTACATGTCTTAAATAGACAATGACATCGATGCATGCATTTAAGAACTTTAAGATGGCCTAACGGTAGGCTACATTTAATTGTCCAAGCAATCTCCTCCGTGTCATGCTGAGAAGTTTATCGCTAGATTTCATATTATCACCTTGTTTTAACAGCTATCGTGTTTTGTATCGAGGTGTTTTTTCAAAGTGCCATTGAAGACTTCATCCTCACTGCCACTGTCGCTTCAAGTTCTGCCAGTGCCATAGCAGAAACAGCGCCAGCCTAATATTCACGAGTCTCGTTTGGCGCAGCCTCTGAAGTCTTAAGAGAAATCACATGCCAGGCATATTCACATGTTTAGCCCATTGAAAGAGAAATCACATGTCAGACATTCACATACCGGTATGTTCAATCCACTGAGAGAGACCTCCTGAAGATTACACTAACACACACACACAGACACAAAGGCATACATAGGCTATACACATTACACACACATACACTCATAACAGCAAATCATATCATATGTTCAACCCATTGAGAGAGCCCTCCTGAAGACGACAGGCAGCTCCTGTAGCGGGAGATATTTCTTGAGTGCCTGTATAGGTTGAAGAAACATAAACCAATAGACAGAAAAGCCATATTTCTTCAAAAGAACCACTACTGGTATTCTTTCTCCTGACACTGGTATTCTTTCTCCTAGCCTAAAGGCCTGCTCTTTAAGATGGGCTATTATCCTCCTGGACACTGGGTCTATTGAAGAACAGTTAGAGGAATTATGTTACGCATGTGCCACATGAGTATTTCATTTCTCCCCTTAAAACAGACAGCATTTTGCCCATTTAGCAGTTCTGCTACGAGGCTGCCTTGGAGTCCTGCCTAATTAAAATGCCTGTTTTGTGTAATACTTTAAATGCTGTACTCCAGATAACTCGGAAGACTGATTATTTTCTTCTTTAAATTTCACAGTTCCAACTTTAAAGTTAAGGGTAGAAACACGTCATCATCAGTAACATTTACATTTAGTCATTTAGCTGACGCTTTTGTGCAAAATGACTTACAACAATCAAGGTGCAATAAAGGTACAGTGTCACTATATTGTTAGTGCATTGATAAGTACTACTCAATCACAGGAAAGCTCCATCCCAGATGCAGAGTGAAAAAGGCTACTCTGTTATTATATATTATAATTCTTATCATGCAGTCAGTTCATCACTGTGTCTGCAGAGCATATCATGCAGTCAGTTCATCACTGGTTCTGTTATAAGAGAGTCATAATTCTTATCATGCAGTCAGTTCATCACTATGTCTGCAGAGCATGTCATGCAGTCCACTCATCACTGCGTTTGCGGAGCATATCATGCAATCAGTTCATCACTGCGTTTGTGGAGAATAGGTCATTCATTACTGGGTCTGCGGAGGTCATCAGTTTGTCTGTGGAGCATAGGTCATTCATCACTGCATCTGCAAAGCATAGGTCAAAGGTCAATCAGCACTGTGAGCCATTAGACAGGCAGGTTCAGCTGTCCTTAAGAGTTCCAAATGTGTTTTTGTTCTAAGGTGCAGTTCTTTGTTCTGCAGTGTGGTTCTCTGTTCATCTGTGCGATTCTATGCTCTGCAGTACGGTTCTCTGTTCTGTATTACGATTCTCTGCTCTGCTGATTGCAGGTATGATGTGAGGATGCGTTGCCTGGTGGCGCGGGTCAACTATAAGACACTGATAGTGATCTGTGCTGTGTTCACCCTCATTACTGTCCTGCTGTGGAACCGCTGCTCCAACGAGCCCCCGCCCAGCCCGGCCCACCCCCCACCAGCACCCACGGCCGAGGCCGATGCCCTCGACCGGCCAGAGGCCCCACCCATCGCCAGAGAGGTTCCGTACGAGGAGATCGAGTGCCTCATCAATGAAGATACCACCATCAAAGGCAGGCGTGAGGGGGCCGAGGTGTTCCTGCCCTTCACTTGGGTGGAGAAGTACTTTGGCGTGTACGGCAGGATTGCGCAGTATGACGGCGCAGAACGCTTTGAGTTCTCCCACAGCTACTCAAAGGTGTACACCCAGCGCGAGCCCTACCACCCCGATGGAGTCTTTATGTCGTTTGAGGGCTACAACGTGGAGGTGCGTGAGCGGGTCAAGTGCATCAGTGGAGCAGAGGGTGAGTTGAGCAGGGCTAAGCATGCTTACTGTAGGTCATGGATACTAAAGTAGGCCTAAATATGAGTCTGGTGTGTGTGTGTGGTCTTCAACACCCTGTGTGTGTGTATCTTCGCCCTCCCTTTCCTCAGGAGTCCCAGTGTCCACACAGTGGGGCCCTCAGGGCTACTTCTATCCCATCCAGATCGCCCAGTACGGTCTGAGCCACTACAGCAAGAACCTGACGGAGCGACCGCCCAGTGTGGAGCTCTACGACCGGCCGGAGGGCACGGTTGAAGGCCCCAGCCCCTGGACCATTCCAAAGGGGTGTGCCCTCACAAGAGTCCGTGACTTTGCACGCGCCACATCCACACGACAGTTCAGTGCCCCAGGTCAGTGATGTCACCACCCACTCACCTGCCAGCAGCCGCACCTCCACAATTCTCTTGCCCACACACTCTTACCCTCACCCACCATTCTGCTGCCACCACCCCAACACTCTTACCCCCACCCACCCAGCATTAACTCTTATCTGAAGAATCAGGCGCGCCTGCAGGTGTACGTCCGTACGCACTGTGCGTACCATCAGGCTACTCAACAGCGAGAGAAAATGTCTTTGTGTCCCTTGTGTGTGTGTGTGTATTCATACCAAATTGGCCTACCATACCTTCCCAACTATGCACAGTATCCCATTAGCTGCATGCCATCAGGCTATTTACCATTTTCTATTACGTAAAGTTAGTGAACACGTTATCAAAATTAACGTGCACACATTTTGTTTGAGCAGGAGAGAGAATACGCACGCAGGCACGCAATACGCTACTTGTAGTTTTCTTTTACTCGGCTATCTATATATGGTTATCAGCACACAATGTTGAGCTAATTCACTAACTCAATACTCATCATGGATATCACAAGTTTTAAACAACGAAAACAGAAAGGATGGAGGCAGCAAAGCTAGGAGTTATTCTAGATGGACAAGAACAAGGTAGGCAATTGGTGTGCTTGTCAGAACGTTAGACTGCACTAAAGCCAGACGTCACGTTACGCTAGAACAAAACTAAAGGTAACTTTAGCCTGTATAGGGCTGTATCAAGTTGTCCAAATGAATAGGTCATTGTAGACGTTGTCGTTGTGTTATTGCATGTGGATGTTGTTATGCTATGTAGGCTACTTTTTTGCTGACTGACCAATGCACGGACCTAAAACGGACAAATATTGTTCATGAGTGAATTATTTTTTTTTGGGGGGGGGGGTGATGGGTGTGCGTACCATAGCATTAATTCCTGCAGGCGCCCCTGTGAAGAATATAATCACTATTTTAGAGTTAAACACAGCCATGTGGACATTATACATGCACTGTGGACAAAAGTAGTGCCATCTTCTCGTAGTTAAATCTTTGTTTGTGCTTTTTGTTAGTCTTTGTTTGCTATCTAAAATTATCTCATTGTTTGTAGATAATTGTCCAGGCATCTCTCTGACTCTGGGTAACTCCAGGGACTTTGTCCTCGCATTCGACGTGAAGTTCCTGACCAACGGGAGTGTGTCCGTGGTGCTGGAGACGTCAGAAAAAGGCCCTCCGTTTGTCATTCACTACGTTACTAGCTCTCTACTGCTAGCCTACAAGGAACGCGAGGTCACCTACGGCATCGGCGCCAGGGCCGTGTGGAGCACGGTGACACGCGACCTGCTGACGGACCTGCGGAAAGGCGTGGGTCTGTCCAACACCAAGGTGGCACGGCCAGTGAGGGTGGTGCCACGGCGAGTGGTGGAGCTGCAGCTGCGGGGCTCCGGCTTCATCGACAACATCACCATCTCGTCCACCGCCCATCGCGCCGCCTTCCTCTGTGCCAGCCGCTGGCTGCTGCGGCACCAGGACGAGCGTGGAGGCTGGCCCATCTGGGTGGCGCGGAGGCTGGGCGAGGGCTTCCGGCCACTGGAGCCTGGCTGGTACTCCGCCATGGCGCAGGGCCAGGCCATGTCCACGCTGGTACGTGCCTACCTGCTGACCCACGACCCGGCCTTCCTCAGCGCCGCGCTGCGCGCCACCGGGCCCCTGAAACGCACCGTCGATCAGCACGGGGTGAGGGCCGTGTTCATGAACAAGTTCGATTGGTACGAGGAGTACCCCACCACGCCCAGCTCGTTTGTGCTCAACGGCTTCATCTACGCCCTCATTGGGCTGTACGACGTGGCCGAAACAGCGGGAGACAAGCTGGGCCGCGAGGCGGAGGTTCTCTTCAGCCGAGGAATCGAGTCTCTCAAGGCCATGCTGCCTCTCTTTGACACCGGCTCCGGCACCGTCTACGATCTGCGTCACTTTGTCTTAGGCACGGCCCCCAACGTGGCTCGCTGGGACTACCACACCACACACATCAACCAGCTGCAGCTCCTCGCCTCCTTCCACAGCACCCCCATCTTCAGAGACTACCTCAAGCGCTGGAAGACCTACCTGAAAGGAGGCCGTGCCAAGCACAACTAGCCTAGAGTGCTTTTCCCAAAACCATAAGTTCCTAACCTATTAGCAACTTAGTTGGTTGGCAATGGGAAATTGCTTTGCAACCAACAAAGTTGCTAACTTAGTTTTCGGGACACCCTGTTTCACTGGGTGTCCTGCTGTTCATAGTGTGAAGCAGCTTTGCACACTTTTTCAAATCAAATCTATGTTACTTTGACAATGTTTTTACTCCTCCAAAACATTGTGGCTATTGGACCAGATCCTAGAAAACCAGCTGATTAGTTTCTGTAGAAAAGCATGTACCTTGTCTTGGCTGAGCATGGGTACATATTTGTACATACAGGCCAGGCAGATTTGAGAACAGGCATAATCTTATAGAAGTAAATACTGGCCAAAATGTTGTTTGAGTCCCAGTATAAACCAACTAGCCTGACGAGCCAGACCCACATTAAAATGTAGGATCTGGGCACTCACCGTTCGCAGTGCTCAGTCCGAGGGGCGGGATAATCGGTGTCTTTCAAATCCCCTCTGCATGCAATAGGACAGCGCTATGAGTCCCATGCGTTTCCAACCAGCGGAGCTAGTTGGCTAGTTCAAACTTTTGCCAACTTAATAAAAGCTTAACTCGTGTCACACTGTTCGCCAACAGCAACATCCATCTTATTTGTTTTCAAGTAGCAGGGAATTCAAACCGTTGCAACTCTGCCATCAATTATTATGTTAAGCCCGCCTAAGACTCTATACACAATTTGATTGGCCTCATAGAAGTTTAATTTTTCAAGCTCACAAGCCAACGGAGAGTTGCTCGACTAGCCCTGGCAGCAAATGTAACTTGCTGCCGCTAGGGGGCATCTAGATTTCTAGGCTATAAACCAACATTATGCTGCTTCAGTCTAATCCACTTTTATAGGATCACCTAAAGAGTAGCATTAGACTCGCTGAAATCTTAGATTTAGATTTAGAATTAGATTCACTTCACTTTATTGCAGCAGATAAAATAAATGATTCATGAGGCGATCTTATCCGCGGCCATGAAGACCGTAGCCTAAATCAGCTATAGACTATTATGTCCCCCAAAGCTACTTTCACAATAACTTTCACAGTTTTCAAAGTTCAAAGTTCTTGAAATTGAGAATTTTGTTCTAACTGCATTAACAAGTATCTGAACCAATAGCCACTGCCTTTTCAAAACCACATCTCAATTTTTCTACTGTGTCTACTGTGAATAAAAAGCACATATCCCCCAGTGAGACATACAGTAGCCTACTGTGGGTTAGCTACATGTCCCCAATAACATACAGTACGTTAAGTAAGCTATATCCCCAGTGACATACAGTACTTTAAGTAGGCACATGCTGCACATCCCCAGTGGCATACAGTAGGCTACTTTGGGTAAGCTACATGCTACATATCGACATTGACATAGGGCCTAGGCTACAGTACTTTAGGTAAGCTACATGCTACATATCCACATAACGCACCCCCCCCCCCCACACACACACACACACACTACCCCCAAACACACACACACTCACTCTCTCTCTCTCTCTCTCTCTCTCTCTCTCTCTCTCTCTCTCTCTCTCACACACACACACACACATTAGAGCGCCCCCCTCAGACACACTAGAACACCATCCCAAAAGGTGTCAGGGATACATTTCCCCGAGCACCTCAAAAGATGAAGCTTGCTCCACAGTTGCAGTGCTTCCTCGGAATGTCTGTTGCACAGTCCTGCATAGATTTCCTTCATCTACTAATTAAATGTAGTTATAGAAGAGGAATCATTCAGTAAACACTCTTAGCAGTGCAGTCAGAGCAGTCAGTTAGCACTTTAAACTACATTTAATTTAAAAGATGTTTGTTATGCTGTGTGTTTTTTCTGCTGTACAGTAACTCTTTGGTTTGTGTGTGTGTGTGTGTGTGTGTGAGAGAGAATAAATATTCTTGCCTCGGAGGTGAATTGAGAAGAAAATGAGAAGAACACGGTTTCATGCTTACAGATCAAGTGTTGAGTAAACCTGATTTTACAGATGCACAACAATGCTTACAGAAGAACTGTCCAGCAAGTCTGAGATATGTGCCCAATCTCCTGGTACTACACCCATGCACAGTGTCAGGCCTCATCCAAGTTCTGCAATGATTTGAACAGGGTTTGTGAGGCCTGTGAGGAATTCTACATTTTGTAGGCTATAGGGTATTCTTTATCAGTGCCAACTTATTTGAATGTGTGCAATAAAAGTTGATATTCGTCTGTTAATTTCCTGTCTTCACTTTTGTCTGATCACATTAAAGAGAGGATGTCCCATGCTTAACTTAAAAAAAAATCTGTATGCGAGGCCGATAGTTTAGTAGGATAGTAGCCAACGTGGATTAACTGGCAGAGTTTACAAATTAATATAACATTCAGAAAGCCTGGCGGGCCATCCTATATCATTGAAATGTATAGTCTGGAATCGAGCCATTCACCTCACTTAATCCAAGGGGCGGGCAGAGAATTGTCTTTCAAACTGCCTAGGCATGCAATAGGCCAGCGCTACGACCATATCCGGTCGGCAAAGCGGCAAATACATCCTTCTTTGAAAGGAATGACTTAAGTGCATTGTGTTGCTCAACTTTCAAAGAAAACCAACAAGTCCGATTCAAACAACCGCTCTTCGTTCGCCATAGCCACCTTCCTTGTTGTTCACCGTCGCAGGACTGTCGTCATCCTGTTAAGCCCGCCTTAAGACTCTCTAACAAAATAGAGCGCTGTGATTGGATGACGTCCACGGCGTCAGCCAATAGAAATCCCTATAGTTTGATACTAGACGTACAGGCTGAGCAAATTAATTTGCCGCCGCTAGGGTGCGTCTAGATTTCTAGGCTAACATTCAGATGTATTATGTAGAAATTAAACATAATGTCCTATAGAGGGAGAGCAGCTTCACAGAAGAGAACTTCTGATGAACTTCTGCAAATTTGAGGAAAAGTTGGTAAACCACCCTTCTTACCTAATTTGAGGGTGCTGATTCTGAATATTTTGTTTACCAAGCTCAATTCTGAGTTCTAAGCCGCATAATCAGCATTTTCACATAAAATAGCGATTATTTTTGCTTATTTTTCCCTAAATTGGGTTGATTTCAAAAGTAATCACTAAAACCAAATAAAAGTGTTCTCTAAATACATGTTTGAGCATTAAAGAAGCCATACTATAGTTTATTAACGTATTTAATGGGAAAATGATTACAGTTAACATGTAATAAACTCGGAAATTCTAATCAAAACACAACCATTATTTTATTGCTAACATGTGAGTCACTCGTGGTGTTTAATGCATTTCATCACAATAACAAATTGCACAGATAACCTTCAACTCAGAATATATCAATGAATAGCGGGAATAAGCCTAATGCAGAACTGCATCTACCGTCAGCAACAACCGACAAGTAAAAAACATTTTACTTCTAGTAACACTGGATTTGGTATGTGTGCTTGCCTCCATACTAGAGCTTGATAATGTGCTCTTCTAATATGCCATTGAGCAGCATCACTTGTTGGTGGTAGAGCCTCCGATCCTCGACATCTAGAAAACAGTGGCTCTGTCATAGTGTTGTCACGATACCAAAATTATAACTTCGATACAATACTGTACCTGCCATAAATATCTTGATACTCAATACTGAAACGATATCCAAAAAGATAGAAAGAAAAGAAAGGACACAGGCCTCCTCCAAGAGTATTGAGTCATTTGTGTTGAATTTGGTGCACTTTTGGTCAATTCTGGGTTTTAAACTTCTAAACTTCCTACATAATTATTATTTTTGTTGTCAGCAAAATAGTAGTTTGTGTGTGATTAAGTCCTTTATTGTTTGTTATAGCTCATTTATATTGTGTGATTTTTTGGCAATAAATTACCTTTAAATAGCCAAAGTAGGCTAGATCAAGGTCGGTGTTCAAAATACTGCATGTAAATCACTTAATGCTATGCAGAAGAGCTTAATCTTTAGGCCATCTGATGTAGGATACCCAAGGCCTTCCTGTGTTTATGGGATTTCTTTGACAGTTGCAAAGGGAAAAAAGTGAAGATAGTCTTCTTTGCTACCAGTGTTATTTAATAAGTACGTTTAACCATTCTTTGGGTCTTAATCAGATAGGCCTACACCATTATTACATTACATTACATTACATTACATTTGGCTGATGCATTTTTAACCAAAGTGACTAACAACATGGTAACAGTTAAGTTTTAAAGCAATTCTCTCAACAATTTTTTAGGACAATTTAAAAACGGTAGAGTACAGTAAGAATAAGTGCATCAGTGAGTGCTGTTTTTAAACAGTTGAGTGTCAGTTGAAGACGGGTGGTAAGTGCTAGGAACAGCAAGACTTGTTGGTGCTATGAAAGGAGATGTTCTCTAAAGAGCTGGGTCTTCAGGAGTTTTTTGAAAATGGAGAGGGATGACCCTGCCCTTGTAGGAACTGGCAGTGTGTTCCACCAATGAGGAACAACAAATGAGAAAAGTTTGGATTGGCCTGAGCGTATCTGTTGCAATATCTGTGTGCATTCCTACATTAGGTCTATTTCTTTGATAGTCAGCATCATTTGCTACCACATAACAAATACCAAATAACAATACAAAAGTTCCTTACAAACTTTCCTGCATACTTCTTAAATGTGCTGCAGTCAGATGGGTGTCCTAAAGACATTACTAGATCTTGAGCATCTATTACCAGTGTTGAATGAGCAGTTTTTGCAGTGATCACTACTGGACATTCCACATTGCTAGACAGCACTTGAGTGAGGATAGACTTATTTCCACTTCACAAATAACCATCGCTATCTGCAATAGCTACAGTACAGGGACATTAATCAGTTCATAGCTGAGGGTTTGTCCTAGGTCCACTTCCCTTTCAGCATCATATGTAATAATGATGCACTGGGGAATGTTTCTTTTTGTTGCACTATAAGGGATATCTTGTCTAAATTTTTTGCAAATAATGCAATCTCCATAGCACTCTTCAGCAACCCTCAAACATGCACACTTCCATTTTTTTGCATGGCTGGAATTTGAATGATAGGAAAGTGCATCAGTGAGATGTTTTAACTAGGCAAGCACAGTCGCCTTTACAGTAAAAAAAAAATAGTGTACAGTGTAAATCCTCTGTAAATACTGACAACTGTTCATAATAGTTAGTGACAAAGTACTTTCTACAGAAAAATGAGCAGTCACCTACTATTCTATCAATTTATTTTTAAGGAATCTATTTTGCTTCTAAACGTCATACTGAATTTTAGCTATTATTTCAATTTATATTTAAATTTTAGCTTATTTTCATTTGCCACCTTGAGGGTCATTGGGGTAATTCCTATCCTGTCCTACAACATATCTGATACATAAAGAATATATTAATGCCTTATTTTTTGCAATTCCTATGATATCTGATGGCAAAACCAAAAAGTATGTGAATTATGCTAAGTATGCTAATTAGCAAGCTTAAAACTCAAAATTGAGCTTGGTAAACAAAATATTTGAATTCAGCACCCTCAAATTGTGTGAAATAGCCCCTTTACTTTTCCTCAAATTTGCCAACAGGACTTTTTCTGAACGTTTGTTAACTATCTGCTCTCCCTCTACTATACATGTATTGGATTTCTTCTTGGAGTTCTATGATATGGTATTTTACATGGACGTATCAAAATAAAAAGAAAACAAGAAGCAAAAAATTACGTTACAGCTAAGTTAAACTCTGTGCTCGATTAGTTACGCATACACTACATCTCCGCTCAACTACTCGTCCTGAGTTGGCCAAGAGGGGTATCTTAGCCTTCTCTCTGAATTGTTGAATTACTAGCTAATGCTAGCGCCGTGTTTTTGCTTTACCTGCCTAGCATATTTAGACGAACAATCTCCTCGTTTTAAGACAATGTTGTAAATATTTATTTACATTGAATTAGTCAGCAGGGAACGTAAAATATTATGCAGTTCCAGATATATGGAAAACAATAACAGTCCAACAACAAGCTGGACTGGCTAACTACCAGGTTAGCATGAACGCTAACGTTAGTTAGCTACGCCTACGATGAATAATTTCAACAGTCGGACTGGTAAAAAAGGTGAGCCACAACAAATCTTCAACACAACAAAGATTACAGTACATTAATATATACATGCATCATTAAAATCAACATGGCACAAATAGCATTGAATGACGAATCAATGTTATACGACGGCTAACGTTAACGTTACACCTTCCCATCGAACTGGTGTTTTAACGAAAGCTAATGATAGCCAGCTAAAGTTAGCTAGCGATAGTGCGAACTATTTAGCTTGAGTCGTTATTTAGGTAGGCAATCGTCAAGACTATTGTTACTATGTCACATATTTTCACAAATGATTTTTACATGCTGAATGAGTTGGAGAGATGGTATGGCTTGCGGGCCACTGCGTGTTTTGTTTGTTTGACTATTTAAACCTAGCAAGTCCCGGCCCTTTAGCAAAATTTAGAATCTACTTTGGTTTTATTATGATTTTATTTTCTTGGCAAAATGCAGCAGCCAGATGTAACAGTGCTGACGTGGGGAGACAGATCAACTAACATTACGTAAGGGTCGTGTAACTATAAGACTGTTAACGTTACTGTTACAGTTTGTCCATCGCTCCATTTTGATTAGCTAACGTTACATTTGATTAGCTATGTTGCACCCCAGTTAAATCCTTTTTTTGGGGGAATTCAAGTTGTAATCCCCATAACATTTCCCTTAACTAACTCACAATCTGTAAGTTCGCAAAGAGAAATTGAACAACTCGATGATGTGCAATGGTATAAGAAATGCTGATAAAACAAGGCGGAACAGTATCGCTTTATTGTAGACGTCAGATTGGAAGAGAGGGCAAACCACAAAGATTCTGGCTAGTTTTTCTTCGAGTTGATGGAAACAGAATTACACAATGATCATCAGTGTTTGGACATATGCCTGTCTTGGACATAAAATAAGGCCTTCTGTCTTGGTTTAAATTAATGTGGCTGAGCCTGCCAAGGATTCATGCGCTTTCCCACTCGATGTTCTCTCGTGGTACTCTTTTGTTCCATATGAAACCAAATTCTTGCGATGTAAATGTACCCCCACAAACGGACCCACAGTAGAACTCTTTGTGCATGTCATATTTCACCCTGTTCCAGAAGATGATTTCCTATGTCTCTCAGAGATTACCGTTTCAGAGATGTGGCTTTGCCCATATAGGCCTGTGCCAGTTATTTTTAGGATCTAGACGTAGCTATTCTGAAACTTTAATTTGAGGAGTACTGCAGAATCCTCATCATGCTCTCACCAACTCATTGTGGCCCTCTGACTATTGGGCTGGCAGCCCAGAGAATGTGTGGCTAGACGCTGCAGACTCACTGACCAGCCTGAGTGGGAGGAAGTACCCTGAGCACCATGGCGACGCGGAACAGGAACTCCGTGCAGATCCTGTTGGGACGGGAGAGAGGTGCCACGGTGTTGGGCTCGCAACGCTTTCTGCAGCAGTTGGTGGAAGAGAGGACTCGATGGATGAAATGGCAAAGCCAGGTACTAAGCTCCCATCCCAACTGTCATCTCTTCAATTGGCCAAGCATGTTACCAGATGTGCACTATGAGTCGGTCCACACCTAGAGTGATCAGAGGGCAGACCCGTGGAAGCCAGGGTTCTGTCAGTTTCTGTAGTTTCTGTTGAATCCCTTGGAAGCTCTGGGTAAGTTAGTGTCTGCAGGTTAGTGTTAGTGGTTAATTTAGTAAATTACTGTCTGTAGCTCTGGGTAAGTTAGTGTCTGCAGGGATAAATGACATTTGTGTCACTTGGGGTTGCAAATGTGTAAGAAGATGCTTTGTGGCTATGGTGAGGGGTAGGATGAGTGGGGTGGATAAGGTGGGTGGAAGGGATATATAGATAGATACTGTATTCATCCAGAGGGAAATTTTAGGCATCCAGTAGCTTATAAGCAACCATAACACAACAAACACACACACTGTATGTCTCACATACATACAGTGCAATACCTTTGCTTATTATTAAATATTAACTATGACTATGAAAAGAAACAAGTATGAACAAGAAAAATAATATACTAATATTATATAATAGGGAATAAGTTATAAAATGTAGATGTTATGACCACAGTCCAGATTATGTAGGAGGGCTAATATACAGTTGTCTGTAAGACAGTCAGGTGTAAGTGATATAAGGGTAGGGGCTGAGAGAGACACGCTAATGCTGAAAAGTCCATTTCTCCCCTCCCCTTTTGTGTGGTATTGAAAAGTTGGATGGTCCAGGGGTGAAGGGTAGAATGAGTAGGGTGGGTAGGAGTGGTGGAAGGGGTAGATTGAGTGGGGTGGGAGGGGTAGGATGAGTAGGGTGGGTAGGAGGGGTAGGATGAGGAATGCCACATTTCCTTAGTAAAAGGTCTCCGCTCCTTCTAAGGTGACCTCCTGTTTAGTGTCTTCGGCTTAGTTCATACACAGACTATTCAGTCCTGAGTTATTATATCTAGTGCGAATGACACTAAGGATAGAGAGACAGTGCAGCCCCGTGCTGGATGCCAAGCACTAGATCAAAGGTCTAAAGAGCCAGACACTGAGATGAGGGCGTTCGGGCAGCAGGTGTGTAATAATCTGCATAATATCTGTGTGGACGACACAGCACAGGGCCCCGACCCAGGGGGCTGTGCCCAGCTAGACATGTGTAAGATGTGTACTTTATTGTTGTCTGTGTGAGATGTGTGTTTTATGACTGTATGAGAGAGATGTGTGCTTTTTGATCATGTTTGTGAGGTGTGTTTTAGGACTGTGTGTGTGTGTATGTGTACAGACGTGAGCTTTATGTGTGTGTTTTTCTGAGTGCGTGCTGATCTGAGTGTGTGTGTGTGTGTGTACATGACATGTGGGCTTTATGGATCTCTGATTGTATCCGAGTGCATGGTGATCTGAGTGGCATTAGAGGAGTGAAACAGGCAAGATCCGATCCTAATACCAGGTGTGGGTGTGTGCATGTGTTAGCAATGTGCAATTGTTCTGAGAGATATTTAATTTGCAGTATAATTTTTTCGAAAGTAAAGCTTCAGTTTAGTATTCCAAATTTCACTTTAAGTTGGGCCACTTCTGATTGGTGAGCAAGCCTAATACATGAGAAGCACAGCACTCCTGTTAGGTGTGCTTCACTGTCTCTCTCACAAGGAGGATGACTTGAATATAAACTTAATAGTGACCAGATTAACCACTGGGAGAGAGTGGCGTGCTGCCCAAGTCTGTGTGTGAGATGTGTGCTTTATGAGTTGTGTGTGTTTGTGTATGTGTGTGTTTTTGCGAGAGATGTGTATTTTAGGATGTGTGTGTGTGAGATATGTCCTTTACTGTATGACTTTGTGTGTGTGTGTGTGTGTGTGTGTGTGTGTGAGTGAGTGAGAGATGTGTACTTTATGACGTGTGTGATGTGTGCTTTATGTATGTGTGTGTGAGTGAGATGTGTGCTTTATGACTGTGTGTGTCTGTGTGAAATGTGTGCTTTATGACTGTGTGTGTCTGTGTGAAATGTGTGCTTGATGACTGTGTGTGAGGTGTGTGCTTTATGACTGTGTCTGTGTGAAATGTGTGCTTGATGACTGTGTGTCTGTGTGAAATGTGTGCTTGATGACTGTGTGTGAGGTGTGTGCTTTATGACTGTGTGTGTCTGTGTGAAATGTGTGCTTGATGACTGTGTGCGAGATGTGAGGTGTGTGCTTTATGTCTGTGTTAAATGTGTGCTTGATGACTGTGTGTGTGCTTTATGACTGTGTGTGTCTGTGTGAGATGTGTGCTTGATGACTGTGTGTGAGGTGTGTGCTTTATGACTGTGTGTGTGAGATGTGTGCTTGATGACTGTGTGTGATGTGTGCTTTATTACTATTCCTGGCATTGTGTGTCTCCACAGAAGGTGGAGTTGCCGGACAGTCCTCGCTCAACATTCCTACTGGCCTTTAGTCCAGACAGGTAGGCATGATGGACACACACACACACACACAAAACAAGGAATCTGCTGGCCTCTCTGACTCTCACTGACTGACACTCTCTCACATACACACATACATGTACGTATCCACACACACACACATGATTAGTGGTATGCTGAGCGTAAAGCCAGAAGTGTGTTTAAATTTGACACAGTGGCGAACGATCCTGTTGGACTTTTTTTCTTTGAACTTTTACATATATACTTTTTTAATCGTAAAATTGTTGTTTGTTTAAACTCTAAACAAAATGGCCAACACCAAGTCAATTGACACAAACCTTTGCCTGTGCTTGGTGAATATGGTGAACACACCTCTGTGTTTAGACTCAACATCCCTCTGATCCGGTTTGGTAGTTGTGGGGTCTTTCAACTGGTTTGGTAATTGGGGTTCGGTAGCTCACCCCCCATGCCCCCTTAGCCTCCACCACTCATATTATCTGTGATATCTGTCCTGTTGTTGTTATTATCAACATAATGGATTCACATACTGTCATATCCCGAATATAAGATGCATCCTGTAAATAAACCTAATTTGTGCGTTAACTGCAGTCTATTTTAGAATACTGCATTCTATTTTAGATTACTGAATTCTGTCACAAAATGACAACAATCCAAGTGATTCTCTGCATCAATTGATCTGAGCCTTTTTTGTGGACCCTGCTAGTCCAAGGTTTACAGTTTTCATCTAGTCTTCCAGTCTCAATGGAGTGGGCAATCATCCGGAAACTTCTAGTTTTTAGCGTTAGCATTTAAACCCTTCCTGGTTCGCTAAGGATCTCTGGGAAAAATGAATGGGAAAATAAAGTGTGAGTGGAGGAAGCAGCAGTAGAAAACCCTGTATTTGGGAAAGGACGCTGTTTCTAGAGATAATACAGCTCTGGGAAAGAAAGACCACTGCACATTTTTCTGCCTACCGTTGCTGAGTGGCATTCGAATTTGTTGACGGTCATATTCAAATTTGCAGTGGTCTCTTAATTTTGAACATGACTGCCAGCTCATTCGAATTTCACTCAGCAACCATAGGATGACATCAGAAAAATGTTCAGTGGTCTCCTCATTTTTTTCCAGAGCTGTATACACCCACAGTAAACTGGTGGTCTCTCTGACTCTCTCACACACATACACACACAAACACAGACACATACACACACAAACACATACACACACAGACACGCAAAAAGAAAAAAACAAACACGTGCTGGTGTTTCATCCCTCTCCCTCACAGGAAACTGATGGCCTCCACTCACGTGAACCACAACATTTACATCACGGAGGTGCAGACTGGGAAGTGTCTGCATTCTTTGGTCGGCCATCGTAGGACGCCCTGGTGCGTGACCTTTCACCCCACCATCCCAGGCCTAGTGGCCTCTGGCTGCCTCGATGGAGAGGTCCGCATCTGGGACCTACATGTGAGTCAGCCTTGACATCCGCGCGCACGCACCCACACACGCACATGCATTCACACACTCTGACTTACACATTGCCTTACACACACACACACTCAAACTCACTCACACTGGCTTACACACTCACTCACTTATACACTGGCTTACACACACTCACTCACACACTGGCTTACTTACACACACACTCACTTACTCGCTGGCCTACACACACACTCACTTACTCGCTGGCCTACACACACATTCACTTACAAACTCGCTTACACACACATTCACTTACAAACTCGCTTTCAACTGGCTTATAAACTCTCATTCAGACTTGTCACTCAAGCATGTCACCTACACACGCATTCAGGCTGCCGCTTACACACACACAGATTACACACATATCCAGAGCTGATCCAGTGATTGTTGCGCTGTGTGTGTGTGTGTGTGTGTCAGGGTGGGAGCGAGAGCTGGTTCACAGAGAACGATGTGGCCATCGCCTCCCTGGCGTTCCACCCCACCGCTCAGCTCCTGCTCATCGCCACCAACAACGAGATCCACTTCTGGGACTGGAGCCGGCCAGAGCCATTTGCTGTGGTCAAAACGGCCAGCGAGATGGAGAGAGTCAGGTGTGTGTGTGTGTCGTGTGTGTCCTGTGACTATGCACCAGTAGGGCACTGAGGACACTAGTGAATTAGTCACATTCACATTTTTCCAGCTGTTGTTTTAGCCTCTGCATTGCCTTTAAAATACAGAAATAATGGGATCTAACTGTTGTCTTTAGACTGGTGAGATTTGATCCTCTCGGCCACAACCTTTTGACTGCTATAGTGAACCCATCCAGTCAACAGGTGAGTGCGTGTGTGTGTGTCTGTGTCTGTGTCTGTCTGTCTGTCTCTGTGTGTGAAACTGAAGAAGGAAGGGTTGGATTTGATTACAATGCAGGCTACTTCCAAATACTGTTTCCATGCACCTTCCCTGGTTGTAACTATTTTCATGAGAACTCGAAGACATTTAAATGCCTAAATATTGCAGATGGGTAATTGATGGTATCCAAAGTGTTTTGGACTCAAGCCCCAATGTTCATTTCCCATTTTAATCTGGCATTACTCATGTCTCTGAAATGCAGGACACTTACAGCACGCTTTTCGGTGCCTCACGCTTTTTTCACGTCAGTTGTGAATCGTGCAGATCCAAAGAGTTTTTTTTTTGGGGGGAGGGGGGGGTGTCTGATCATCTGGGATGCTTTCCGGCGACTCTAGCTTTTTCACGTCATCTACCGCAGGCTACCAGAGGAACCAGAGTGTGCTGCCATCTGACTGATCATCCAGAACCATACAATAATAAAATTAGGCTATTCCGCCTGTCAATAACGAAGTTCGAACTAGACAGTAACCGACAAATTTTTTTTTTTATGTAACCTAGGCCTAGTATGTTATGTGGGAATTGCAAGAAAACTAGTGAAAACAATTCCTTACTTTAACCACGCAATTGCGTGTGTCATTTATTAAAATGGTAGGAAAACTGAATCAAAGACGGCACCGTCCATCAACAAAAACAGCACGGAGTTAAACGTAATTTTAAGTCCCAGACATTAAAGGGACAGCGATCACTCCAGACATAGGCCTACACCACGAGTGATGAACGTGAAATGCTTTGAGCAGCCAACTAAACACTGCATTTAGATGACAATAGAACCACTCTAATCTAGCTAATGGTAAAGTATATAGCATTCACTTTTTAAGCATTCAATAGCCTAATGGAAACTTGTTTAGTCAGTTAAATTGTTCTCATAAAAGGAACAGCAGGTCTACAGAATATTCCAAATAGGCTAATTTCCTTTCACTTCTACTTCTACTGCAACATATGAGTTTAAACCATGTTTAACTACCTGATTCCACAGTCAATGTTCAGTATTTGGCTTGCAAGTAAACTACCAGTGCTTTTTCAAAGTTCTCAATGTCTTGTTTTAAATGTCAGGGCCCTCGGAAGTCTACCAATGAAGTGTGGAGATACATTGAGCCTCGTAAATGGGTGTAAAACAGTGATTTATTTGCATGGCTAGCCCGATGCCGAAGCACCACTATTGAAAAAGCTGTTGGTAGCATCGGCTAACTAGCGCCAGATTTTGGAGTGCAGGGGACAAGCCGAGATTGGCTATGAGACATACGTTCACACTCGGTATCATGTTTCAATACACTTTAGGTCAGTATCACACCGGAATTCTCCTTTAAACCTATAAGTTAAGTTAAGATAAGATAAGTTGTGTTTCTCTCTTTTTTCACCACACGTGTGTTTGCATCCCTGTAAATGACCAGTCTGCCCTTCCGTGTGTGCGTGAGTTTAATACGTGTGTGTGTGTGTGTTCTTGCGTGCCTACGTGTGATGGATATTTGTAGTAGGCTGTTGCTGAGCCGTCTGTTCCCCCTGTTAGAATGAAGAGGATTCGGAGGCGTCGATGGACGGCCTGGAGATGCCGTTGCCACGTCAGCGCTCTGTGCGCTCGCCCCCCGTGCGTCGCACGCCCATTCTGCACAACTTCCTGCATATGCTGTCGCCCCGCTCCCAAGTGCCCCTGCCCTCAGATATGCCCCGCAGGGGCTCCGAGGGGCGCGACCTGCCCTCTATGCCCCTGTTCCAGTACCCCTCCCGGGCGCCCCCCGGTGCCCCTGCCCCCACTCCAGGCTGCACGCGCCACCTAGACTCCGTGTGCTACTGCGGACGCTGCACCTCTGGCGCCCCCTACCTGTCGGTTACGGGCCAGAACCCTCAGACCCAGACTCAGCCCGCGCCCCCCCAGCCCGTCCCCTTCAGCTTCACGCCACGCTTCTCCATCGAGCCGCAGCCCTCGCCCGCCCCCGGGGCCCCCGAGAGGCCCTCGGCCTTCAGCAGCGTGCACAGCAGCGCAGAGGGGCCCTTCGTCGCGCACGCGGCCGCGGGGTCCGAGCCCTGGGGGCGGGAGGCGGAGGGCGTTTTCCCCCCGAGGACCAGCGCGTCGTCCTCGTCCCCGTCGCCGGTGCCGGGCCTGCGTCCGGCGGAGGCCTCGTCCTCGTCCAGCGCGCCCATCTACACGTCGGCCAGCGAGGGTCGCGGACCGCCGGCAGCCTCGGGCGCGGAGGCGGCCGCCTCGCTCAGGCCCGGCCACGGCACCAGCAGCGGGCACCACCCCTTCTACGACGGTGGCGCGCGCAGCCAGAGCCCCGCCTCCATCCGCAACGTGCTGCAGTGCAACCTGAGCCGCTACTTCATGGAGTACGAGCGCATGCAGGACGGCGAGCGCCTGGCCCGGGGGGGCGGCCTGGCTGCGGCCGGTAACCGAGAGGCCATGCAGCAGCTGCTTAGCAACAATAACCATGGCGGCGAGGGCGCGGGCACCAGCGGCGAGGCGGAGAGACCCGGCCCGTCCCACTACCAGCCCCCCGGCCCCACCCCCACCCCCGCCCCCCACGCCCACGCCAGCCTGAACCGCTGCCGCTCCTGCCACAACCTGCTGACCTATAACCACGACACGCAGCGCTGGGAGCGCTCCGGCCCCTCGTCCTCGTCCACGCAGGACTCCGTGGCCTCCGCGTCCCCCGGCCCCTCCTCCTCCTCGTCCGCCTGGCCGCTCTCGCTCTCGGCGCCGGGAGGCTCGCAGGATGCCCCTCCCCCTGAAGGGGCGGCGTTGCAGCCTGGCGAGCCGACCTTTGACCCCCAGCAGCCGGCGGAGGTGCGTCACGTGGTGCCGCGGGAGGCTCCGCTGGGCCTGCAGTGTCTGGTGTACAGCCAGGACCGTCGGCAACGCGAACGCGAGCGGGAACGTGCCCGACCCCCCCTGCCCCCCCCACTGCTGTCCCGCAGGCCTGTGGAGCCCGCTGCCCAGGACGCCTTAAACCAGGAAGTGCCTGTGGAGCCGCCCGACGAGGACTCTTTACGCAGGTGAGCACCTCACAAACCTCACCTCAGGGAGCCGGGGCGGGGGGGCGGGGTGAGTGTGTGAGTGCATGTGGGTGCCCACATAGGTGCGTGTGTGTTGGTGCTTGTGTGCGTGTGTGCGTGTGTGTGTGTGTGTGTGTTTGCTCCTGCTGAACTGTGTGTGCGTATGTGTGAGTGCATGTGGGTGCCCACATAGGTGCGTGTGTGTTGGTGCGTGCGTGTGTGTGTGTGTGTGTGTTTGCTGCTGCTGAACTGTGTGTCTGCATATGTGTGAGTGGATGTGGGTGCACACATACAGTACCAGTCAGAAGTTTGGACACACCTACTCACTAACATTAACTAACATTATAAGATGTTGTAAGAATAAGTGTATGTGTAGGATGAATAGTATGAAGAGCAGTAAAATATGGCTATGTATAAGTGTAATTACAGTATGTACAAATTATAGATAAATAATAGAACATTATGGGTGGGAATAATTATAGTATAAATAATATAACACAGATAGGGTAGTGAATTGTCCGGGGGGGTTGGGGAGAGTTTAATCTAGTCTATTTGGTAGCCTACTAGAGTTATTTCTCTGTGACAATTCTGTACGTTCATCTGCTTTGCTGTTTTATTTTGAATCTCCCCTGGTGGGGAAGACTATCAAATGGCTTTTAAAATTGGCCCACCATGTAGTGCCATTGGAAGTCCAGTGAAGCCGAGCGTCTATGGGGTTTTTGATGTATCGTGTCGTCACAGCAATGTATTAGGGGTGCGAAATCACGATAGATGACCGGCAAAGCCTTATTGCTGAACGAACTAGCCATGAAGTTGAACACGTTTTTAGCATGTTCTAATTGGAAGGGTAGGCTAATGTAATACAGTATTATTTGATGCAATTTTTCGTAATATTTTAGAGGAGGCTGAGCTTCCCTATGTAGTCTTAGAGCAATCGCCTCTGGTGTGTGTATGCTCCTGCTGAATTGTGTGTGTCTGCTGTGAGCAGTAATGTGTGTGTGTGTATGTGTGTATGCTCCTGCTAAACTGTGTGTGTCTGCTGTGAGCAGTAATGTGTGTGTGTGTGTATGCTCCTGCTGAACTGTGTGTGTCTGCTGTGAGCAGTAATGTGTGTGTGTGTGTGTGTGTGTACTGTGCTCCTGCTGAACTGTGTGTGTCTGCTGTGAGCAGTAATGTGTGTGTGTGTATGCTCCTGCTGAACTGTGTGTGTCTGCTGTGAGCAGGCGGCTGCTGGAGTCCTCCATCATCTCTCTGTCCCGCTACGACATGACAGGATCTCGGGATCACCCCATCTACCCCGACCCTGCCAGGTAACCACACCCCCCACCCGTGAGTGTGTGTGTGTGTGTGTGTGTGTGTGTGTTTTGGACATTTTCACTTAGGGGTGTAAAATTGTTTATATTATATTATAATTGTTTGTGTGTGATTCAGGTGAATCTAAGTATTTGTGTGTGTGTGTGTGTGATCCAGCTGACTTTGTATATTGATGTGTGTGTGTGTGTGTGTGTGATGCAGGTTGTCTCCGGCTGCCTACTACGCTCAGCGGATGATCCAGTACCTCTCTCGGCGGGACAGCATCCGCCAGCGCTCTCTGCAGAACCGCCTTCGCACGCTCTCGTCATCGTCGGACAGCCAGGTCCCCAGCCCTACCGCTGCCATGGAGACGGCCGACGTGGACTACGAGGAGCTGGAGTGAGTTTTCAGCTCGGCTGCCATCCCCAAACCACATCAGATCAGCATGCCTCACCCGGGCACAGCATTCTCTAACCACACCATCTGCTTTCGTGTGTGTGTGTGTGTGTGTGTGTGTGTGTGTGTGTGTGTGTGTGCCCCCGCGCTATAGGGACCCTGGGGACAGGACAAGGCACAGAATGCCTCGGAACACCCGAATGTCTGCGCCATCTCTCGGCCGCTTTGTTCCACGGTCAGTAAGAGTGTGTGTGTGTGTGTGTGTAGCCTGTGTTCAGATTGAGCGGGGTGTGTGTATGTAGCAGCCTGTGTTCAGATTGAGCGGGGTGTGTGTATGTAGCAGCCTGTGTTCAGATTGAGCGGGGCCTGTCTTTGTGTGTGTGCGGCCTGTATTCAAATTGAGCAGGTGCTGTTGGTGTGTGTGTGTGTGTGTGTGTGTGTGTGTGTGTGTAGCCTGTGTTCAAAATTGAGCAGGTGCTGTGTGTGTACCCTGTGTTCGGGTTGAGCAGGTGCTAGTGTGTGTGTGTGTGTGTAGCCTGTGTTCAGGTGCTGTTGATGTGTGTGTGTGTGTGTGTGTGTGTGTGTGTGTGTGTGTAACAGTGCGGTCTATGCCCTGTAGGAGATTTCTCTTCCCGGAGTACCTGCCTTATGGGATCTTCCACGAGCGCAGCCAGGGGGGCGTGGCCACACACTCCTCCATCAACCGCGTGCTGGCAGGTGGGGCTCGGGCAGGGTGGGGTAGGTGCAGTCAGCTCACACACACACACACATACGTTCTCTCTCACTGGCAGGTGGGGATCGGACAGGGTGGGGTAGATGGAGTCAGCACTGAAGAAGCTGTTTATTTGATTAAAATGTTTTGATTTTGGATGTGTTGAATGGAAACTGCAACAACAAGGACCGCATATGGCAACAGATCGTTAGGTTTTAGTAGACTGGGAAGGCCAAAGAAAAAAGGTGAGTTTTGAGCCTGGCCTTAAAAGCAAAGATGGAGGGGGCATTTTTAATGACCAGGGACAATTTGTTCACAGCCGTGGCGCCACAACAGCAAAGGCTTGGTCACCTTTTTGTTAAAGCCGTGGCCAGGGCACGTGGAGGAGAGCTTTGTCTGCAGATCTGAGTGACCTTGGGTCTTGGTGGTGATGGATGAGGTCAGTAATGTAACTTGGGGCCTGCCCATTTACAGCCTTAAAAACAATCAATAGGACCTTGAACTGTACTCCGGAGCAGGAAGCCGATGCAGAGAAGCCAGGATTGGAGAAATTTGTTTGCCTCTTTGTGCCCATCCGCACAGATGTCGCAGCTCACATCGTTACAATGTGTCACGTGTAAATGTGAGGTGTAGGTGCTCAGTCAGGATTCCTCACCATAGCGACGCTTTGCTTTGGCAGGGGCATCCATCGGGGACGGACAGTCTGCTGTGGCCAGCAACATCGCCAGCACCACTTACCGGCTGCAGTGGTGGGACTTCACCAAGTTTGACCTACCTGAAATCAGCAATGGTAAAAACTCCAACACGTCCTAACACCTAACCTGAACCCTAACTTGCCTCAACCCCAAACACCAGCAACACCACCTAACACCTAACCTGAACCCTAAACTGCCTCAGCCCCAAACACCAGCAACAACACCTAACCTAAACCCTAACTAGCCTCAACCCCAAACACCAGCAACACCACCTAACCTGAACCCTAACTAGCCTCAACCCCAAACACCAGCAACACCACCTAACCTGAACCCTAACTAGCCTCTATAAGACACATGGCACAGTTCAGCCTGCTAACCCAAACCCTGAAACACATGGCTCAGTTCCTCCCAAGTAGTTTCAGACTGAACTGAAATATTGACAGCTGAATAATGATGAATGTGTGTGTGTGTAGGCTCGGTGAATGTGCTGGTTCCACAGTGTAAGATCTATAATGATGCGAGCTGTGACATCTCTGCGGACGGGCAGTTGCTGGCGGTCTTCATTCCCAGCAGCCAGCGAGACTTCCCCGACGAGGGCATCCTGGCCGTCTACTCGCTCGCCCCACACAACCTCGGGGAGCGCCTCTACACCAAGCGCTTTGGTGAGTTCCACACTGTTACTGATCGACACCAAGCGCTTCAGTGAGTCCCACACTGTTACTGATCTACACCAAGCGCTTCAGTGAGTTCCACACTTACTGATCTACACCAAGAGCTTTAGTGAGTCCCACAACTAATCTACACCAAGCGCTTCAGTGACTCCCACACTGTTACTGATCTACACCAAGCGCTTCAGTGAGTTCCACTGTTGCTACTGTAGTGGTTAGCTGAGGCAGCCTGCCGCTCTGTAACTCCATCCTCTCTCTGCAGGTCTCTCTGTAACTCCATGTTTTCTGCTCCCCAGGTCCCAACGCCATCTCCGTCAGCCTGTCTCCCATGGGCTGCTACGTCATGGTGGGCCTGGCCTCCCGCAGGATCCTGCTGCACCCAGCCACTGACCACATGGTGGCGCAAGTGTTCCGCCTACAGCAGCCTCACGGAGGGGAGGCCTCCATCAGGGTGAGTGGACAGCACTGTCAGAATACAGAACACCACAGCAATGCGCTTAATATACTCGCCATTCCTGACCTGTCGTGCGACAATGTGACGTCACAGGAATGCCGTAACTATTTATAGTCGCTAGTCGACACTAGTTGCCGAATTCTGCAACCAGTCAACACTAGTTGCAGTATTCTCCTGAACAGAGGTGTCGCTGTTGTGAAAAGGCTTTTGCTACCTACTTTACACCATAGAAGAAGAAATGTAAACCGTTTTCTGACACCATTTTGACAGCATTGGCGTCAATGCCAGTAGTAAACTAGCCTCTGTGATGATACTTCGGTTGCTGCTCTTCACAACTAGGAGACATTACCATAGTTTCCAAGGTGTGTGCAGCTAGCTGGCTGGCGCTGAGAGATGAGTTTGTGTAATTTCCTAAAGTGGAAAGGTTTTTTTTTTTCAGGTCTTAGCAGATATCCGTTGGTTGTAAATAAATCTCTTTGTTACCTTTTGCTGGATTATTATGTCCCTGAGTCCTAGTGCTTTCCACTTAAGTCCCTGTGTTGCAACTCTCGCTGGTAACTTCATTAACTTATCTAACAAACTATTATAAATTCATGACTGTTGAAGTTCGTTGAATTTGAACGTGGAGATGTAATCAAGCATACAGAGCAGAGGGACAGTGAGCAGCAGCAGCTGGTGGAGAGTGTAGCCTAGTTGAGGCTTCATAATGGCAAGAACTCGATGGAGGAGCAGGTGTGTGGGACATGCCATGCTGACAATGATGATTATGATGACTTGTTAACTGCGATAATATAATGGTATGGTAATAATAACATAAAGCCATCACCCACTGCTGTGATCACAATAACAAATAACGCAACATAAGTTTTCCAAATGAATGACTTGCAAATCCGGGAAGCAAAAGAGTGTCAAATCGATGTTAATTGTTGGTCAGATTTATCAGTTTCCGTTAGATGCCCAAAATTCAACATCGATGGCATGAGTGGTTGGTCTCTCAAAGTAGAGCGTCGAAAGGGTTCTATATCGAAAGGGTTCCCTTACTAAAGATGGGTTATAAGACTGTAGACTGACGGAAATGTAGGCTACAAAACGTCAAGTCATATTCATGCACAAGGCAACTAACCTATAACCATACGATAGGCTACTGAAAGACATGAAAGGGAATGAGTTCATGTAGCTCTACTGTTATTAAATATTTCCAGGAACAAGCATTAAAATTGCCCTGTTTATTTTGTGTTTCAGTTGTCCTATAGTGTTAACTAACTGGTATAAAGTACAATAAGGTCTACCACAATCTAGGTAATTTAGCTCTTTATACATAGTCATTTTTGGTACAATCAATTGCATTGTAAACTTAGTTTAAATGTATTGAATAATTTGAAATGATACTTCTAGCAGAAACTCTTCTTTCATAATTGATTGCATACTTAAATATGGACATGATGTGCTCCATGGCTGCCTCTGATCAGTCAGAGTGATAGCCAGTGAGGCCTACATTTGTCCACTGTCAGTGCTCCACGACTAGCCTGACGAGCCAGACCCACATTGAAATGTAGGGTCTGGGCACTCACCGTTGGCAGTGTTCAGTCCGAGGGGCGGGATAATCGGTTGTCTTTCAAATTCCCTCTGCACGCAATAGAACAGCGCTACAACTCATGAGTCCCATGCGTTTTCCCACCAGCGGAGCTAGTTGGCTTGTTTTGTAACTCCAGTTTTGCCAACTTAAAAAAAGCTTAACTCGTGTCACGCTGTTCACCAACAGCAACATCCATCTTTGTTTTCAAGTAGCAAGGAATTCAAGCCAAACAGTTGCAACAAGCCAAACAGTTGCAACTCTGCCATCAATCATTATGGTAAGCCCGCCTAACATCTCTATGCACGATGTGATTGGCCCTATCAAAGTTTATTTTTTCCAGCTCACAAGCCAACAGAGAGTTGCTAGACTAGCCCGGGCAGCAAATTAAATTTGCTGCCGCTGGGGTGCGTCTAGATTTCTAGGCTAAACCACGACACTTAGTTGAAAATATATGTTTCCGACCGATTTGAGGGCTGCTTGGGCCAAATATGCCAGGGCCGATTTTTCTTTTTTTTTTTTTTTTTTTTTTTCTTGTACCCAACCCCAACCACTTACAGCACAGCAACCCCATCCAGCCCTAACCCCATGGCTCTGCTGCCAGGTTTTGATCTGCCGGAGTGGCAGTGTGCCGACCAGCCAGTTTGTGCCTCACGCCTCAGTAACTGATTTCAGTTTCAGAGATATTTGATGGTGTAGCGCCGGCTCACAGCAACAGCAGCCAAGCTGATCTGATTCAGAACGCTCTGCTGCTCTGTCGCCATGCTGATTATACACACACACACACACACACACACACACACACACAAATTCAAACTCATTGTTGAAAAGGAAAGACCTTATTAGTGGCCTGTTATAGTCCGTCTGGCAGGCACCTGCTCCAGCCATGGGCGGGGATGAGGGGGCAGACAATGGCATCTCATTTAGAAGGAGCCAAATGACCCCGCTGCCCCCCGCGTCCATCACGGGCATCCGGACACGGACCACTGCTGTGGGCAGGGTCAGTCTACACCGGACCCCCCTCTCCCCCCAACAGCCAGCCCACAGGCATCTCCTCTCTCTCTGTGATCTTGTTTGTCAGTTTTTAATGTGTTAAAGGGAGCTTGCTACATGTAGAGCCTTACAGGTGTCCCTTTTGAGCAGGCCGGCCCAATGAGGTGTGATCTGTGTGTTGTGTTGTGCTACGAGGAGTTTAATGTGGTCTATCCCATGTTGAGATGTGTTGCGTTGTGTTGCAGATGGCGTTTAACGTGGTCTATCCCATGGGGCCCGACCAGAGGCGGCACGTCAGCATCAATTCAGCTCGATGGCTTCCAGAGCCAGGAATGGGCCTCGCCTACGGGACCAACAAGGGAGATCTGGTCATCTGCCGACCTGTGTGAGTCTCTCTCTCTCTCTCTCTCTCTCTCTCTCTCTCTCTCTCTCTCTCTCTCTCTCTCTCTCTCTCTCTCTCTCTCTCTCTCTCTCTCACATACACACACACACACTCTCTCATATACATACAGTCATGTGTTCGTAGCTGGTAGTGTTAGTAATCCAGTGGTACGGTAGTGATGGTAACTGGATGAAACGATTACTTGAATATTTCGATTACAAAAAATGATAAAATGGAAAATTCTCTGCCTCAGAGCTTCTCTTAATTCCTATCACGTGCGTTATGTGGCCTGCTCAGCTCAGGGATTATTGTTTCACACGGACTGTTATTACTGACGCACACACCACTTTCAGAATTAAGTTGGTACGATGACAGAGAGCAAAGAAACTGTCCGTAAAAGGAAGAGAATGTCCCAAGTTTTGGGATCATTTCAAACTTTGAAAAGAAGACAAGGTGCAATGTGTCCACTGCAAAGCAGAACTGGCGTACCACAACAGCACGCGACGATGATTCAACATCTGAGCCGAAAGTATCCAATATTGGCCACCACTACAAAACGAAGATGAAAGTTAATGTTTTTACAATAAAGAAGGCTACATCAATACAAAATGTGGAGTGAAACTGGACAGGCCATAATGACTTCTCACTAGTTCTACTTATTGTTAAATTGCAATGTGAGTGGCAGCCAGCGTGGGAGGATACGTAGACAGGATAATTTAAAAGACCACTGCAACTCACTGATTCTTGAGATAAGGGACAAAACCACTCTCTAAGTCTTCCAACACTTTTTAAAATCCTACTTAATTCAAAGTCGCTATGTGTATAGGTACAGGTCTTTGCTACAAAAACATTAAGGGGAACAGGTTTTATATTAAAACACTTTTTATAAAATTGGACATTTATTCACTTAAAGGTGCTCTAAGCGATGCTGGGTAACGTCACTTCTGTTGACTTTTAAACAAAACAGAGCTAGCTCGTTATTTCCTCCCGCTCCCTCCCGTGCAATTGAAACTCTCCTAAACGCGCATCTCTTCTGTGATTTGCTGGAACAGTTTGTTATGTTTGTTATGTTTTTTTTACAGTGTATTCAGGACACAGACAGCTAGCGGTTGGTTAGGTGATGTTTGCAGTAAGTGACATAAAATGTTTTAGCCTAAAAAACGCGTGGCATCGTTTAGAGCACCTTTAATCATTCAACTCTTGTCAGACACAACAAAATGTATTTTATGTTAACTTGATCAATTCATAAAGACTAACATTTTTAGTGTTTAATAATGTTGTGTGCTAGCAGAGTTATGTAGTAAAATTCATTCTAAACTATTTTGTTATGATTTTACACTATTTTGGAAAACCCCATTTTGAAATACATAAATTTTGTATACCGGTATTCATCTTTAATATTAAAGTGTAATTCCAGAGAAAATTGATCCAAGGTTTTCTGCATTAAAACACATCAAATAAGCCGTGGAAACCGTATTTTTCGTTGATCAACCACTATAGAGCTTGCTACGGTATACGCTACAGCCCCAAATAGCAAACAGTGGATTAGCTAAGGGCCATGAGTGAAACGTTTCCCAAATAGCATTTTTTAACCAGTAATATTGTTCAAAACAACATCAAACCTCGCCAGTAGCTTGCTCAGGGTCCCTATACATAAAACGAAGCACCAACAACGTAGTTAGCGAACCCGGAGTCTATCCAGCAGGCGTAAGGCACAGGGCTTTAATAAGGAGTCATCACACATACTGTACATAATGAGTGAGGGGTCACTAATTATTAATAAGGGTAAATAAAGATGGAAGAGAACCAACAAAGCAGAATAGTACTTCAAAATACTATTGAAGATAAGACTGACTTTTTAAGTGTATTGTGACAAGCACCCATGTAGTTTAGTGAATTTATATTATTGTGTGTGTGTGTGTGTGTGTACCATTACAGGGACTACCGCAGTGATGGAGAGGGTCCAACAGAGCAGGTTTCAGAGTCTTCTGCCTTTTCCCTCAACAACAGCCCCGGCACTAGCAGAGGCAGAGCTGCCGACAGGCCAGGGTGAGTCCAGCCCCTCGTAGTCATGAAGTGGGCCGGTTTGGTTGTTTATGGGACAGGTCGAACAGATCATGTTTATTGTTTGTTTGTGGGACAGGTTGAGCAGATCATGTTTATAGTTTGTTTGTCAGACAGGTTGAGCAGATAAAGTTAATTGTTTTTTTGTTTGTTTGTTTGTGGGGCAGGTCGAGCAGGGCCATACTGCGGCTGGACAGGGACATGGGTCTAATGGACGCCATTGGCCTGCAGCCTCGTCACCCAGCAACCACCGCGACCTCTGTTAACTCTCAGGGCACGCAAACGCCGACACCCTCGCTGCAGAACGCCCAGACCCAGACGGACCGTGACCCCCAGCAGCCAGGAACCTCCCAGGCCAGCCACAACCAAGCAGTCCAGGCCAGCCACAGCCAAGCAGTTCAGGGTGAGTCCACCTAATCATTGTCCATTCTAGTAAACATCAGAACCTCTTAGAACCTCTCTATAGTATAGCCAGTGAGTATAGTGTGGAGTTGCTGATTATAGAGGAGTTGATGAGTATTGTATAGCTAGTGAGTATACTGTGGAGTTGGTGATTAAGGAGGAGTTGATGAGTATTGTATAGCTAGTGAGTATAGAGGAGAGGTGCAGTGTGGAGTATAGTGTGGAGTTGATGAGTATTGTATAGCTAGTGAGTATAGAGGAGAGGTGCAGTGTGGAGTATAGTGTGGAGTTGATGAGTACAGTATAGCTAGTGAGTATAGTGTGGAGTTGATGAGTACAGTATAGCTAGTGAGTATAGTGTGGAGTTGATGAGTATAGTATAGCTAGTGAGTATAGTGTGGAGTTGATGAGTATAGTATAGCTAGTGAGTATAGTGTGGAGTTGATGAGTATAGTATAGCTAGTGAGTATAGTGTGGAGTTGATGAGTATAGTATAGCTAGAGAGTATAGTGGAGTTGAGGAGCATAGTGGTGGAGTTGATGAGTAAGTGTTGAAACATTGTACTTGTACATTGTAAAACATTAAATTGCACTGAGAGCAAAGAAGACAATGGCCCTCATTTATCAACCGAGCGTAGAAACGATGGTTATGTATGTAACCGTGGTTCTATGAATTTCGGATGGGTGCTTTCAGCACCTGGATTTCCATCACATGCACGTGCAGGTCGAGTGTTTATATCAACAAAGTCACTCGTGACATGGGTGACGCATGACCCCGTCCCGGTACTTAAGAAGCGCTCTCCCCGGAAGTGACCTCTTGGCAATCTTCTCGTCCGCCTTCCGAGTGACTGCCAAGCTCTGGCAGTCATCCGAAATTCATAGAACCACGGTTACATACGTAACCATCGTTCTATTTCATTTCTACTGACCGCCAGAGGCGGTGCTTTCAGCACCTGGATGACAAATACCAACAGGGTCACGAGGAAGATCTACATACCCTTTTAATGGCTTGAGAGGGCGGCTGTGGCTACGAGGTTCGTGGCCACATTGACCCTATAAAACCTTGCAAATGTGCAAGTCGATGCCCATGAGTGGGACTCCGCGTAGTGCTGCCCATGACTCAGCTACACTCCGAGTTGAGTGACCACGAACGCAAGGTGGAAGCGTAAGCCACTATCAGAGTAGGCATAGCTGATGGCCTCCACGATCCACTTGGATAGCCGTTGCTTGGACAAAGCCAGCCCCCGCACTTGTCCTTTGTGGCAGATAAATAATGAACAGTGTTTCCGCTAGATTTTTTGTGGCGGCAGTAATTTACCTTCGGTACTACGAGCAGTCGTTGTTTTTTTAATGCGTCGATTCGCGATTGAGTGTACATGTAATGTAACAGCGGTGTCTTCGCTGAGACGTCCTCTCTCCTGTTTAATTTTTGCTGTTGTTGCAAGCAAGCTTATAGACTATGATATGGGAAATACTTTATACTATCAGCTTCAGAAATGAATGGGTTTTCCTTGGCCTGTGCTACACCTTTCCACCAAGTGCGAAAATTGTAGTTTTTGCGATGTTGACAAACATGCGTAGCACATGGAAGCTCTTGATAGCACATGTCACTAACGTCTATAAAAACAATATATTTATGGAATAAAACTAGACGGGCACCTCGGATTAGCATTGCTGTTTGTTCTTAAACTGCAATTTTCAGCAGCCAGCGGGGGGCATTTAGCCTACTATGCTTCCGGACAATATTTTGCGTCTCCCCTAATTCTGAAGCAGTGGCACTGCTAAATGAAGAGGAAACACTGAGAAGAAAGTTAATGCTTTAAATAAGCTACATCAATACAATATATATGAACTGAAACTGGACGGGCCATAATAACCTCTGACTAGTTTAGGCTACTTATTGTTAAAATGCAATGCGAGCGGCAGCCAGCAGGGGAGGATATGTCGCAGGATTATTTAAAAAGCAAATGTGCGTCTGCCCTGATTCTGATACCATGGCGGTATTAATTAAATGTGGGGGGCCGCCATGCTGAAATAAACGTAGAGGAAACACTGATGAATCTGACTGTCGGAGGGCAGCGGTCTTTTCAATATAGGCTTTCAATTCTCGGACTGGGCATAGAAGAATGTCACCTTGCCCCAGTTCCTCCCCCTGAGCTGGGGGCTCGAATGCTCCCAGACTGAGCGGCTGGTTAGCGTACGTTGCAGAGAAGGTTTTGGGTAAAAATGCCGGGTTCGGCCACATGGTCACCCCTGTGCCGTCGGAACTCCATTGTAGGCACTCCCGGCTGAAAGACAGCGCGTGTAGCTCCCCCACTCTCTTCGCCGATGACATGGGTTGGAGAAAAGCAGTCTTCAAAGACAACCATTTTAATCCTGACCTCCCCAGAGGTTTGAACGGGTGCCAACACAGTGCCTTCAGTACCAGCGGCAAGTCCCAGGAAGGTATTCTCCTTCTTTGAGGGGGCCTCAGTCGCTGAGCACCCTTGAGAAAACGGGTCACCAGACAGAATGGGATCCCACTGTAACTCCCTCTACCTTGTTATGCCTAGCTGATATTGCAGCTATGTACACCTTGATAGTGGATGCCGCCAGTCCGTCATCAAACCGTGATTGTAGAAAACTGAAGATAGCTGGTATTGGGCAACGTGTTGGCTCCTGTCCATGTTCTTGGCACCATTGTATAAAAAGCTTCCACCTATTAGCGTAAAGCGCATTAGTGGAGGGTGCCCGTGAGTTGTGGATAGTCCGTACCACTGCAGGGTCACCCTTCAGAGGCCACACCCAAAGTTGCAAAAGTTGGGTTCGGATGCCAGATCCGGAAACCCAGCTGAGAGAGGAGGTCTGTGTGCATAGGGAGACGCCAAGGCTGTCCGTCCAGCAGGCTGTATAGCACCGGGAACCAGACTCTCCCTGGCCACCTGGGGGCTACAAGCAGCACTTAGTGGCCCTCCCGGAGAATCCTCTAGTATTAGCGGGAGTGGGGGGAATGCATATAGGAGCTGCTGGGGCCACCCATGCGCCAGTGCATCCTGGCCCAAGGGGCTTGTTGACTCCCTGAGTGAGAACCAGAGGGGGCAGTGTGTCGTGGCTTGAGAGGTGAAAAGATCCACCTCCGCTCTGCCATATTGTTGTGCACCACTTCTAGGTTCAGCCTCCATTCCCCTGGATCGGGGTGTTGTCTGGACAAGGAGTCCGCTGTGACATTCTGTGTGCCTGGGATGTGCATTCCCCTCAGGCTCAATAGCTGAGGGTAGGCCCATGAGAGTAGCTGCTGAATCAGCCTCAGGGACGCTAGAGACCTTGTGCTCCCCTGGTGGTTGATATGGTAAACCACTGACATGTTGTCCATCCTTATAAGGACGTGTCTCCCTGCTAGGACTGGCAGGAAATGCTCGAGAGCAAGAGTGACTGCCTGTTGCTCCAACACATTTATGTGTTGTTCCCTCTGTCGAAGTCCCATGTGCCTTGGGCAGTTTTGCACTGCCAAACAGCCCCCCATCCGGCCAGGGATGCGTCGCTCTCTACCACTTCTCTGCGAGAAGGTATGACCCCCCTAAATGAATCCCGGCGGTCAGGAATGAACGCTTCTTCCATGGCTGTAACCCTTTTAAGCAAATGCAGTTTGTGCCTTTGGTGTTTCGGATGCAACACTAGCCTGATCATCCATATTTGGAGAGGCCTCAAAGAAAGGAGGCCCAGGGGGACTACGGAAGAGGCTGCTGTAAGCATGCCCAGCAGTGCCTGAAAGGACCTGAGCGTCAGAGCTCGGCCTCTCCTGAATCGCACTATGCGGAGGAGAATCTCGTCTACCCGCCTCTGAGATGGGGTTGCCCTCATTGCCTGCGAGTCCAGTTCGATTCTAATGAACACCGTCTGCTGGCTGGGGATTAGGGAGCTCTTCTCGAAATTCACAGTGAGCCCTAGCCTGGTAACATGAGCGACTAGCAGGGCTGAGTCCCTTAGTGCCTGTCTGGGAACAGAGAAGCCAATCGTCTAGGAAAGGAAGGCTGCGCATACCTCTCCCTTGAAGTGGAGCCAGGGTGCCAGAGAGATTTCAAATGGCAGGACCTGGAACTGGTAAGACCTCCCCTCGAAAGCGAAGCGGAGGAATTGCCTGTGGTGAAGTGCAATTGGAATATGAAAATATGCATCTTTCAGGTCTATGGTTGTAAACCAGACCTGACCTTGATCTATTCTAATTTAGATCAAGAGTTGGTCATAATTTAGATCATGAGTAGGGGTGTAATGATTGGGTGAGTATAGTGCTGGAGTGGGTGAGTATAGTGCTGGAGTGGATGAGTATGGTGTAGCTAGTGAGTATGTGGTCAAAATGACTTCAAGACAACTGGTGTGAGACTGCAGCTTTATTCACGTAACAATCCCACATATCTGGGTGAAGCCAGCTCTTATACCCTTAACACACACACACACACACACACACACACACACACACACACATGGAAAATCACAAGAAACTTCCCTCCAACAATGATCCATCCATCCAGTTAGTTACAAAACCCCTTAACCTTCTAATGGCCTAGGCTATGTTTGTGTCCTTGGGGTGAAGACAATCAGATACCCTTCAGCAAACAGTCTTTTCACTCTGGAAATTTCCACAGAGGGAGACTTTGGATGACACAGGGGTTATCTTAACATTCCTAAGTTAAATTATGTTATACCATGGTCTAGGTTGAAAAGGGTGTCGTTTAAAAAGTGATATACTACACCTATAAAAAGACGTTCCGTTCGAATTGCCTGATGACAGTTCTAAATCACTGTGCTGGCTCAAACGCTAGTTGGTAACCAAGGCAGCATTATCAACAATCAACTTATCAACGTTCCACAGCGTTGCGATAAAGAGCTGAAAAAACTAACGATTTTAGCTCTAAAACTCATTTAGTCTTGATAATTGATTTCATATTTATTTATTTCGTAAGTGACCATGGTATAAACGGGATAATGCCCTTCGATGCGTCCATTATCTGAAATAAATGGACTTCGCGTCGGACAGTTCACGCCTCTGCGTCGTCCATTTATTTCTGATTATGGACACCTCGTCGGGCATTATCCCTTACATAACCAGATTTCACTACGTGTGTGTGTGTGTGTGTGTGTGTGTGTGTGTGTGTGTGTATATAAGCAATATATATATATATATATATATACACACACACACACACACGTTATACTAACTGTAGTTACATATAGTACATATAATAGTACACGTGGTACTGAACATTTCATTCAGTGAGAAGCATATAAAAATGATCCCACAAGTACAGTGGAGTGGGTGAGTATAGTGGTGGAGTGGGTGAGTATAGAGTGGGTGAGTATAGTGGTGGAGTGGGTGAGTATAGTGGTGGAGTGTAGTGGATCTCTAACCTCTACTCTGGCCTGCAGTGGAGAGTGTGGAGATTCAGACCCAGAGTGGCTCACAGCCCGACGCCAGCACTGACGTAACCACGGAGGTGACCTCTGACCCTCCAGCACAGGAACCAGCTTCACAGGACACCTCTGCACAGACCAGTGGTCCCACCACTAACCATGGTAACCATCCTCTCGCATTAACAACGCCTGCCGGCAGCAGACGCAATAGCCACCCCGTTGCCGTAGCTACAGCTTCACCTGCACTGCTGACTGTGTTCCCCGTGTCCTTCGCAGGTCCAGACGGCTCCGCAGAGACGAGTGCGGGAGGAGGAGCCCCCGACGGTGTCGGGTCAGTGGTGGAGCCGGCCGGGGGCGTGGCCGGAGGGGAGGACGCGCTGGCGCGGCTGCGGAGGCTGATGGCGGAGGGCGGCATGACGGCCGTTGTGCAGCGTGAGCAGAGCACCACGATGGCCTCCATGGGCGGCTTCGGCAACGACATCATCGTCAGCCACCGCATCCACCGCGGCTCGCAGACCGGCGCCTCCACCTCCGCACACCTGCTCCTGCAGCCCCGCCACCAACGCCCAGCGCACCCACCGCACGCTGCCCCGCTGCGCAGCGCCAGCCCCCAGCACGCCGGCCCGCTGTCTCCGCTGGGGCGCCGCAGGAGGCTGGAGCCTGTGGACATGGAGGACGTGTTTGAGGAGAGGAGCGCAGACGCCCCACCGCCCCACCGCCTGTTCAGCTCCAACAACAACAACAACAACAATGGAGGCAGCGGCAGCGGCGGCCCGGGAGACCAGTACAGCAGATAGTGCCCCCCAGCCCACATCACAGCGCCCTCAGTGGGGAGGAGGTGTTACAGCAGATAGGGCCCTCCAGCCCCCCAGCCCACATCACAGCGCCCCCAGTGGGGAGGAGGTGGTGGCACGGCTGGCCTTGGCACCCTGAGCGTCCCATGCCCCCCCTGATTTACCCCCGACTCCACAACCAATCAGTCTGCCCCCCCATGCTGCACCTTCAGGGCGGGACTGGGGCGCCCCCTGGGTCCTGCAGACAGCAGAGGCATTCCAGAGAGAGAAAGGGCTTTACTTGAAGACATCTCACTCTCTTTCTGTCTGGCTCTGTCTCTCTTTCTCTTTCCTTCTCTCTCTCTCTCTCACGCTGAGCAAGTGTCTGTTATGCTCTTGAGGAACTCTGAGGTCCCTTGGCGCCTCTGGAGTTCTCTTCATCTCCGATCAGCACTGGTGCCATTTTGATTTTAACGGCTTGTGCCCGGATGCCCCTGGCTCGTCTGAGCTGGGAGCCTGTGTGTGTTTTTAAGTTTTGAGGACATGGTTACCCCTCCTGGATGGAGAGTGAGTTCTGCCTGGTTTGTCTTCTGTCTTGGTGTTTCCTTGCAAGTGTGTTTTAAACTGATAAGACAGAATGCATAAAATATGAACGAAAATGTCGGAAAACGGATGAGTGTTGTCAACTGATGCAACCTATCCTCTGCTGTGCTACAGGGGCTGTGTGTGTGTGTGTGTGTGTGTGTGTGTGTGTGTGTGTGGACTGCAGTGGAAGCGCTGACTAATTTGACGCAAACATGAATATTGTAAAGTAAGATAAGCTGGACTCTGAGGAGGCACAATAACACACACTCACACACACCGCCCGGAGTGTCCCACTCAAAGCACCTCCAGTGGTCAGTACAGTTTGGGATTCCCTTGAAGAAAACTGAGAATCATGCAATGGGAGACACACACACACACACACACACACACACACACACACACACACACACACACACACACACATACATACATACATACATACACACAGACACACACACACACACAGGTGCTGGCATACTGCGCCACCAAAAACGCAGAGCTCCATCTCAGGATGGGGCTGTGTGTGTGTGCAGCTGCAGTCTGTTCTTCTCTCTGTCCTGTTTCTGCGTGTGTATGTTTGACAGATGACCTGTAACTGTCACTACATTTAACACGTTTGTGTTTTAGGACCTCCTGTCCAGTCTGCGTTTGTGTGTGTATGTTAGGACCTCCTTCTCTTTGCAGAAAGAGTGTGTGTATGTGTGTGTCTGTCTCTGTGTGTATGCGCACATGTGTCTGTGTCTGTGTGTGTGTGTGTGTGTGTTAGGACCTCCATCTCTCTGCAGAAAGAGTGTTTGTGTGTGTGTGTGTATGCGTGTGTGTGTGTGTGTTAGGACCTCCTTCTCTCTGCAGAAAGTGTGTGTGTGTGTGTGTTAGGAAAGAGTGTGTGTGTGTGAGGAGAGAGGATATGCACCTCTCTCTGCTGAGGTGTGGGGCTAGAACAGTACCTACTTGAAAAAGCCCATTTCAGCTGTGTGTGTGTGTGTTGCTCCTGCGCCAAGGCATACTAACAGGAAAAGCACTGATGAAGAGTGTGTGTGTGTGTGTGTGTGAGAGAGAGAGAGAGAGAGAGAGAGAGAGAGAGAGAAAGCAAGCAAGCAAGCAAGCAGAGGTGTCCTCAGTGTGATCTTGGCTCTTCAGGCAGGTGTGTTTGTCTGTGTGTGTGTGTGTGTGTGAGAGCAGTGGTGTCCCTAGTCTGATCGTAGCGGTTCAGACAGGTCTGTCAGTGTGTGTGTGTGAGAGAGAGAGAGAGAAAGCAGTGGTGTCACCAGTCTGATCGTAGCGCTTCAGCTGTGTTTGTTTTCTGCTTTTGTTTGTTGTTTTGTTTTGTTTGTTGTTGCTTGAACACAAATATCTGTTTAAAAAAAAAATCACAACCCTTGATTGACTTTAGACAACAAGTAATCTTGAATGCTCCATCACTGAGTATTGTTTGTGTTGTTTTTTTTTTTTTTTCCTAAAGAAGTTTTATACTTTAAAACTGTTTTAAAAAAAAAAAAAAAACTTTAAAACTCAGTTCATCGATCACAAGGTTGTCTTGGCACCCCGCCACCTTTACAGAGACATTTCTATGGGGAGGAGACACAGGATCACTCGCCTGTTTCCGTGACAACGGATCTGGAAATGCCTTCAACAGCCACTTGAGTGCATCTTCTTTTTTAAGGAAAAATGACTGACTGCCTTAACAATCATGATGCTCCTCTTACCTGCCCCCACCCCATCATCCCAGGTGGGCATTAGACAAAGACGCTGATCTGGTGTTGGGGTTTGGTGGGGACTCTGATCTGGTGTGTGTGCTGGGCTGTGATGTTGGGTGGGGTGGGGGGTGGGCATGAGGGTGTTGGGGAGCATAGGGTGGGAGGCCCATTAGCGACGAGGGCAGGTGCGACAGCGTAGCCCCCTGGGGACTCCAGACAGGCGGCCATCACAGGTTTCCCCAGCCGGCTCTCTGCCCTTCCCAGAGGCCTGCGGCTGGTCATGTTCAGCTGGGCTGAAGCAACTTCAGTGGGTTTAAATACAGTGACTGAACTGGGCCTGTCCACCGGAACCCATGCAGCACCGGAGCCTGTCCACCAGAACCTGAGCAGCACCAGAACCCGTGCAGCATCGAAACGTGATCTGCACCAGAGCCTGTGCAGCACCGGAGCCTGTCTGCCGAAACCTTAGCAGCACCGGAACCCATGCAGTACTAGAATCTGGTCCACTCCACTCCCCGCCCTAATGGTGTGGCCATCAGAGGGAGTTAGGAAGCAACGCTCAACCCAGCCAGAAGTACTCTGCATCTCTCCCTCTCTCTCTCCTTCTCCCCCTCCCCCTCTCCCTCCCTCTCTGGCGCCGAAACCTGTGGTGTTTTCTGCATCATGTCTGTTGTCTGTCGCTAAGGCGGTGACGGTCTGTCGCCATGGCATTGACAAAACTGAGATTATCTGTTGAAGGGTCTACCAAGTGCAATGGAACACCAAAGATCCAGTGTTATGTTCGTTCACAGAGAGGTCAACAAAACCAGGGGCTGGGGCAAGAGTGGGGGCGGCTCCTCATGGATGTTATTTTAGACAGCTGTCTGTGTTAATAAACAAGTCACACCAACAGTCTGCTTTCTGTGTTAATAAACAAATCAAGTCACAACAACAGTCCGCTTTCTTTGTTAATACAATAGTCGTATCACACTCAGTCAGCTTTCTAAAGGTGCATTGTCACCGGTGTGACAGGAATGTTGGAAAATTCCTTTTAGTTTTAAAAAATATCTGGGTTCATTGAATTCATCATGGCAGCATGAATTCTTTTGTTATAATGTTCAAAAACTCACACCTGTTAAGGGTTTCAACAGTGACATCACATCAAGTCAGCTTTCTGAATTAATTAAAAAGTTGTCTCCCCTGCGGTCAGCATGCTATGTTGAAAAGGCCATCACACCAACAAAAACCAGTCTCATATTATCTGATATGTTATCGCTTGATAACAGACTAGTCTCATGTACTGTAAATGGATACCTTATCGTTTGATAACTCACCAGTCTCATGTCAACAGACATGTTATCACTTGATAACAGACCAGTCTCATGTAAAAGGATATCTTTTCACTTGGTAACACTTGCAACAGGAGTGGACAGTGGTTGTGTGAGTGCAGCATGTATGCATTAATTCTGGGGGTTGTGTAAGTTGGTTGGGGAGAGGATGCATGTATGCATTAAGGGTTTGCTGTGTAAGTTGGTTAGGGTGAGTGATGTGACCTATTAGTTAGCATAATTGCATTAGCCACCACCGGTCACCTGGCCGGCTGTGTCCAGATACACAGCTCTGAGATGCTCTGCTGCACAGGCGCCATGTGCCCCTCTGAAGCGGTCACCGCAGCAACTACCCATCTCCCAGAGACCTAGGGAACGTCCCAGCTGCCTTGGAAACGCCAGAACGGTACCTGCTGGACATCCTGTGGGGCTGGGCTTCGGGCGGAGGCTGCTGCACACTGCCGGTAAACGCCTGAGCTGAGCCTACTGAAATGGTGAGTGGAGTTATTTCACAACACTGCTTTTACTGGGAGTTTCAGTTTAGCTCTCTGCACAAATGTCATGGATGGTTCAGTGTCGCTAAAATGCCTGGAGTGTTACAGGATGACTCAAGAACTAGATGAACGCCAGCATTGTGAAATATTACAAAAAATAACTTCAGTTATGGGACAAAAACTGCAGTGTTTCTGAAGTAGACAATGCAGTACAATAATAATGATAATTTCATGTCCTAAATATTGTGATTCTGCTGTATTGTTCAGTAATATTTAGAGCAATGCATTTTTCATGTCCGTAATATTGCATTTCCTGCACATGAATTGCAAATAATTCTTCTAAAACTGCAATGTTGACACTTGGTAGTGAAATTATTTGTTCTCAGGGTGGCACTGGCTTTAATCCTGATGGATTTAATCATGTCCTCAATCCTTAATGGAAGCCTGTGTGAATTCTCGCAGGGTGCTGACTCCGGTCTAAATGGTAGTCGGGCTGGTTGTCTGGGTAATGGCACAGGAGAGGCGTGCGGCCATCACAGCACCCCCTACAGCTCCGTGGAAACGATGCTCATCATTGGGGCGGCCAGCTCTGTGAGCTTCATGACCATCCTGGGCAACATCCTGGTGATGCTCTCCATCTGCGTCAACCGCCACCTCCAGACCGTCAACAACTACTTCCTGTTCAGCCTGGCGTGTGCAGATCTGGTCATCGGTGCATTCTCAATGAATATCTACACGGCGTACATGCTCATGGGTCAGTGGCCCTTTGGGCCACTCATGTGCAGCCTGTGGCTCGTGGTAGATTACGTGGTCAGCAACTCCTCAAACATGCACTTGCTGCTCATCAGCGTGGACCGCTACCTCTGCGTGACGCGCCCCCTGACCTACCCATCCAGACGGACCCTGCACTACGCAGGGCTGATGGTTCTGACGGCGTGGGTTTTCTCGCTCGTGCTCTGGGCGCCGGCCATCCTGATATGGCAGCGTTTCAATGGGCAACGCCTTCACCAGAGGGACGAGTGTTACATCCAGCTCCTGTCGAACCCCGCTGTTACTCTAGCAACCGCGGTTCCATCGTTCTACCTGCCGGCCGCTCTCATGGCGGTTCTGTACGCCCGCATCTCCAGGGCCAGCCGACGCCACTCGGACCCACGGAGCTCTGCTCCAAACTTCTCCACCACCGAGACAACCTCCCGCTTCCTCCAGGTCTCGGCCATCGAGAGTGGCGCACTGTCCCACACATCCAGAGCCCATCCTATGGGAGGCCCTCATGCAGGGGAGGACCTCACCCCACTGGACACAGAGTCCAGCCAGCACAGCAGCCAGCCCGCCCAGACGGGAGAGGCCGTCCGGCTCTCGGAGGTGGGGCACCAGGGGCTCCGGAGGGCTCTGAGGTTCTCCAATCCGAAGCTGGGAGGGTGTGCCTCCGCCCCTGTGCCCGGCACCCCCACCTGCGGCCGCGTGAGCAAGAGGAGCAAGAGGAGCAAGAGGAGCAGGAGACGTGGTTCGCTGAGGGAGAGGAAGGTGACCAGGACCATCCTGGCCGTGCTCCTGGCCTTCATGGTGACGTGGACGCCGTACAACATTATGGTTCTCATCGGGACCTTCTGCCACTTCTGTGTGTCAGACACAATCTGGACAATTAGCTACTGGCTGTGTTACATCAACAGCACTATCAACCCCGCTTGCTATGCGCTCTGCAATGAGACTTTCAAGAAGACCTTCCGGAATCTTCTGCTGTGTCGGTATAAGAACATCAACTCCAAATAGAAGACCACAGCTGTGTGTGAACTAAGTCTTGACCACAGCTTTGTGTGAGCTACGTCTTGATAACCTATATAAGTGGTTCCCATACTTTTAATGGCATGTCCCCCTTCGACAATAATTTGAATACTGCAACCCCCTCATAATGTATATTTACAATAGTTTTAGAAAGTACTTTAAGTATAGTTTCTATATATGAACAGCACAGATTTTCAATTTCATCCATTAGTTGAACTTTTAATGAAACAAATGTCCATGAAATGTTGAATAGCTTTTCTTTCACATTAAGATCTCCTCAAACATTGTTTCTAGATAGTAAATTGAAATATTACTTTTCAAATAGATTTTTAATTTTATTTTCTGAGTTATTTTAATTTTCTACATTACTGATGAAGCACATGCCTTTGGGGCATTTCTGACTGAAATCCATGAGTGCTCACTATGATGTATCTGATGTAGTAAATCCCAATCAAACCCGTTTCATGACCGCTTTGCTAGAGGAGCAGAGGTGGACAAAGAACAAGTATTTGTCCTTTTTAATGTGTTGTAATGTAATGTTTCTATGTTTCTTTGCCAAGATGTACATCCTTTGATTGGTCACAAAGATTTAAACAAATCTTAAGTTCCTTGCATTTTCACCACCGAATACAAAACAGGATAACTCAATTATGAGTAATTTTATTTACCATTTAATGATGTAATGATCTAGCTATGTGGTGAATGTCAGGTCAGGTCTAATTTTCTTCCAAATTCATCATGATCATGGATATTCTGATGAATAATCTGCTGTCACTATCATTACCACAGCCAAGTTCAAATTGAACTATTGAAAAAAATAAACTTCAATATGGTCTATTTCATTATTGCATTGAAATGATCACTTCAAATGTGCTTAAAAATAACCAGGAATTCATGCTCATATTTCAAATGTAGTGGAGTCAAAAGTACAGTATTTGCCTTTCAAATATAATGGAGTAGAAGTCAAGTTTCCAAAGAATATTAATACTCAAGTGAAGTACAGATACTTGAAAATCATACTTAAATACAGTAATCAAGTACTTAGTTACTGTCCACCACTGTGGAGGAGGAGTAAGGATGAGGACTAGGGTTGGGGTTTAGGGGTGAGGATGTACTTCAGAAATGAGTCAAGACACCAGACCAGAGAAAATACAATTTCCTCTCACTCCTTTATTCACAGGCCAGAGCACTAAGTCATCATATGTGTGAGGTTTTATAGGACTGTACAGAGCATTTCAGATATGTAGATATTTTCACATACTGTCTCTACTGCATACAAATGTGACCAATTATCTTCATTTTTATTTAAAAAAAGTAAATTATTTATAAATTGAAGAAAATATCCATCAATATTTCCTATAAAATGTTACGTCTACAGTATCTCAATTTTCATTGTAAAAATGCACTTGATAAATTGTCGAAACCTCCAAATGTACAGTAAACGTTTAAAGTAACCCTACATAATAAGAACCTAGAGGTGTTACTCTGTAAAACCACAGACAGCAATTCTATAATTATATTGAGATCATTTACATGTGTGGATGTCTACCGAAATTCAGGGGGAAAAAACCGTCAAATTGCCACAGGTTTATCCTTCCACAAAAACACCCTTTCCCTCCTTTTACCAGAGGAATGTCAAGTGATCTTCCCATCTCGGTCAGGTCTTCAGGTAGGAGAGGATTGTTCTGTGTGGGGGACAGGATGGAGGTGCGGGTTCCGTCGGAGTGGTCCTACCAGATGCCCCTTAGTTCTCTTTGCCCTTACCCTTCTTGGCCGGCTTGCTCTTGGTCTTTGGGGCGCAGGGCTTGGACACCTTGATGGTGGCCTGGCAGTCTGCGTTGAACAGAACCTTCTTCAGCGTGCCCGAGCGGCTCTTGGTGCCGGTGGTGGAGTCACACTCTTCCCAACGCCCGAACTTGTACTTGCAATCCGCTGCAGACACAGAGCACAGAGCAGGCAGGGCCTTAGTGACATCAGCTTTACTACATCCATGGCAACAGGGCGTTAGTGACATCAGCTTTACTACATGCATGGCAACAGGGCCTTTGTGACATCAGCTTTACTACATCCATGCATGGCAACAGGGCGTTAGTGACATCAGCTTTGCTACATACATGCATGGCAACAGGGCCTGAGATTGTGCCTGAGTGTCATGGCAACAGGGCCCGAGATTGTGCCTGAACCTTTGGCTCTTACCTCCGAAGTCCTTCTTCCAGTTGCAGGGCACTTTGCACTTGTGCTTCTTGGTCTGTTGGTTGCAGGTGGCCTCGCGCACGCCGGCGCCACAGTCTCCGTTGGTGGGCACACACCGGCCGTACTTCCACTCAGCGCAGTCCGCGCCGCTTTTGGGCTCCTTCACCTTATCTGGGCACACACACAGCAGGCATCAGGCTCAGACCAACGGGATGCACACACAAACAAACACACACACACACACACACCAACAGGGCGCACACACACACATACCAACTGGGCGCTCACACACACCAAATGGGCGTTCACACACACACCAACTGGGCACACACACACACCAACAGGATGCACAAACACACCTTAGCAACTCAGAGGAGCAGCAGACATGTCTGACGTCACAACTTTACTGAATCAGTCCAGAGCAGAAGACATGTCCGACGTCACAACTTTAGCTAGCAAAGCAGCTAGCAGCCGATTTGTGTTTTAAACAGTAATGTACTAACCTTTCTTCCTTGTTGATGCATCTGCTGTCATCACGATCACCAACAGCAGGGTTACAGAGAGGATGTGCCGCATTCTGTAGAATAAACAATCACACACACACACGCTGAGTTACATCCCTAGTCTGTGCAAAGACTAGCCTAGAGGGTTAATCACTCAGTCCAGGGAAAAGGGAGCTGACAGGTCAATATAAGCCATTCCGTGATTGAGCCCCAGGCTGCAGGAAGCTCTCAGTACTGCAGAAAGGTTTTCCTGACTTGGCGCACGCACACACACACACACACACAGACACACACACTATGTTACTTGTCAGGCTGTCTTCACCCTGTAATTATCCGTGTCTGGAGCCCTGACACACACACACACACACACTTCTCCAGGTGTTGTACTGGCCCCAGCCGCCGCCTCTTACTCCGGTCCGGGCACCACTCCCACTTCTGTCCACTTCCTGGCACGCTCATCACACAAATGTCACCACACACATACACATACACACCTTTCACCACTCACACAACTGGCCCACACAGTCATCATACACCTCTCCACATTCACAGGCCAGGCACACACTCATCAGGAGGGTCTGATAATACATTCACTGAAAAATGCACACCACTGTGTACACTAATATAACTGAGTGAGAGTTTGAGTATTCTAAGACAGTATGAATATGCTAAGAAAGAATGAGTATTCAAAGGCAGTGTGGGTATTTCAAGGCAGTATGGATATTCTAAGGCAGTATGAGTACTCTGGCAGTCTGAGTACTCCAAAGCACTATGAGCATTCTAAAGCAGAATGAGGCGGCAGTCTGAGTACTCCAAAGAAGTATGAGCGTTCTAAAGCAGAATGAGGCGGCATTCACACGTACACACTTTTGACAGCTAGGCTGTACAGGGTGCGCAAATGTGTTAATGCGGAACACCAGACGTTTGAACCTTCGTATGAGTATTTTAAAGCAGTATGAGTGTTCTAAAGCAGAAATAGTGTTCTAAAGCAGTATCAGTCTGGTTGAGCCTATGGTAGAGTATTCTAAAGAAGTATAAGTATGGTGAAGTGACATGTAGAGCCTATGGTAGAGTATTCTAAAGTAGTGTAAGTATAGTAAAGTAGCATGAGTGTGGTAGTGCGAGAACTGTGCCCCAGGCAGCCTATCCCGTCTAAGAGCAGATGTCTGTCAGTGTCTCAGCTGCACAGGCAAATTCCTCCATCTTGGCCGTTTCACGAGGCCCCCGGCTCTCTATTAAAGCAAAGGCTCTCCGCTCCATTTTCCCCCCCTCCGTTTCTCCCAGGAGTAGCGCAAGGCTGGCCCATTCTTCAGCTGCTCATAAATGTGGAGGGCTTTTGCCGGGGAGCACTTTTGTGTGCAGTGAGCGCGCTCAGCAGGCCTCCCCACTCTGCTCCAGCCATGCGAGGGAGAGGCCAGCACTCAAAGCCCCTTGTAGCCTCAAAGGAAGACTGATTCACTGGCTCCACACAAAGGCTGCTGTGGCCCGTTTTCACTGCTCTTAAAGGCCCACCGCTGAGCCCTCGCCGAGGGAGGGGGCAGAAGGAGAGGGGGGGCTCCTCAGGCGCCACTGAATATAGACTTATTTGCATAAGAAGACAAAACGTCTCTAAAGATGAAGAAAGAGGGTGTGACGCTCCTTTCGCTCAATGTTTAGCAGGGCATTTTAAAACTTCCTCCTGGGTCCCAAGCACCCTGGGTCCTTGGGCTTGCATGGGAAACTCTTCGGGCGTGGTAATGAGGAGTAGGCTAAATATTTACAACATTTTATGAGACAATCTGGGATTTCAGGAGAACATGGAAAATAGATACCAGAGGGTGACCTAGTTTGCTCTAGTGATATTTCAGGTTACTCCTTCCATTCCAACTTTGAGATGACACTAGATCTAAAGGTTCTGGCTCTGTCAAATTAATAAACAGATCAAGTACATTCTGACAGAACTATTTTCCTGACAGACCTCTTCAGTGATATGCAAATATTTGGTTCCAGTCATTTCCTGCATTAATAAAAAAAGCCTTGATGGTTTTGACAGAATTGGAGCCACCGGGAGGAATTGGGCCACAAACAAAACAATTGGACTCGCACCCCCTCTCTCGCGCTCTGCTTCCAGATGGCCTCAGACCGCCTGGCTGAGCCGGGAGCTTTTTCTCTCTCAGATCACCAAAACACACATGCCCACATGATTTGAACAGATTACAAGTAAATAGTCTAACCAGCAATGTGAAATCGGCGTAGGATACAATTTCAACAATTAGTTGAGACTCCAAGTTTGACGTTTGATCCAACTCTTCAGACAAAAAAGTAGCCTAGAACATAATGCCACCATTGAAATGAAAGAGTAGGCTATAAAACGACAATGACAAGGGAACAGAACCGACACGAATAGACTAATTAAGAGTAATGCAAGGAATTAATCAAGTACTGGTTCATACTGGAGGCTATGATGAGGATTTTTAGAAATTAGATACACATTAAAAACAATAATACACCAGGCTAGAAACCGGCATCACATCTAATTCTTTCGCATAATGTCACGCCAATTACACCGATTTGATTCAACAAAGTGACAAAAAAAATGCTGCGAACTGAATTTCTTCCAATAAAGGAAACTTCGATGTAGCCTGGAACCGTATGCTACGCATTAACGGAGGAATGTGCTACAATTAACTCTGACGTGAACCTTGCATTCGAACAATTAGGAGTTTCACATGAGCTTCCACAAAGGCTATCGCACATTTTTATTCATTTCGGTTTGATGTTGTTTAAAGTAAACTACAGGCTACCCAATCTTGCAAGCATTACGTTACACCAATTGATGAACACTGAAACAATTAAGTTTTAAACTAGCCTATATATTTGTATGCCTAAAAGCTATAAAAATTTAACGGAATGATCTGCTTTACATGTGGCAGCAGATGAATAAAGAATGTCAGACTTACTTGACTGTTATGCACTGTCGCCGTTTGGTCAATACGTTATGCGTGTCCGGGAGCTGACTGTATTCAACCAGGCAACCAAGCTTTGTTTTTTTCTCAACTAGTTTGAGCTGGTCCCTTATGGACGATATTTAAATGCCCCCCCACCCCCCCGGCAGCACCACGTGACCATAACTCTAAAGAAGAATGTAGTCTAGTTCACCCAGTTCCAAATGCTTGTAATTTGTATGATATAGAACGTTCAGTAGTCTAGCCTTGAACACATCAAAACAACACATATTTTTATTGCAATTTGCCACACTTCCCTAGGCTATGTACTTTTGGATGATTTGGTTCTTAACCTACTGTAAATTAACCTACTGATGTTTTCCTCAGGCAGTATCTTATTACTAAAAGTCAAATAACCAGATATTGTTATGCATATTTTCCATTTTCATGATACACAGCCTGTCAATGCTGAGCCGCCAGACATAATCTCAGTTCTATAGCTGTGGTCATGGCATGACGTTGATCCAACTAAGCAAACAACATCCATTATTTCTTAACATGCAGGTATGTTTGCTGAGCTTCCAGTGTGCCAAAGCCCCCGTATTCTTCTACTGACTCAAAGGGGCTTCACATTGCACGCGGCATGTGCTACGCTCGCCACTAGGTTGCTCTTGCTGTGGAGTTGATGTCCCAAAGATTTTTGTTGTGCTTGCCGTCGGGCTCAGCGCAAAATACCTATGATTTATAAAATGCCGCTTTCGCTGTATTTTGGCCTCGCAGTGGCAAACCAGTTTTTGCGCAAGCAAGCCATTGAAAATAATGGGTTTTATAGCGCAGCGCTGTCGATTGCGCGTGCAATGTGAACCAACTTCAAGACAACACTTCCTGATTGCAGAAAGGGTGGAGTCCAGTGGAGGAGAGGTCTTGTTCATAAATGAGGTACCTGTCTGCAGAAGCGCTTGCATTCTCAGGTGAGACACCTTTGCAGGTTGGCCTCCACAAATAGGCAGCAACCTGCCTCTACCCATCACTTACCTGAAACATGGCTAGAGTGGTCACAGCTGGGCAGCTAAGTATAAGTATATACTCTTTTGATCCCGTGAGGGAAATTTGGTCTCTGCATTTATCCCAATCCGTGAATTAGTGAAACACACTCAGCACACAGTGAACACACAGTGAGGTAAAGCACACACTAATCCTGACGCAGTGAGGTATATTAATATTATAGCCACACATCATCACATACCCTTCACCATACCTAGAGATTGGCATGGTTTTATTTTTATGCTCATTGAGCTCAATGCAAATCAAACCAGCTAACTGAAATAAAACCATGCCAATCTCTAGGTATGGTGAAGGGTATGTGATGTGGGGCTATTTTAATTCCAAAGGCCAAGGGAACATTATCAGGATGCATAGTATCCTGGATCCATGAAATAACTGGCCTTTAAAAATAAAAATCTGCCTGCCTCTATGGGAATTTAACATAGGGGTGCCAATACTTATGACCCCTGTATTTTAAGGAAGAAAATTTATTTATGATACATTATTCATTCACAAAGAAAATTAGTGTCCTTAAAGGTTGGATATTTCCTCATTTTTTACTTAAGGCATTAAGATCAATTTCCAAAAGATGATTTTATATTCCTCTTTCTAGTCAACAGAGGTGCCAATCATTTTGGAGGACACTGTAGATGCCATCAGCACATTCAGTTAGCGCATTAGCAAGTGTTTGTGTAAACTAGGCTGTTGTTGTTGCATAGCTTTTTGCTTGTGTGTAGTTATTTGCTAGATTTCGAAAAGAGCTTGTGATATTGCTTTGAAGTAGGCTATTTTGCAATGGCATGGGCTTACGTGATCACTGTCCACTAGCTTATGTTGTGCACCGCTCTGCTTTAAGCTTATATCTTGAAGTGTTTATGTTAGTTAACTGTATAGAATGTGGTGTGATCAAAGCAAGATGTTACAGATGACACATGACGTGCAGTGATGGCTCATATTTAAAAAATGCACAAGATTTAAGTGGCATCGAAATGAGGCACCAAAATCCACGTTGTTATTCAATGTCGTTAGGCCTACGGGGTCAGCCCTATGTTCCCACAGCCCTATATTCCAATTTATAAGGTTGGAGTTATGGTTAGGCCTGAGGTGTGGGTGGGTGGGTTAGGGTTAGGGAACATAGAGCTGTGGGAACATAGGCATGCTCCCAGGCCTACTACTACTACTACCGTCTGCCTCGGCGCCGTTTATGTATTGGAACTGGGTTTTGGTGCTCAACCCTAGTCTGTGCTGCAGGTTGTTAGTTTGGTGAAGTAGGTCATCTGTGCTGCACACTGCAAAAAACTGTTATTAATCTTAAATTAAGATCAAAAATCTAGTTGGTATTGTTTTCATTATTGAGACTTATCTAGCACTTTCTCGTAAAATCACTCGACTTAATTTAACTTATTTCAAGATGTTTCATCCTGAAAACAAGCAAATTTGTCGGCTAGTGCATTAAGCAAATTTATCCTAAAAACAAGTAAATTTGGCTGCCAATGCGTTGAGCAAATTTGTCTTCATAAGACTCCTTAAAACTAGATGTACCGCAGAGCGGTACAAAATATGACCGCCGTCCAGTCCAGCACATTTTTTCCACAAAAATAAATCACGCTGAAAGGCCTATATGATTCTAACTGTCTCACTAAATTGCATTATCCACACTCAATTCTCACTGGTATCTGCTAGACAACAAGTACCAAAACATGATTAGTTCATAGATTTTACATGTAAAATTCATTTTATACAACCCCACCCCCATCTTGCCTGTTCATAATTCTGAGAAATTCTTTAATTGTGTGCATGTGTGTGTGTGTGTGTGCGTGCTTGTGTGTTTGCCTGCGTATGTGTGTTTGTGCATGTGCATGCATGCGTACATATGTCTACTGTGTGAGTATGTGTCATACGTATGATTACTCTGAATGTATGTGTGTGCGTGTGTATCTGTTCATGCACATGTGTGCACATGGAATGGGTTAACATGACCCCTGGAGGCAAACATACGGAAAAAATTGGTCATCCTAGGCCCTACGGTTCTCAAGATATTCACAGAAAACTGTGTCTGCCCTACCCTCCTTTCAGGGGGTGCAGTCCAGCGGGGGGGCTGAACGGAATTCCACAAAACTTGGCGTGCATTCAGAGGGTGTCATAATGATCCTACACTTCCAATTTCGTGCAGTTTTGACTATGTTAGGTCACAGATATCTGCGATTACAACACCTCATTTTTACTTTTTTGTGTTTAACTAGGTGGCGCTATACATGAAATGAGTGGTTATGGAATGGGTTGACATGGCCCCTTGAGATCAACATACAAAAAAAATTGTCCTCCTAAACCTTACGGTTCTCGAGATATTCACAGAAAACCTGTCTTCCCTACCCTCCTTTCGGGGGGTGCAGTCCAGCGGGGGGGCTACAGATCAAAACGAAAAACGATGGTTCCATGCTATCCATATGGGGTTACATGCCCACCAAGTTTTGTCTACCCCGGTCTTTCAGTGTCCCGGGAATCCTTGACGGAAATTTGGACATTGGAAAAAAAAAAAAAAACATTTGGACATTGGAAAAAAAAAAAAAATCTGACTAAACCTATATGACCGCCGCTTCGCTGTGCAGCGGTCATAATAAGTCACAGTCTTCTTATTAAATTAAGTCAAAATGATCTTTCGAGAGAGCTCTAGGTAAGTCTCTTCATACTTAAAACAATACCAAATAGATCTTTTGATCTTAAAGGTACTCTAAGCGATGCTGGGTAACGTCACTTCTGTTGACTTTCAAACAAAACAGAGAGCTAGCTTGCTACTTCCTCCCCCTCCCTCCCGTGCTGCTCCCGTGCAATTGAAACTCTCCTAAACGCGCATCTCGTCTGTGATTTGCTGGAACAGTTTATGTTTTTATGGGCTACGTTTGCCCAGGTTGTTTTTGTTGCCGTTTTTGGAGCCTGGGCTGTCCACAGAGATCACGTTTTTTTTACAGTGTATTCAGGACACAGACAGCTAGCAGTTGGTTAGGTGATGTTTACAGTAAGTGACATAAAATGTTTTAGCCTAAAAAACACGTGGCATCGCTTAGAGCACCTTTAATATAATATTAATAACACTTGGTTAGATTTTATTTTTTGCAGTGCTGTTTCAAGAGACACAGACAAGAGACACAGGCGGCATTGCTAACAGGCAGAGAGAGATGAGTGGAGTAAAGAAGAACATTTCATGTTCCAAGTAGACAGCAAAATGTTTATTGTTTCAAATTGACAATAATAAACCAGCTCCCCCACCCACAAAAAAGAACAAAGTCTATACATCTGACTGCACTACTATAAATAGTTTACATACGTATTCTGAGTTTTAAAACACAACCTGATGCAAAGACGTCATATGGAGTTCTTCACACATCTTTTAAAATGCTTGATACAAATATACTTTCTAATTCTGAATTGCACAGCAACTCATAAAAGAGCATTGACAAAACACTTACTGGCAATATTTTAAAGCTTTCTGGAAAAAAGCAAGTGCCTGAAAAATAGCATTAAATAACACTAGAAAATGAAAAGTACATACAGTATATTTTACACAAATGTATTATTTTTTTTATTTTTCCCCCAAAACATTGGATATGTGCTAGAAAAAATAGTCAACAAACAGCCAATCACAATAAGCTAACACCCACTATAGTGTCATGAAAGAGAACATTACGGCATGGGAATGTGAAGGCCATTACGGCGTGCGAATGTGACGGCCATCCCGTCCGCTGCCTAAGTGGATCAGAGCCAAGAGAGAAGGTCTGCAGCTGGCTGACGCCCCCGTGCACACTGCCCTCTCCTTCCCATGCTACCCTCTTTCCTGCCCTCTCCTGCCCATGCTACCCTTTCTTGCCCACGCTACCCTCTTCTGCCCACGCTACCCTCTCCTACCCTCTCCTGCCAGCGCTACCCTCTCCTACCCTCTCTTGCCCATGCTACCCTCTCCTACCCTCTCTTGCCCACGCTACCCTCTCTCCTGTCCACGCTACCCTCTCTCCTGCCCCCACGCTACCCTCTCCTGCCCACGCTACCCTCTCTCCTGCCCCCACGCTACCCTCTCCTGCCCACGCTACCCTCTCCTGCCCACGCTACCCTCTCTCCTGCCCCCACGCTACCCTCTCCTGCCCACGCTACCCTCTCCTGCCCATGCTACCCTCTCCTGCCCACGCTACCCTCTCCTACCCTCTCCTGCCAGCACTACCCTCTCCTGCCAGCGCTACCCTCTCCTGCCTGCAGCCATGAAGCTTCACTGGAGGCCATCCCACTCACAGCCCCATGCAGGTGGACTCCACTAAGAAGCACGCAGTCCAGTTTGGCACATAATGTGTCGCACACAAGCATTGGCGAGAGGCTGCCCCGGTTAGGAGTACATCAGACTGCCAGGTGCACCTCAGCTCCTACTCTCTCTCTCTCTCTCTCTCTCTCTCTCTCTCTCTCTCTCTCTCTCTCTCTCTCTCACTAGCATAATACTGATGGCCTTAGTTACTAACAGCAAATAAAGTGAAGATTCAAGAATGATATGGTCACTCCTCTGAGAGAAATATCACTGAGGGAAGACCTGTTTTTGACTTATATTTTACTAAAGTTGTATTTACCAGAGCAATACACATTTATAACCCATACTGATATTTTCGAAACAAATGTTTTATTTCTAACGTGACATTTTCTGAAACATCTGGCATAAATGTGACTATTTGAAAAGCCTTTTGAAGTAAACATCTATATAAAATATTCAGAGAATAATATGCTAAAATAGAGACCATGAGATAAAAAGCAGGATGTGCAGCAGAAACAAAGCAGTTTTCAGTCAGAGCACACTGGCGTTGCCGTGGAAGCAGCAGGAAGCTCTCAGTGAAAGTTCCAATGGGATGCCTCTAGAACCCTCTGGAACCACGGTACCACACATCAATCACAAGCATCAAGCTGAGAAAACTATGACAGAAAGAAAAAGTTGAGATGTCCCCAACGCCAACGAAAGAGTGTAACTACAGATTGAACTCTGGGATGACCTCAGTGGTCTCCGACTGGACTAGTCTCTACCACCAGGCCGGAGTCGGACTCATGAAGCCCAGCAGGACCAGGAGGGACTCTTCCAAAGAAGGCCTCCGGCCTGGGGATGCGTCTCCGTCGCATGGGGAAGTTCCTGTGGGGAGACGCGGCAGCAGGAGGAGGTTCACACGGCCGTCTCCTGGTCCTCCTTCTGCAGTATGTGCTGGTGCTCCAGCTGCTCTAGGTAATCCGCCAGCTCCTGGTCCCCAGTCTTGTCTCTGGGGGTCTCACCCTGAAACGGAAATCAGCAGTCCTCACCACAACAGTGTGTGTGTGTGTGTGTGTGTGTGTGTGTGTGTGTGTGTGTGTGTGTGCGCACCTGTAAGTCGGTTTTGGTGAGTGAGGCTCCAGCCTCCAGCAGGTAGTGGCAGATGGTCCTGTGGGCCAGAGCTGCAGCTCGGTGGAGAGCCGTCTGACCCCTGCAGCCGGGACAGACCACAGACATCAGCATGGACACACTCCCAACCTCAAGCTCTATATCTACACACTACACAATTACAAGATCTATACACATACAACATCTACACACTACACACATATCGTAACACCCCCAACTATCACCACTTTTGTTCAGAAATTCTAAAACAACATTTTTTTTAACACTTCAAAATAACATTTGCTAAATGAACCTTACATTTTTCAGGAGCCATAGGTGTGTAGATTTGAACAAAATCTGGTTTGGTTTTTAACGGGAGCATTTACTGCCTGAAATATCCGCGCTCCAAGCGGTTGTGTACACACAGCCTTACAACACTGTTTACAGCTCTTTGAGTCACGGTAAAAAGTAATTTTTGGTACATAGCTAATTTAGATACACCTATGGTGTTTGCGTTTCTTTAGGAGTCCGCCGTCTTGGTTTGTATAGAAATGGATATTAAATGACACATACACGCAAGACGGCGGAAATACGGGACCGACGGTAATAGGGGGTGTTCCGATACATCTACACACATATACACATACAATATCTACACACTAACAACATCTACACACATACACACTAACAACATCTACACACTAACAACATCTACACACTGCAAACTAACAACATCTACACACATACACACTAACAACATCTACACACTACACACTAACGACATCTACACACTAACAACATCTACACACTAACAACATCTACACACTTTAAAACAGGATTAGCTGAAATATTGAAGCTTTAAAACAGAAGAGATTAATATCTTCAAACTATCTTATGAGGAGAAGATCCCTAACCATTCAGGAGTGAGACGGCCAGTGTTGCTAACTATTTCAAATGGAAAGTAGCTAAAGCCAGCTCCAAAAGTCGCTAAATGTCGCTAGATGACGTCACACACTAATTTGCATATCAATTACACCAGGTCGTGACTGGTAATTGGGTAATTGATACACTTCTGCACATCTTGTCATAGTATACACCAGAATGAGAATTAAGTGGCTATATTTTGGATTTATTTAGTTAATGTCACTCGGACAGACCGACAGAATTTTTTTTCCCTCAGCCGACAGTCTGTCCTGCATTGACAACATTGAGGCTACATAGCCTAAACGAATGCTTTAGGTTTTTCTAACTTGTATGCTCGATTTTGAAGCCTACAAACGAAACAGGCATGAGACTCTTACACAGCACAGCCGAACTCACTGCTCACTTAGAAGAGTAAAAAGGGACGTTACATGCCATCACATCAGTCTCAAAAAGTCTTCAAGAACGCCAGAAAAAGTAGTTAGATTTGTCGCTAGTCGCTTTTTACAAAAAAAGTCGCTTGGGGGGTCTGAAGATTTATAAAGACGTTTTTGGACGCAGCTTAGGCTAATGTTTCATGGTTTAGCATAAAACTGCTAATGAGAACTATAGCCTACTTAAAGGAACCGTATGTAAGAAATGTATTTCAATTAATCATAAAATGGCCCTAATATGTCACTAGACATTAAGAAATCATGTTAATTTCAAATACTTATATCACTGACAACAGTAGTCCGGCCAGGATATTGTCATGTCAAGTTGCAGCCCTCAACTGATGTTGATGTGTTTTGTCATGTCATTCTGTGTTTTGGCCTGTTGCACCACCCTCCACCCATCTACTAATCACGAAGTCAGTATGTTTCGGCATCCGGGTTGGCAACCTCGAGTCAAGGGGGAGGGGGAGGGGATACACCTCTCTACAGTAATTTGAACGTGATTGCAGTACCAGGCCACAATCTTACATATGGTTCCTTTAAGAAAGTGAAAAAACGTATAGCTTACTTATTTCATAGCCTAATATCTAAAAAAAACACCAAGACCTACGATAGAATGATTGAAATTTCTTATAGGTGATCTAGTATATTTAGTGTTCTCACCAATCTAATATTGACCATAAAATGTCCAATTGCCCTCGTTTAGGAGAGGAAAAGTACATTTGTGCCAGAGAGGTAGTGGTAAAATAAGAGGTGGGTGAACTATGAATTCTGCAATCTCGCGGTATCAGATTTATTAAAAAGGCATTCAGAACATGTTTGATAATGGTGGAGGTTATTGTACAGTATTGGGAATATAGGATAGTATTGGATAATACAGTTTTGAATGTTAAAAGTTAATAAACTCTTTTGAGAGGTGGATAAACTCTAATAAGAAGTGGGTAGGCCTAAACTCTATTTCTGAACTTTCAGAGGTGGATAAACTGTGTTTATTCGCGTTTAGCCTCCACTACATCCTAATTTGCGCTCATAGGCCTATTCCCAGCTTCGTAACAGAAAGTTAATATTTGAATGTAAGCTATACAATGTAGGCTATAGATATTCTATATCATATATAGCCTACACAACCAAGGGACTGAAGTTATCTTCTGAAAGCAAGGCATCTTCATATTTAGTGTTGCGTCGGAGTTGCGTAAAGAGGTGCAGAGTGCGCACCTGTTTGCTTTTTTTGACTGGCAGTGCCCAAGATCAGATGACAGTACGTGAGTTGAATAATGTAGGCTAGAATATAAAGGTAGGCCTAAAGCAAACAATAAAGGACAATGTTTAAGTCATTGGACATTATTGAAAGAAAACGATAGAAAAGATATGCAGAATGAATGAATAATGACCGGCGAACTAGGCTACTTTTTCAGCAAAAACATAGCCTATCCTAAAATAAACGTTAAGCCTACATGACATATCAGGCTTAATTTAGTCCTCTGTTTTGTAGACTAAATCAGCATATTACCCTGGGTCATATTGGAAACGTACAGTAGCCTACTGTACCATAACGTACAGGATTATGCTGTAGGCCTAGGTCTTTCCTTCATAAGGTAGGCCTACCATTTTTTTCTACAAAGTAGGCCTAAATGTTGATTATTCACATTACTGCAAGCAAAAGGAATGAAAGTGAGTAGAGGACAATGGACATGGATGAATACGATCTCTTTCCAGAAAGCCTTGCTTGGAAAAACATAATTAGTTAAGCTATTCGAACTGACGCATATAGTTATGCGTATATGACGCATTTCAGATGGCATAGGCTAGGCCTATACAATGTTTTCAATATATAATTTTACATAGGCTACCGCTTTTAGGCCATTGATTTCATTAAAACATATGCTAATGATATTGATGAGGGGCCAAACAGAAGTGCGACGGCCCAACAGCTGCAGCTACAAGAGAAGATCCCTAACCAATCAGGAGGCCCAACAACTGCGGCTGGACTTACGTGTCCTTCTCCGTGACGTCCAGAATGCTTGTGGGGGCTGCAAGAGGACACATCAGAAATGAGGAATCCATTACAAAGTCAAGAACACAGACGCGTCAGTAGCACAGACAAACAGAAGTTAAGTCAAGAACACAGACTCGTCTCGTAGAAAGACGTTAGTAGCACAGACACACAGAAGTTAAGTCGAGAACACAGACGTGTCTCCATGGTGTTGGTTGACTTCTCACTACTCCTACAGATGCCAGTCACAGCGTTATTCAGCAGTTGTGACTCTCCAACAGCACGTACCATTGTCTGTGATGAACTTGACAATGTCCTTATTGCCGGTGGTTACGGCGTGGTGCAGGAGGGTGCGGCCACAGGTGTCCTGCTCCCCCAGGTCTGCACCGTGTGTGTGAAGCTCCTTGAGCTGGGGAAGAGAAACGCAGAAGTCGGGGTCAGCCCAACCTCAGTCCCCCTCTCGGCACCCACTCCTATAAAACCTCTACAGGGCTCCAGACTAGCTGTTTGTATTGGTTGCACGGGGTGCGCCTAACTTTGTTTGTTTAGGTGTCCCAATTTTTTTTTTTTCACTTTAAAAAGAATGTGAAAGTAATTAGCTTTCATGCTCACGGTTTTAGGCTAGAGGAAAATAGTCGCGCATATAGTCCAAGGATATGCAAGGATTCAAATGCAAATTCATTATGTTTTCTATGTCATTAGATAAAATAAATGTTCAAAAATCTAACAAGTCAAAGAAAATCCTTCTGGGATCATAGAAGAGATAAGTGTCTTGCAATGTTAATTCGTATGATTTTGGTGAGCACTACATGAATGATAGACATGACATGTGAGCTAACAGGATAGTTACCTAGATGGAACGTTCTCAAGATGTGAGAAGTTTGTATAAGTAAGTACTGTATATATACTCTTTTGATTCCCGTAAGGGAAATTTGGTCTCTGCATTTATCCCAATTAGTGGAACACACAGTGAGCTGCCTGCTGGCGCTCGGGGAGCAGTGAGGGGTTAGGTGCCTTGCTCAAGGGCACTTCAGCCATGCCTACTGGTCGGGGTTCGAACCGGCAACCCTCCGGTTACAAGTCCGAAGCGCTAACCAGTAGGCCACGGCTGCCCCTTGTTTGCGTGGTTGTGTAGCTTATTTAGGAAATGTTAACATTAGCCTACTATTATTTGTTGCTGTGTGGCCACAGCATCACTTAAACTAGCAGCCATGTCTCGCTACTTATCACATGATAAGTATCACAGCTGAAGGTTAAAAGCTGTGTGTTTGTGAGTGGAGAAAAGACACATAGGCTATGGGAAGCACTGACTGTCATTCTTAAAAGTATATCGATACTAATAAAATTAGGTATTGTGACGTTTCTAATTTCAGGGTATTGCAATACTTTTGTAGTATTGGTGCACCATGCAACACCAGTCAAAGGAGAACAAAGCTTAGTTTGTGGAGAGACAGCAGATGCGAGGAAAGTCTAGGCACCCTTACGACGTTAGGTGCACCAGTGCGACACAGGAAAAAATTTAGTCGCACCCTTAAAAATTTGGTTGCATGTGCTCTACATCTACAACTGCTGATATCATATCAAACATCAAGCAAGCTGGAGATTCTCCTAACATCCTCACATCCCTAACAGTTCCAAAGTGTATTTTGTGTCAGTCTATATGACTGATACAGTCATAGTCATCAGTCATTGATATTCTTCCCATACATGCTAATGACAGCACATGATGATTAGCACACAGGCACATGATGGCATCCGCATGATGTCAGTCAACATAGTAAACACCTTTACCTTTTCAATGTCATTCTCTCTGATACATTGAATGAGCAACTTCAGCACTTCTGGAAAAGAGCATAGCATACCTGTTAGTCACCCCACACACACACACATACAAACAAACATACTGTAAATGTGTGTGTGAATCTGGCCTCTACCCCAAAACTACCCCCATGCGCCCTTCTGGATGGAAAGGACATTTCATCTAAACAACCCACCCCATCTGGTACTCATCTCTGGAAAACTCAACCCAAAACACAACACCAAAAAAAAGATCGCTCTACCGCACACTGTTGACTTTTACTCGATTTTATTCAAAGCGAACAACGCGTTTCGCATACAGCGTCCTCAGGTTCGCTCAGGTATGGTCTGAGCTCTCAGGTGTGTCTTAATAAAGATGTCTTATTATGGCACACCTATTATGTATGTTCCTGCAATCTACCTGCACCTAACCAGGCTGAGCGTGGATCTTGGTTTGATTCCAAAACACCCTTTAGGAAATCTCCACCCAAAGACCCTTAAGGAAAACTCAACCCAAAGACCCTGTAGAAAAACTCGACCCCAACACCCTTTAGGAAAACGCAACCCAAACACACACACACGCACACAACCTTTAGGATAACTCAACCCAAACACACATACACCCTTTAGAAAAAACTCATCCCAAACACACACACACTCTCTCACAAACACACACACACACACACACAACCTTTAAGATAACTCAACCCAAACACACATACACCCTTTAGAAGAAACTCATCCCAAACACACTCTCACACACACACACACGCACACACCCTTTAGGAAAACTCACAGCAGGGGTATTTCTGTACCTTTTTCAGTGCTGTCACCGTCAGCACTGCAGTAATGCACAAGCCAGTGGGAGAGAGAGAGAGACAGAAAGAAGCATTACTACAGGACATCAGAGATCCACAGTGCTGGCATGTTCCCCCCTGTGCCCTCCATAGAGACTATGTAGAGTTAGTAGTACAGACCATAGATATTAGAAAGCTAGATACCTGTAGTAAGAAATGTTGGCCTTAAAGGTGTTCACCATATATGTGTGTGCTATATTCAACTATTTACTCTTTTGGTGTGCTCTGTGAGCATGTTAAAGAGGGAGATGCTGCTGTAGATTTATGAGGCAACATCTGTGGAATGCCATGTTCAAGGTGTTTGTGCAACCATGCTGCTTGTGTGTGCCTTAGAGAAGGACGCGTAGGCCCCTGCTCCGGCGGGCTGGCGCCCAAGACCTTATCTACTGTCTTGGGGTCAATCTTGACTGGATTCCATAGATGTCGGTTGTTATGGGATACAACCTTATAGATATGGTCAACTGCTTGGGTAACCAAGTCGTAAAATGGTTTGCGTACCATTAATGGAGATGTCATGTCTTGTCTGACTTGTCAGGGGGGTATTAAAAGCGTTTCCTTGTTTGTTGCATCAGACTGCGTCTGTTAGCAACACAACGTAGGTCTCCAGATATTCGTGAATAAAGCACTCTGAGATTTCTGACTCTACTCCCGGCTGGCTAAGATTTCATTTCTCAACAATCTCTAGATTCTACACATTCCTACATACCGCATTACAGAACATGTGTAAATAGCGACGCCATCTTGGTGGGGGAAACAATCACTGGAGGCCAATGAAGGAACATGTGACTGACTGGAAATCAGACAGGTGTCTCTGATTGCCGGCAAGTGTTGCCCATAGACGGTAAAGGTGTTGCTCCCACCAATATGGCGCCCACGTTTACGATGCTACCTAATAGAACTCGACGGACAATGTGGTATCTAGCTTTCTAATATCTGGTACAGACAATTGTGCGGCCGAGACGGTGATGGAGCACCCATGCATACCTTTCCATAGGCCTGAAATTAACCTCTGTGGTGTTAGATCGATGGACATTGACTATCTTAGCTCCCCTCCTTCAAAACAGGACAAGAGAGATGGCAGATGGCAACAGGATGAAAACAGATGGACATTCAGCACAGAAAACACATGTTAACACGGCATGAGTGTGACACACACCAACACACACCAGCCAGCTGAGGACCAGGTTTGAGGGGACCCGGACACACACCGGGTGTGGCGTGAGGGGAGACCCACCTGCACAGGCCGACCTTGGAGCCTGAGGAGATGCTGTGGGTCAGAACCTCAGACGCAGAGCTCTCGCTGGACGTGCGCTTTCGCTGACTGAGCGCCGCAGGGGCCAAAGATCTACAGTAGGCAGGGAGCAGCATCATTACATCACTATACCAGAGGAGGCGCCATGGAGCCTCTACACATCTCTACATTCACCACATAAACATCTCCACACACACCACATAAACACCTCTACATACACCACATAAACATCTCCATATGCATCAGAACGGTCGACTGCACAGTCCTGCTAGTGTAACTGCACTGACTTGTTGCTGGGACTGCACAGTCCTGCTGCCTTTTACATTTTCCATAAGGCACCATCTGCTACACTAACCCCAGCTCGGGAGTCCTGTAAGCTGAGTGGTGTAGTCTATATGATACGCAGGACTACGCAGTATACCCACTTAAAAAGCATCACCATCTCAGTATACCCACTAAAAATAGGCAAGGATACGTATTAACATTTGGGGTTGATCACTACAGCTAACAAGATTACATCGCAGTATAACCACTACAGACTACATCACAGTATACCTACTACAGCTAACTAGACTACATCACAGTATACCCACTACAGCTAACAAGACTACATCACAGTATACCCACTACAGCTAACTAGACTAAATCACAGTATACCCACTACAGCTAACAAGACTACACCACTGGCTATTGGTGTTTGTGCATGTGGTCAGTCTGCAACGGGGATCAGCCAGAGGAAGTGACTCAGAGACTAATATTCATCTGAAACCCCTTGTGTTCCAGCCCTTGGTCTTTGTTACTAGATGAAACAATCTCGTTACACACTCCTTACTGCCTTATGAACAGGAATACTGGAATACAGACTTATACTGGCAACAAGTTGAAGATTCTGGAATATAATCCTCTCTGCTCTTACAGAGTGTTTCAGACAGAGGGTGTACAGATATTTACAGTGTAAGAAAAAATAACTGGTTTGGTGTGTAAATCCTTTCTAGTAGACCCAAATTTGGATTATTTACAGTGTACAAAACACTAATAGGGCCTTTGTAATGTCTGAACTGAAGCCATTAGGTCCTGCACACATAGCTGAGCTCCAGGCTGTCTGATACATTAGAAGACTTCAAAGATCAACAAGCATGCTTCTAAGAATGCCCACTGATACCTGAGGGCAGGGACGAGTCTGATCGACTGGCTGAGCTGCAGCACAGTGAGATAAGCATCTCTCCCAGACGGAGAGGTGAGGGGGCCAGCCCGAGTCTTGTACAGACCCTACACTTCCTGCTCATCAGCCTCAGGCTGCTAATGGGAGAAATTACCTGGACAAGCCCAGGCAGCAGCCCAGATGGTATGGAGGAGCAGCAGTGGCAGGCCCGCCTGTCTCCCTAGCTCTTCCTGTATGTGTACCGGTCTGTCTGTGAGAAGGTGAGAAGTCATTGTCTCCCAGGGGAGACAGAAGCCTAAAGCTCTGAGGGGCACGACACGCTGTCTGGCTGGAACCTCCAGATGAAGATGACTCACTGTCTAGCTGGAGCCTTCTAGCATGAGAACTCTTTTCTAAAGGTGATTATGCATGGGGCAACTATCTGACTAATGTTGCTGGACAACCACATAACCGGTTCCATGTGTTCTGATTAGATGATCATAATAATTTCCCTACTGTTGATTAAGAGAGCAAATGGGGTTCTATGCCAGTGTGAAGCCCCTCCTTGAAACCAGAAACATATACCTCCTCTCTACTCTAAAGGTTTGAGTAAAATGGCTGCTTCCTATTCACATACACATAATCTTTAAGCTTCCTATTCACGGACACACAATCTTTAATGCTTTTCTTGATGTTTTTGGCACACAAATCCAATGTGTCTGATACACGTCCTGCATGCTTGACCAAGAGTGCTGGGTCGGGCTGCTGTGGTGTGGGCTAGCAGGGGTCAGCTAGATTGTGCTCACCTTTGGCCCAGTGAGGAGCCGGAGCAGGACGAAGCAGAAGAGGGGGGAAAGGAGAACTGATCTGCCCGGCTGGAACTCTCCCCACAGGAGTCCACCAAATTAGGCATGCCGGGGGAGGTGCCTACGGTCTCCTTGGTGACCAGCTCTGGGTCAAGGATGAAGAGCTCATCCTGCGATATCTCGGTGATGTAGTTCAGATGTTCCTGAGAGGCACAAACAAACAGAGCAGCACTCAAAACCACACATACACTCTGTCTCTCACTCACACACACATACTTTCTGTCTCTGTCTCTCTCTCTCACACACACACACACACACACACACACACACACACTCTCAAAACCACAGCTGCAAGCAGCATTTTAAATGAGGAGGTGTAGCAATCCCCAACCTGGGCACGATCTATCCGGTAGAATCTGTCAGCCGTTGTAGCTGGAGAGGAATAAAAGAACATCATCAACATATTAGATCACAGGTGTCTTTTAATAACACAGATAGAATTGAACGCATAGACTTTAACACCAACAGACTTTAACACATAGATATTAACACAGATATACTTTAACACAGATAGACTGTAACACATAGACTTTAACAAAGATAGACTTTAACAGAAGGCTGTGTTTGTAACAGCAGTGCTGGTTTCTGAGGAGAGATGTTTTGTGTTGCATTAAAGACGGGAGAGATACCCATCTGCACTTACAGTCCAGGAAGCACCATTTTGGAGACAGCTTCTGGGAAACCACGGCATCTGACCTCATGCTGTCGACCCCCTGCAGAGAGACAAAAACACAGTGTGTGTGTGTGTGTGTGTGAGAGAGAGAGAGGGAGAGAGAATCCTTGTCCCATGTAAACATCAATGCATCACTCCTTCCACCTTATGCACTCTCAATGAGTTCCTTTGTGTATGTGTTGTCACTCTTACTAAAGACTCTCGCTGTGTGTGTGTGTGTGTTTGTGTTTGTGTTTGTGTGTGTGTGTGTGTGTGTGTGTGTGTGTGTGTGTACCTCCTGGAGACTCGTGTGTGTGTGTGTGTGTGTGTGTGTGTGTGTACCTCCTGGAGACTCGTGTGTGTGTGTATGTGTACCTCCCTCCTGGAGACTCACTGCGTGTGTGCGTGCATGCGCGTGCGTGTGTGTGTGCGTATGTGTGTGTATATGTGTGTTTACCTCCCGGAGACAAGTTGTGTGTGTGTGTGTGTGTGGGTGTGTACCTCCTGGAGACTCTCGATGTGAGAGCGACACACCTCCAGATCACTGTCTCCCGGGACAGTAATGATCCCCAGAGGAATGGCTGGGAAAAGAGACATGGAGAGGGACATCTGAGTCAGTGTGTTACACACACACACACACACACACACACCCACGCTCTCTCTCTCTCTCTCTCTCTCTCTTTCACTCACTCACTCACACACACATAAACACACACACACATACACACACACACAACTTGTGTGTCACTCACTCACTCACTGTTGGGGCCATTACTCAAAAAAAGTAATAAGTTACTAGTTACTTCTTTAAATTGTAATGAAATTACTTAACTTGTTGGTTAGAGACCAACTTTACTTTTGAGTTGGTCTCTAACCAGGGTGCAAAATTAGAAAAAATGTGCAATTTCAGGATTCGCATTGGTCAGCTAAAAGTAGTCTATTAGGTCTACTTTCATGCCTAACAATAGCCAGTATGCTTTATGCTGTGTATGCTTGAACATCAGTAAAGCTTTGGGCTTCATTCAGCATTTTGTTCTGCCATCGGAAATGACTCCTCTACATTTGCTGCCTGCATCCTTTCTGTTTTTCGTGTAAAAAACGTTATATACTATGACCTTGAAGTCTTGAGTTAGTGAATTAGGTAAACATTGTTTGCTAGTAACCCACCACAAATAGCCTACAAATTCTGTAATTGTGTGCTCTCCAAACAAAATGTGTCCGTTCAGGCTAGCCAAGTGCGTAGTTCTGAATAAAGTTGAATGAATCAATTTGTTATTGTACAGAAATATAAATAACCTACTGTCATACAGTCACTTGGCTACAGTGCAGTGAAGAGTTGGAAGTATTGCAAATTAATTTACGAACCAGAACATGGGCCATACAGTTGACGAAGCCTCTATTTCTTGTAGCCTGTTAAAAACGTCCGCTAGATTCAACATTCGTTTTTGCAGTAGCCTAGCCTAGGCTACAGATTATTTCTTAAAAGTTACTTCTCCACTGCTGGCTGATTTATTAAAACGGCTGCTTTCTCTTCGTCCTGCGCAAATTCAGCTACAGGTAGTCTGGTAGAGAGCCATTTGAAGAAATTAGCGTTTGCGACAATTGATAATTAGGCTATACTAACTCTGCTAAATTAACTTGAATGCATCAATTTTGAACAAAGTTTAAAATAGGCTACACTGCGCCAGTTGTAGTCTGCATGACCAGTGCTGGCTTAGGCCACTGTTCTGATTTGCGTAGGGGAGGTGTGGAGCAGGGAGCAGGGAGCAGGGAGAATACATGCTCTCTCCTGTGCACACCTCTACAATGAAATAATGTATCTAATCTATATTTTAAATAGGCAGTCACTGCGTGCTGCTATGGAAACAATAAGTCAATATATTAGAGATACAGTGAGAAACGCAGAAACGGATGTTTCAGTTATTCAGTAAGTGTAACTAATTACTGACATTTGAATTGTAATGCATTACCTAACTTTGTTACCCAATAAAGTAACTAAAATACAGTAACGCGTTACTCCCAACACCACACACACACACGCACACAAGCACACATCCACACAGACATAAACAAACAAACACAGAGAAAATGATTCACATAAAAACAGAAAGTGAGTGGGGTGGCTGACTTTCACACACACAAACACACACACACATACACGCTCACAAGACTTGGGCCAGTTGGAGAGAGCTGCATGGGGATCTTCAGCAAAGTCTCTGGTGTTGGGTAGTCAGTGTGGCATAGTTGGAGAATGATAAAGAGCCTCTCTACATGCACACACACACACACACACACACACATACACATGTACAAATGCACACACAAACTCACACACACAAATACACAGATGCACACACAAACTCACACACACACACACAAACACACACACAAATGCACACACAAACTCACACACACACACACACACACACACACACACACACACACACACACACACTCACAGGCCTCCTTCAGCTTGTCTTTGTCGTAGTGCAGAGCCTCGTAGTCGTGCATACTGATGCGGCTCACTTGGATCTGAAGTGTCTCAGGAATAGGCTGCTGACTGTGAAGTAGAGAAATAGAGTACAGTTACACACACCCACACACACACACTAACACACACACACACACAAACACACACAAACACACACACGCATAAACACACACACACTAACACGCACATGCACACGCACCCACACACACACACACACACACAGACTAACACACGCACACTCACACTCACACAGACACACACACACACACACACTAACACAAACACATGCACACAGGCACACGTGTGTGCGCACACACACACACACACACACACACACACACACACACGCACACACTAACGAGCTGCGGAAGTGACACACACACACACATATGCGCACACACACACACACTAACACAGACATACACTAATACATACACACTTGCACACGCACACACACGCACACACACACACACACACACACATGCACACACTAATGAGCTGCGGAAGTGACACACACACACACACATATGCGCACACACACACACACTAACACAGACATACACTAACACATACACATTTGCAAACACACACACTCACACACGCGCACACACACGCACACGCACTTCTGAGACAGGTGAGACACTCATTGAGCTGCGGAAGCGAGACGCACACACACACATATATGTGCACACACGCACTAACACAGACACACACTAACACATACACACTTGCACACACACTCACACTCACACACGCGTGCACACACACTAACACGCGCATACACACTAACACACACACACACACGCACTTCTGAGACACGTGAGACAAGTGAGGGCCACTCACTCATTGAGCTGCAGAAGCGAGACACACACACACACACACTAACACAGAGACACACAGACACACACTAACACATACACACTTGCACACACACATACACTCACACACACACACGCACCCACAAACTAACACACACACACTAACACACACGCGCACACACACGCACTTCTGAGACAGGTGAGACCAGTAAGGGCGACTCACTCATTGAGCTGGGGAAGCGAGATCCTCCTCTTGGTCTTCTGTACCATGTTGGCCTGGTTCCTCAGGCTGATGTGGATGACGGAGGGTTGCAGCTTGCAGGGCTCCCCGTCCACCTGCATGGGGATGGGCTTGGACGTGGTGAGCACAGCGTCACGGCACTGGCACAGCCTCTCGCCGTGGCCTCCGACCTGCAGTGTCGCCTGCGGACACACACACACACACACACACACACACACACACACACACACACACACACACAGATGGAGAGGACACCACTGAGGACATGTCACCAGACACACACCCTAATTAAAGGCCCGTAGGTGTAAAGAGGTGATGTGCTACCAGAGAGGTCATGGTGAAGCCGATGACTTCAATGAAGCCATCGTCGTGGCGCTGCGGCTCAAAGTCGTGGTGCTCACCAGGGTGTCCCCAAGGCATGGTGCCCGCACAGTACCTATACACACACACACACACACACACACAAAAAGAAACTTTCTGTTTCTCTGTCTGTCTGTCAGTTTGAGTGTCTGTTTCTGGTAGAAGGGCTTTTAGAAAACATGTATTACCTGGGAATGTTGAGGAACAAGAGACATTGAAGTTTGAGGTCCTGGACTTTACTGGTGAGATCTGTACCATCACACTAACAGCAGAGGGATCAGAGAGGAGAGGGTCATCACAACAGCAGAGAGAGAGCAGGGGAGGAGAAAAGAGGCGAGAGGAGATCACACTCCAAGAGGTGTGTGTGTGGGGGGAGTTGGGTGGGGTAGCAGGGTCTGATAGAGGACACGGGGTGGCAGAGAGAGGCACATTGAATTCATCATTTGAGGGATGTGCTCTGGCTAACTGCCAAAACAGATAAGGTGTGTGTGTGTGTGTGTGAGTATGGGTGTTGAAGACTAATGATAAATCAAGTATCGTGTGTGTGTGTGCTGAAACAACAGTAGGTCTGTGTGTGTGTGTTATTCACTCACCACCACACTGATGTACTTTGCGAGATCTTTAGAGCTGCGCATCAGGAAGTCTGAGAAGGCAGTCTGAGGTGAACACACACAGACACGGACACGGGACATGAGACACACATGCTGCCATTTGCTGCCATAAAGATAATAACAATTTGAGATGGTTAACACCAACTTACTCCTGCATAGAACATCTTGTTCCGAAAACGGCTGTTAAATTTCTCCGGGTTGGCCTCTGCAGAGGGGCAGAGGGTGATTTGTTTAATACCAATCAATCTAGCAAGCTACTGTAGCTTTCTGCCAGCTAGTTGACACAATTCAGTCAGAATTACTAAGGTTTAGTCTAAAATGATTACGATACCATTGATAGCAGTATTTAGGCAAATAGAGGTTTGAATTAACTTCTACAAAATTAGCAGGCCTACTAGACTCAAAGACCCCGTTTACATTTGTTTTTTGTTTTAGGTGATCCAGTCATATGTGGCCAGTTCACAATTGCCAAGACACATTGTGATCCGATAACTCAAACCACATGCCAAGGTGGTCTGAGACAATTTGACCATACTGTACACAGTATCATCTGTAGTATAAACGTTATATTTGTCCTGGACAATGGAAGTTTTAATGAATGTGACGTTGGCTGTAGCAGACACTAAACACAAGTAGTAAGCAACATCTCTGACTGTACGGCTTGAATACATGTGTAAACAGCGATGTGTCACAGCTGACCACTTTTCTCTGTCAAAGACACATTCTAAACACATATGTAAACAGGCCGAAAGTGAAGAGTGACTGAAACTAACCTCGGGACTCATGGAACTCCAAGGTGACGTGAGCATCAAAGCCCAGGCTGAAGTAGTTGTTGAAGACGTCAATAGGGAGCTGGAAGGGGTGAATTGGGTCAGACACAAGCAAGGACAAGGTCAAGACATCAGGACTTCAACCCCTAACCCTACAGCAGTGAGCATGGACATGCTGTTGAACACTGGGAACAAGTGACCAAGCTCCCTGCGATGACCCAGATATGCAACACAGAGCCTTCACATATATTCAACACAGAGCCTTCACACACATGCAACACAGAGCCTTCACACACATGCAACACAGAGCCTTCACATATATTCAACACAGAGCCTTCACACACATGCAACACAGAGCCTTCACACACATGCAACACAGAGCCTTCACACACATGCAACCTAGAACGTTCACACACATGCAACAGAGAGCTTTCACATATGCAACACAGAGCCTTCACACACATGTAACACAGTCAGCTAGCCTGGTGTAAGGATCCCCATATTGCTATGTGGTGTAGACTTTTACTGATGCTCTTCTCACCATTTATTTAATTTTCTTTCACAGTATACATTTGAATAAACATGAAGAAACAACACCGTAAGAGCTTATGGCCTCATACGGGTCCTTAAACTGTTCCTTTCAATGAACTTTCTTATAGAAGTGCTGTAGTCCTTTTTCCTTACGCTATCCCACATTGGTGGATACTGAAACAAAACTCAGTATAAAAGCCCCCCCACACCTTCTTACTTCATAAAAGTAAAAGGCCTATTCATTCACAAAATAATCATTAAACAAATATTATTATAAGACAGGCAAAATAGAATGTATGAACAGATACATTTCTTAAAATAAAGAACCCTTATGGGGTTATTTAAACCCGGCTCATGTGCAACACAGAGCCTTCCCTCCAGAAGTCAGCTGACCTGGCTGCCTCCAGGCCGATTCTTATCTCTGCAGGTTCACCAGGCTGGCAGTCAGCACAGATTCATCTGGTTCACCCTTGCCAGCCCCAAAGGAAACTAGCTGTATGGTCAGCAGTTTGCTTATGCTGCATGTGATTTTGTACATATCTAAGGATCTACACTAAGTTCCTCCTGAACACTAGGGGGCTCCACCACTCCACCAGTGTGCCTCCCAGCTCGGGGTCAGTCAGCAGTGGGAATCAACTCACCTTGTCTGTCTGGTGCTCGTCCTTCTCTTCCTTACTGATATCCGGGTTCGGCTCCACCTCCAGGTTCCAGCGATCCAGCTGGACGATGTTACCGTCCTCCACATGGGACAGGATCTTTGACACCGGCTCATCCGTGTAACCCTGGGGGAGGCCACCAGCCAGCGTCACATGCTGCTCATGCTGCTAGAGACAGTTCTGCTGTGGTTCTCAACAGTTCTTTTTTTCTTTTTTTTTTAAGTATATTTTTTGGGCTTTTTATGCCTTTAATTAGATAGGATAGTGGAGATTGACAGGAAGTGAGTGGGAGAGAGAGTCGGGGTGGGATCTGGAAAGGACCACGGGGCGGGAATCGAACCCGGGTCGCCGGCGTACGGTGCAGGTGCCCCAGCCAGTCGTGCCACTGCTGGGGCCAAGCTAGAAACAGTTCTGTTAGAAACAGTTCTGCTGTGGTTCTCACATGATCTAGAAACAGTTCTGTTGTGGTTCTCACATGAGCTAGAAAAAGTTCTGTTGTGGTTCTCACATGACCTACAGACAATTATGCCGTGGTTCTCACATGAGCTACAGACAATTCTGCTGTGGTTCTCACATGATCCAGAAACAGTTCTGTTGTGGTTCTTACATGATCTAGAGACAGTGCTGCTGTGGTTCTCACATGATCTAGGGACAATTCTGCTGTGGTTCTCACACGATCTAGGAACAGTTCTGTATAAGTGAATGTAAAGAGGTTCTTTACCCCTCCCCAGTTGAGAGTTCTTGCCAGATCGTTGCCGGTTCCGAGGGGCAGGACAGCTACAGGAGGGCTGATCTGCAGCTGGTCCAGAACCGACAGGATCCATCCCACCTGCAGAGAGAGGTTTCCACAGTTCACCTTGGAGTTCTCCCCACCACTCTCCCACACACACACACACACACACACACACACTCCCACGTCCCTACACCCGTACACTCACACACACACACACAGACACACACACTTAAACCCCCATACACTACCACACACACAGACACACACTCTTCCACCCCCCTCCCCTGTACACTCAAACACACAAACATTCACACACATTCTCTCCCAACCCCTTCCCCCGTACACTCACAAACACACACACACACAGCTCTGACTGGCTGGTTAACCATAACAACAGTCATGGATTTGCCAAGCTTTCTATTTAGCCAAGAGACCGTAGAATAACAATCAAAAGACAATGGTGGCATAAGAATGCCCAGATCCATATATCTTTACATTCCCCCCTGCCACAGAATGCTGTTGCCAAGACACTGCATTGCATTTCACAATTGTTAAAATAATTATATGGACCCTTTCAAGAGAGTTCCATTATCAGCCCCACAAGACTTCCTTTTTAACATTCCATATGTTATCTTAATGCAGAGGAAGTAGATTGGGGCCCAAATAGAACGTTCAAGCATTGTTTTTGTTTACCTTGTTGAAAGGGTCCATATTACCTTTAAAGTACGAATGATACAGACTTTATCTGAGAAGATAAGGAATAGTGAAGATGAGTTTAGTTTGAGTCGCACTTACAGTTCCATCTCCTCCACAAGCCAGAATTCGCAAGTTGGGCACTTTGCGGTATATCTCCAACCTAACAGATAGCAGGTATTAGAACTGAATACATTTATCACAATATCATAGTAAAACTACAAAATCAAATATGCATGTATTAAAAAGACAGAAAAGCACACCCTGTCTTTAGTGTTGTTTTATGTCTGATCTATTTGCTATTTTCAGTCATGTCTTGTCATTGAATCATTGCAATTATGGCACTGAATCCCAAAGCCCAGCCATGAGAGCATTAAGTCTCTTATGGTTGGAGTAGCAGACATTACAACTGACCTGGCCCAGGGAGGATGCTGCCTGTCTGAGACAGTGTGTGAATCAGTGTGAGTAAGCAGCAACATGAGAGACTATCCTAACCCTGCTGAGAACGCTTATGCTTTATGCTTATGCTGGTAGCTGGTTTTAGCTTGTTTTAGCTGGTCTTTGCTGGTTTTCTCCCAGCTCCTGCTGGTCTTTGCTGTTGTAGCTGGTTGGGCCACCAAGTGGACATACTGGCGTGACCAGCCTGTAATGGGATACAGCTGGTATAAGATGGTCATGCTAAGCTTGACATTGGTGTAAAATGGTCAGGCTGGTTTGCTAGAATGACCAACATAAGCTGGCATAGCCAGTTAAACCAGCAATGTAAGACCAGCTAAAATGACCAGCTTGAGGTAGTACGACAAGCAAAACCAGCTGAATTACCATCGTAAGCGGGATAAACCAGCTGAAGGTATTTTTTTACAAGAGTTTTGCTGGTCTAGCTGGTCAACCATCATAGAGTGGTCAAACAAGCTGTTTAACAAACTGGTCAACCAGCAAACCTGGTCATGCTGTTTTTTTCAGCTGGGTAGTGATTCATCTGTTACCAGGGCCTTGCTGTTAACCTAGGTCAGTTGGTCAGAATGTTTAGTGCTCATAGTGGGCTAGAGGGTCCTAAGTGGGCACATGTAGCCTCAGAAGCACGAGAGGAGGAAAGGAACCGATGCCACTGAAAGCTCTTGAGACTTGGCGTCAACGCAGGTTGTTGGTCTGTGTAATACTGCAGTATCAAAGTAACTCACCCATCCTTTGGTCCCCCCAGACTGAGGTCAAACACTTGACGAGGGTTCAAGTACCACATGAAAGATCGAATGATTTTGGTTCCCTTAAAGAGCCAGTAAAGAATGACATTAACCGTAGTTCTATCATCTATAACATTTCATGAAAAATTCTAACAAGTACAGTACAAGTTAGGACATGTAATTTGAACATGAAATGGATGCTGTGGCAACTATAAGATGCTCACCTGATTTCCTCCACTCTTTGGGTTGATGAACACAAGCAGAGGCTTCATATGTTGGGAGGGGATGGGCTTGATGAAGAAGTGTTTCCATTTCCCTTCCTATGTTACAGTAACCACATACATAGGGTTACACGTCTTGCTACACACACACACACATAGGTTTAAAGTTACAAAACACATATATATATATATATATAAGTTTGAAGTTACCAAACACACGTATACTGTATGTTTAAAGTTACCAAATAAAGTTTACAGTTACAGTACCAAACACAGTTATACACAACGTGGGTGCTTAACATGCTTAACAGTTTCTTAGTGTCAGTTAATTCATTCTTACCTCAACTCCCTTCTTAACAGCCTTGGGTTTCACTGACCTCTTCTTCTTCTTGCTGGACTTTATGGAAGCCTAGAAACATGAAACATACAGTAACACACATAGCACATATTACACACAGTGACTCCTTATGTGTGAGGGCCCCTGTCTACTGCCCCCTGGTGGTTGATTTCAGTGCCTTCAGCAGATCACATATTGGGACTGCTGGTTCTGTGGGTTCGCTGGGTTAGCAGCTGTGACTCTATGGTGCAGCTGTGAGACTATGGTCTCCTGTGTCTCTAGGTTAGCTGGGTTAGCCGCTGTGACTCCTGTGTCTCTAGCTTAGCTGGGTTAGCCACTGTGACTCCTGTGTCTTAGCCACTGTGACTCCTGTTTCTCTGAGTTAGCTGGGTTAGCTTGTGTTACTTGTGTGTCTCTGGGTTAGCTGCTTTGACTTCTGTGTCTCTGGGTTTGTTGCTGTGACCCCTGTTTAAGCTCACACCCACCCACGTTGACTAGCCCTGTCTATGGAGTACTGACTAGTTGACTAAATGTAGGACACTGCTAGTTGACTAAGCAGAGCTGCCAACCCTCACACATTTGATTGGTGTAAGAGGGCGTGGAGCCAATCAAATGAATGAATCTCACTCTCAATGTGTGAGAGTTGGCAGCTCTGATAATGTAGAACATGAGTGCTATAGCGTTGGCTGTATAGTACCTTGCGGACACGGATGATCCAGGTCGGGGGCACAATCACAGAGGCGTGAGCCCCCAAGGAGCATGGCTCCTCAATCTGCTGCAGCATGAAACAGCTGACTTTGTTATGGTACTGCAGAAAACACACATACACACACACAAACACACAATGTTATGATGGCACTGCAGAACAAGGACAGAAAACGTTACTGTGATACCGTACAACAGAATAGAAAGGTACTATGTTAGAGTTAGGGTCCTGGGTGTCTGTGAGTACTACAAATGAGAACGATACTGTGTTAGAGGTGTGTGTGTGTGTGTGTGTGTGTGTGTGTGTGTGTGTGTGTGTGTGTGTGTGTGTGTGTGTGTGTGTGTGTGTGTGTGTGCATACGTACTGCCTGTTTGCACCAAGAGCAACTGATGGCAACAATGTCTTTACTGTGAAACGCAAACTTCTGTTGAAAACCCTATGGAAGCAGAAGCAGATATAAGAGCTAAAACATTTATACTGTATTATATACAGCAGAAGTCAGTCATAGACACACACACACACACACACACACATACACACACACACAGGTGTGCTCTTACACGACCACATTGCACACACACATGCACACACTGCACACACACACACACACACACACACACACACACACTCTCTCTCTCTCTCTTACCCAGCCACACTGCACACACACATACACACACACACACACACACTCTCTTACCCGGCCACACTGCCTACATTTTCCATCTTGACGCCTCCGGTGCACCCAGTGATGACGCACCACACTTGGCTGAGACAGAACACACACTCATCATCAATCATCATCATCATCATCATCAATCATCATCATCATCATCATCATCAATCATCATCATCATCACCATCATCATCATCATCATCAATCATCATCATCAAGTTCAACCCTAGTCTTAGTGCATGAACACACTCAGACAGACACTAAGATCATGCAGGTCAATAAAACACTCATTTATACATAATATGTAGTGTGTTCCAATAGAAACTGAATATTTTGTTTCAAATACTTCAGGAAAACGTGTGTGTGTGTGTGTGTGTTCAGATATCAGTTTGGAGCATCCCTGTAGAATGTGTGTGTGTGTGTGTGTGTGTGTGTGTGTGTGTGTGTGTGTGTGTGTGTGTGTGTGTTTTTATGCGGTCACAGTTCATCACCTCTCGGATATTTCTAGTTGCTGGATCCCTGAAAGATGGTTTACACCTGAAGTTGATCTACATGGAGAAAATATTCAGAAACTCAGTTCACAGACGCATCCACCATCAATAGCAACAACAATAAGAAGAAGATGAGGACGAGGAGCATATTGGAAGTAAACAGAGATGAAGAGAGGATAAACATTGAGCACAGTTTGTAATGTAAATTGGCATAAAGAGCACAGCTTGCTCAGAGGTACCTTCTCTAGCTGCTCCATGCAGTCGGTATGAACAGCGATTTTGCAGGCAGCACATTTGTAGCGAGTCATGGATTTTTGCTGTTTAAAGGAAAAGATTTTTAATTTATTGTGTTGTCATCCAGTGATGTTTGGTACTAAACATAGAAAACAGAAACATTTTCAAACCCATGAGTTGTGCGTTTTTGAGCTGGTAAATGTTTGGGTAGGTGAAAGTGGGTGCAGAAAGTTCATGTTGACTGTTAGAAATTGACCTCCTGCTTTCCCCACCAGAGGGCAGGCCTGCACTGAGCTCTCAAGCTATTTCAAGACACTCACTCGCTCAGGCAGTCAGCTCCCTTCCTCCCTCCCTGATTTCTAAACTCTCACTCACTCATTTGCTTGCTCTGTCAGTCACTCGCTCAATCAAAAACTTACTCACTCACTCTCTTTCTCAATCAAACACTCACTCACTCACTCAATCAAACACTCACTCACTCACTCGATCAAACACTCACTCACTTAATCAAACACTCACTCACTCACTCAATCAAACACTCACTCACTCACTCAATCAAACACTCACTCACTCAAACACTCAATCAAACACTCACTCACTCACTCAATCAAACACTCACTCACTCACTCAATCAAACACTCACTCACTCACTCGATCAAACACTCACTCACTTAATCAAACACTCACTCACTCAATCAAACACTCACTCACTCACTCAATCAAACACTCACTCACTCAAACACTCAATCAAACACTCACTCACTCACACTCTTACTCTCACTCTCACTCTCACTCTCACTCTCACTCTCACTCTCACTCTCTCACTCTCTCACTCACTCACTCACCCATTCATTCTCTCACTCAAACAGTCACTCACTCAAACAGTCACTCACTCACACACACACTCACTCTCACACACTCTCACTCACTCAACCATTGACTTATTCATTCACTGACTCACTTAGCCACTCACCAAGGACTTGGCGAAGCAGTACTGCTCTCCCACGTAGCAGAAGTCCCCCGTAACGCTGCTCTCAAACCAGACATGCTGGCCGTAGGTGGCACTTTCCTGCCCAACAGAGCAGAGAGTAGGGTCATAACTAACACTAACATGAGACACTGGACTCCCTCTAACTTAAGGAGGACTAGGACCCAACCCCCTTATGGATACTAGGTTAGGGTTAGTTAGATGTTATGATAATAAAATAATAACAGGGTCAATCTTACGGAGTGTATGTGTGTTGTGGGTAAGAGGTTGGGGTTGGCTGTGGTTGGACTAGGTTGGGTGGAGTTGGGTGCTCTGCTATGGTGGGTGAGGATTTGGACTGGGTTGGGTGGGGTTTGGTACTCTGGTATGGTGGATGAGGGGTTGGACTGGGTTGGGTGGGGTTGGGTGCTCTATATGGTGGGTGAGGGGTTGGCTGTGGTTGGACTGGGTTGGGTGGGGTGCTCTGGTATGGTGAGTGAGGGGTTGGGTGGGGTTTGGTACTCTGGTATGGTGGATGAGGGGTTGGACTGGGTTGGGTGTGGTTGGGTGCTCTGAAACCTACGGTCCAGTCGACGGTGCTGCAGATCTCCTGAGGGCTGTTGCCCTTGGCTGGCAGAGTGGCGCTGGACTGGGCTGATGGCTGGACAGACTTGCCGATGGCTTTCCTGAGAGGAAGATAAAGCAAAGGGCTTTTAAAGAGTCCCCCACTACAGCTCTAGGACGCAGTGAAAACACAGCTAACCTTTTTTCTCACACACGCTTAAAAAGATAACAACTTCACATCTTTTTGATGCATATTTTATAAGCTGTACTGGTATGATCTTCAATCAATCTGCATTGTGTATTGGCACATACAGGTCTGTACCACTCCAGGTAAAAACGCTTTCACAGCACCACCATGACGACATCTGACCGATTCCATATTGTTGAAATGGCTATAATAAACTTGAACTTTATTATCGGAACGTCACATATTACCAACCGTCCCGTATGTCCAACCTCTTACGTGTAAGTGTCACTTAATATTCATTTCTATACAAACCAAGACAGATTCCTAAAGAAACGCAAGCAACCACACCATAAGTTTATCTAAATTAGTATGTACTGTACCAAAAATGACATTTTATCGTGACTCGAAGAGCTGTAAACAGTCTTGTAAGGCTGCATGTACAAATCTGCTTGAAGCTCCAGTGGAATTTTGAAATTGCGACAAGAAATCTCGGGCTAACCGTTGATGTGCTGTAAGAAAGGTTGGGAATAGGCACCCACCAGCCCAGCACTAAACTCCGAGCGTGGTACACAAAATCGGATATTTCAGGTAGTAAAAACCCCGGTAAGAACCAAACTAGATTTTGATCAAATCTACACACCTATGGCTACTGAAAAATGTAAGGTTCATTTATCAAATGTTATTTTGAAGTATTAAAAAACATCGTTGTTTTAGAATTTTCGAATGAAATGGTTGGTAATTAGCACATTTACGATATATTATTGAACTTGAATATTGAATATTGAATTTGTAAATTGGACCAAGGGTTTTTAAGTTATGTGAGCAGACACACACTCACACACACACACACTCATGTTTGTGAACAGTAACTGCACCAGTTTATTCTGGATGCCTGTCTTGTAGGAGTTTTACAAGCCCACATGCCTCGTCTGTAAGCACAGATCAGTACAATAGCACTGCATAGATATACTGCACTCTTACATAACCCTCACATGTGTGGCCTGGAAGTACCGTGCAGGGTAGTCGCACAGCAACATTATTTTGTTAGTTTTACAGTTCCAATATTTGACAATGGCTAATCACAGGAAATACGGGTCCAGACCTGAAGAGCACCAAATATGGGTGGAGATCTAAAGAGCATCTTTATTCTTGCACTGTTGCACTGTTGGACTTACTTATTTACACACTCACTTACATAGAGCACCTTACCATGCATACAGAATCACAGGCCTAGTCCCTGCCCTGTCACTGCAAGCACCTCATGCTTAATCATCCTTAAGCACACTATGTGGATATTTGATTTAGTTTTATTTAGTATATTTAATATATTTTTTTATTCTGTCTTTATTGTTCAGTGGTGTTTTTTTAATATTATATATTTACTTATATTACTTTTTCTGCTGTAAGTGCATGTTGTGTGTGATGTCTGTATGCTACTTAGACCTTGATTTTCCCCTTTGGGATCAATAAAGTATCTATCTATCTATCTATCTATATATCTATCTATCTATCTATCTATCAGATTAAAATCCCATCCCATCTTGTGTCGCTGACATGCTTTGAACTTGATAAACCCTAGATGGCCTCCCCCTGAACATATTAACTTTATACAGTAGTTTCCCATGTATTAAACGCAGCCGTGTATTCATCTCCGTGCCCAATAGCCCAGTGGATCAGAATGAATGAAGGAAATGCATGTATAGCTCACCCTGTGTATTAACCTCATAGCTGAAGAAATTTTGCAACATCAATGTATAAACCTTAGTTAATAGTCGGGAAATGATGGTAAAGGAGAGCTGTGGCAAAAAAGGTGGCATCCATAAGCACCCATAGGTCCTACTCTCATCTCTCTCTCTCCCCCTCATTTCCTGGTGAAGATGGAACCACCACACAACCTCCTCCTGAAGCTGCTTGAACCTCAGCACTGCTTGTGTGGTGTGCAGATCTCTGGTGGTGGCAAACTTGAGATATCACGCTCATCCTCAGCTTTTTGCATCCCCCTTGATGCCTCCCCCCCCCCCCCCCCAGTGTAAAGACCTGAGGCCTAGCAACAGGCCTAGCAACAGGCTGAGAGATCAATGCCATTGATGAGTCCGAAAGAGGCGGCAGCACCTCTGTTTATCTGCTAATGAGCGTCCTCAGTGCAAGTCTGTCACACCTCCCCTCTCTCCTCACACCACTACCATTACTATATCTGACTCATCACACAACTACGACTACATCATTCCCCATCACACACAACTACGAATACAACACACATAACTACAACTATATGATACATTCCCCATCACACACAACTAAGACTACAACATTCCCCATCACACACAACCACAACTACATCATTCTCCGTCACACACAACTAGGACTACATTCCCCATCACACACAACCACAATTACAACTACAGTACATCATCACAAACAACTACATCATCATACACAATTAAAACATCCCCCATCACAACAACCACCCTATCACATAACTACAAAACCCCCATCACAACAACATCAACCATCACACACAACTCCAACCACAACCTCCACTCCATCACACACAACTACAAAACCCCCATCCCAACAACAACTACAACATCCCCCATCACTACAGCATCAACCATCACACACAACTACAAAAAAAACCCATCACAACTACAACATCCACTCCATCACACACAACTACAGCATCCACCCCCCTGTCGATTTCCCCCACCCTCTACATCACTTCTCACAGACAGCAGACAGACAGAAGTCTCAGTGTCAGATAAATGTGGTGTTGGGGTGTTTCCATTTCATACTTCCAGCAGTATAAGACATGATATGAACATCATTCTCTCACAGTCTCTCTCCTAGAAATTATTTTTGCTCACTGCTGCTATCAGAGCTGCAGGTGAAATTTACACATCTGATGACAACGCTCCCATGCCCACATGTGATAGCTCACAGCCAAAGGACCAGCAGGAAACAGAGCCCTGATATTGGATTTTGCTTGTTTAAGAAATAGAATGTGTCTTCATGAGTGTCAGAGTCATTTGCAAGCTGCAGACAACAGGGAACCAAAATTAAGCTGTTCTGCTGCCACCACACAGGCAGTGAGGAGGTTCTGCTGCCCCCACACAGCCAGTGAGGAGGTTCTGCTGCCCCCACACAGGCAGTAAGGAGGTTCTGCTGCCCCCAGTGAGGAGGTTCTGCAGCCACCATACAGGCAGTGAGGAGGTTCTGCTGTCCCCACACAGGCAGTGAGGAGGTTCTGCTGCCCCCACACAGCCAGTGAGGAGGTTCTGCTGCCCCCACACAGGCAGTAAGGAGGTTCTGCTGCCCCCAGTGAGGAGGTTCTGCAGCCACCATACAGGCAGTGAGGAGGTTCTGCTGTCCCCACACAGGCAGTGAGGAGGTTCTGCTATCCCCACACAGGCAGTGAGGAGGTGAAGAATTAGACTCGAGTCAAAGTGCACGTGCTGCACACACTAATTTTGTTCTAAAGGAGTCTGTTCTCCCCTAACTTTAACAAAACACTGAATGGTGAACTGTACAGGTAGGATATAATGAACAATGGGATATAGTTTTAAGGAAACATCTGCTTTGTTAACAAGTGTGTGTCCCTGATAAAATGCAGTGGTAAGGTTGGTGTGTGATGTGATTTGGGAGGGCATGGTTATGGTGTGGTGTGGTTTGGGAGGGTATGGTTATGGTGTGGTGTGGTTTGGGAGGGCATGGTTACGGTTCAGTAACATACGAGAGAAACCCCCTCCAGGACTCCAGACTCGGGTCGTAATAAGCGCCCAGCAGGGGGCTAATGTTGCCATGGCACCCAGAGATCCGCCGGCATGCTGAGTTGCGACGACTCGGCAACGGCAGGCCCCTCCCAGGCCACGGGCTTCCTGCCTTAGAGATGGTAGAGACACGGCGCTGTCTGTGCTGGCTGCCACGGTAACCATGTCCATTACTGACACCACTTGCGGTCACAATAAGCGAAGAGTTGCGTCGCAGGCAGCGTGGGGCGCGAATTAGCGGTCGGGTGGACACACACTCCATTAGTGTGGCCAGTGGCTGGCTCTCCCTCCGTCTCCACACCGATGTGTCCTCAAACTCCCGGTCCGACACCTCCACGTCCGAGCCGGCGCTGTCCTCTGATTGGCTGGTGGAACCTGTGAGGTCACTGTCGCTGCCGCCCTGTGGACTGCATCCGGCCTTCAGCTCCACCTGCTGCTCGGCCACGGGTGGCTGCGCACCCTCATCCTCCTCGCTCATCTGGATGACGCTGGCCAGCAGCATGGATGGCCCCAGCAGGTGTGTGTGGATGGTGCGCATGCGGCCGGCTAGCCTGCGGCGCACAGCGAAGCGGGGGTTGGCACTAGGGGTGGTGGTGCTGGAGCGCCGGCGGCCGCTGCCTGCCCTGATGGTACGCGTGGGCGCGGGACAGTGCCCCCTGGAGGTGATGAGGGCCCCCTGCAGCTGAACGCTAGAACGACGTCTCTGTGTGAGGGCGGACGAGGGCAGGCCCACGCTGGACCGCCGGCGGGCACGGCTGGTCGCCACGGCGACGCTGGGCCGTCTGAGCCTGTTAAACTCCTCCTCCTCGGGTTCACCACCCGGCTTCCTCTTAAAATGGCGTCTGAAAAAGGTGTCCATGCTGGTGGGACACGACTGGCTCGCGGCACACTGTGGCAACACCTCACAACAATCTGTGGACGCCACACACATGCATCAGCTGAGTTAGTAAACTCACTACCACTTCACAGTAACATCACACAACACCCACTACCGCCCCCTACACATCAGCCAAGTTACTACACCCACTACCGGCCCCTACACATCAGCTGAGTTACTACACCCACTACCGCCCCCTTCATATCAGCCAAGTTACTACACCCATTACCGCTCCCTACACCAATAGTATCCGGCTGCAGAGCCACAGACCATATAGCAACCAATCTACCACAGCGGATCTAGCAGCTGGCTCACGCATGTGCTGATTTTCTTTTTAACTCACTCATGCGCTGATGTTCTACCTAGCTAATAGCTTACGCTAACGTTAAGTTAACATCAATTAAGTATCAACTTTTAATGGTCCTTTACAGAGAATGGATGAAAATTTGCGATTTGGTCACTTTATTTGTCATGCTCGAATCAGTTGCAACATGGTCAAAACGTCAAATCCTAGCACCTAAGGCTAATGTTAAATTTGTCAGTTTGTACGCTGTCCAGCGAATAAGCTTACTTCTTACATCTCTTAAGTTAAAGAATTGAAAAACTTGGATCGGTATTATCCATTTACATTCAGATATTGCCATAGACTGACAAAGACTTTGCAATCGTAAGGTTCAGAGTCTATAGCAACCGTCAGAGTCTATAGCAACCTTGACGAGACTGATGAGATAACAGTGCAATCATGGTTGAAATACTCCCGACACACACAGAAAACAAAACAAAATACTGTATATCTATACAAAAAAATGGATGTTGTTTTATTTGAAACAATAAGTCAGCAGTTGTGCAAGGGCATTACTAAGGTTAAAGGTGCCATGTGTAAGAATTGAGGTAAAAATATCCAAAAAATGAGCTACATGCATCAAAAGAATGAGAAGAAATAAGGGTGATGATGTCATTAAAAAAATGGCAAGGTATAGTGCTGCAGAGATATCAACCAGAATTAGCATGCTAAATTACTAGCCACAGCCCGACAGGTGTCATAATACCAGCTTCGGCCATGGGAGGCGGTATGCGGGCAACATAACCGCCAGCCAAACTGCAATACACGTTTCTCGGTTGTTACTCTAGGGTAGACCAACTCACTTTCTGGAGGTATACTGCCTCCATCTTTTATGGAATGTGGAGTATGAATTGATTTTTTTGGCGGATATTACACATGGCACCTTTAAATCTCACTATAATCACCGAGCTGTCAAAAATTGATCCATTTTGTCTTTTTGCCATCCACTAGGCTATTTTGCTGTGGCGCGAACAATTCATGATGTCACGTACAAATATAGATTAAAATACAACACGACAATCCAGCTACTAAACTAACCTATCTTTTACTGTCTATGAAACTAACCAGACTAGTTTCAGCTATTATCTAAGCAAGAAGAATATCAGCGCATGCGCTGCTAGATCCGCTGTGGTAGATCGGTGGTCGTAGATCGGTTGCTATATGGTCTGTGACTCTGCAGCCGGACCCTTCACCCCTAAACACCAGCCGAGTTACTACATCCACTACCGCCTCCTAAATATCAGCTGAGTTACCACACCCACTACTGCCTCCTAAATATCAGCCAAGTTACTACACCCACTACCGCCTCCTACACATCAGCCAAGTTACTACACCCATTACCCCGCGTAAATATCAGCTGAATTACAGCACTCACTACTGCTTACAAATAAGCTGAGATGCTAGTGAGCACCATCACTCTACACAACAAATGCAGTGCTGTGTGTCTGGGTAACTTGAGAAACCTTGAGAAACAGCAATGGTAGGAGGAAAAATACATATTGAAGTATGCAAAATATTTACAGCCTGCCTGACATTATAGACCAATGGATAATTTAGAGGGGAGAACACTCACACAAAGCCAATATCTAGTCATCTAGTAATACTACCTCACAGTAATGCTCTCTCTGAAAATAACATCTCACCTTCACCTTCTACACACACACACACACACACACACACACACACACACACACACACACACACACACACACACAACCACTACACATCCACACACACACACACACACACACACTGGTACAGTAGCTTTGATAGCTGTAGAGATCATGCCACACATTAAAACAGTATCCACAAAACACCAGTTGCTGATTGTGTGTGTGTGTGTGTTTGTGTGTGTGTGTGTGTGTGTGTGTGTGTGTGTGTGTGTGTGTGTGTGTGTGTGTGTGTGTGTGTGTGTGAGTGTGAGAGGGTCTGTTCGTGTGTATGTATGTGTGCATGCTTGAGAGTGTGTCAGTGGATGATCATTAATGGGGAGGCCTGTGGATGGTAAAGAGCACTGCTGTGGGGAAGGACGCTGGGACCTGCAGCCTCTGGTGAGGAGTGGGGAGAGATGAGAGCTCTGTTGCGTATCCTAGGTGAGTAAGACACCAAGGCTCTGTTGCGTATCCTAGGTGAGGAAGACACCAAGGCTCTGTTGCGTATCCTAGGTGAGGAAGACACCAGGGCTCTGTTGTGTAACCAGTGCCACACTCTGACTGATTGGCAGCCAGGAGTGAGAAGATGAGTAACTCTCCCTCCAATCAGCCTGAATTATTCACAGCCTAATCCACCCCATATGGCCTAAGCAGCAGGAGACAGGGGCATGGGCCTGCATCAGGGCATCGTGGGTAAAAATAGACATCAGCAGCTTCGACAGGTTATCAACCTCTTCTGAGTTGCTGGCTCTCCTACTCACACAGTGAGCACACACACACACACACACACATACACACAGCATTCAAAGACACACACAGTATTCACACACACACATACTACAGATCCACAGCATTTACAGATCACTAATACAGATCCACAGCATTTGTAGATCACTACTACAGAACCACAGCATTCAGAGATCACTACTACAGATCCACAGCATTCAGAGATTACTACTACTGATCCACAGCATTCAGAGATCACTACTACTGATCCACAGCATTCAGAGATCACTACTTATCTCCCTCATTTACACACCGTCTCTTCTGACCTTAAGATTTCAGACACCTGACGGAGGGAAGGGGCTAGGACAAGCCAGTTGGTGTTACCAGACAAGCAGACTGGTGCTCCATAACATGTTTGGACTGATGTTAGCTCCTACACTTGCAGAGGCCAAAGGGTCCGATGTGCGTCTGCACCGCTGGATAAACTAGACCCCTCAGGTGGCCAAAGCTGCACTGAACACTCACAATCACACAAACGCAAAAAGCACTCAAGGAAATGAGTGTGGACCAGCCCACCCCCAGTGTTCTCATGGGCGGATTATGAACTTTCGGGCCCCTGGGCCCAGATGTTTTAAAGGCCCCCCACTAATTGTCGAATATGTGGGAGGGGGGGGGGTTGGGGGTCTTCCCCCAGAACATTTTTAATTTGTTTGATGTGATTTCCTGTATTCTGGTGCATTTTGGGGATGGCCAATACTAAATTCAATCAGATTCATAGCCTACATCCTGATGTGTTGATATTGAGGCAATGATTCCATGCAAAGGCTTGGGCTTCAGGGCCCCCTGACCCCTTGGGCCCCTGGGCCTGGGCCCGGTAGGCCCGTGCAGTAATCCATCCCTGAGTGTTCTTGTTACTCAGGGTGATGATGCGGGGCAGATTAGATGGGCCTCTGTGGCCCCGCCCCCCACTGGTGGCAGCGCTGTGGCACTATTTCTAGCTCCTCAGGTGGAGCGCTCGTTTACGTAAGCCTCCATACGACTGCAGCCACACACACACACACACACACACACACACACACACGCAGATAACCTCGCCGCTCAGAGGGTCATACGAGGCTACAGGTCTGGGCACCTCACCTCATGGAGTGACTCAGACTCTCTCCGACTCTCACTGTCAGATCTCTCAGCTGGCACGTTTGTCCAGGTTTACTGTATGTACACGCCGCCGTCGACTTCAGCTGCAAAAAAACGCTCTGGATGCCCCGCTTTGTCCGCTTGAACCTCGGAGCAACTAGGAGGTATTCCAGACGCCCGCTGGAATGTTCAGTTATATGTTACATTTTAAAAGAACCGTTGGGATAACGTACCCCTGCGTAAATTAACTACATTTGATATTAAACATTACTTTTATTAAGAAGCGATAAAAATGTGAAATTGGGCTTGCCTCAATTTTGAATGATGGTCATTGACAGCATCTGGCAGCTACCTCAGAAAGTATTGCCTGTATATTGCTACTATCGCTACTATCCATAGCTTAATCATGTAACGTTATTCAGCCTATTAAAAAACATTTCGGAAACCGTGTTCTTTTTATTGATTCTCTATATCACTCATATAGACCTTGAACAAGTGTCATGTTTCTGCAAACACTAACTTGACCGCTCATCCTCGTTATTAAAAGTAGTAAACAGAACAAATGTTTCGTGAACCATGCAGTCTATGGTAGGAACTGAAGTTCACATAGGTTTTGCTCTCTCAACTGTGTACACCTCATTTTGAATTGGTTGCCGTTTGTTTGCCGCTGAACCGCGTCATAGCTCATTACCATAAAAGTGAACAAGTTTCAACTTTCTGCTTGACACTCTGGTTGCTCAACACGCCCAAAATGCGACGCCAACTGATTTGCAGCTTCTTTCAGCCAAGAGAAGCTGGCTTCCATTGAAAATAAATTACTTCCTGTAACTTTGAAGCTCAAGTCGGTGGTGGTGTGTACGTACGGTAAGACAGTGTAATCTGATCACCCAGTGCTTACCCCCAACTTGAGGAAACACCTCAGCAAATCTTTCAAGAGCAGACAATCCAGAAACACAGGACACCTCAGACACACAGACAATCCAGAAACACAGGACAATCCAGAAACACACAATCCAGAAACACAGGACACCCCAGAAACACAGACACCCCCATACACTCAGGTATAAACACAACACAATATTGATATTGCAACAGTATACTCAGAGACAAACACAGGGCTTGATGCTGATATTTTGATAGTACACTCAGAAATATACATACTGTACATGTTGCATGACATTAATTAACAATGTGTTAGTATACTCAGAGGGTTCCATTATCCCCTAAGACAAAATGACCTTTAACTCTGGTGGCCCCATCTGCACTGTTGGGGAATTCATATGAACAGGTTCTACATGGAGACTACATCTACAACACACACAAGCGCAATCAACCAATGCAAACTAGTGACCCAAACAAGAGCTCCTGCGTTTGTGGTTCATGCTTGAGATCCTAGAGGATACAGACACTCCACAGACTCAACAATGCTGAAATGGCCATTGGTCTCAGTGATGCACAAACTCATCCATACAAAAGCAAGACGATCCCAACTGTTTTGCACAAAGAACACACCTGTGCAGATTACTAGCACACAGACAAATAAAACATACACAGAGAATTACTAATGCACAGACAATCACTTACATACAGGAAAACACTAACGCACAGGCAAATACTAACATAAACAATCACTAACACACAGGCAGACAATAACATATAAACAATCACCAACGCAGACACTAACACAGAGACAATCACTAACATGTAAACAATCACTAACATGTAAACAATCACTAATGCACAGACAAGCACTAATATATAAACAATCACCAACACACAGACAATCACTAACACACAGGCAAACAACATATAAACAATCACCAATGCTGACACTAACATACAGACAATCACAAACACACAGACAATCACTAATGCAAAGACAATCACTAATATATAAGCAATCACCAACACACAGACAATCACTAACACACAGCCATTATCACATAAACAGTCACTAACACACAAACAACTTAATAACACACAGACACACAAACAATCACTAACACAAAGACAAACACTAACATACAAACAATCACCAATGCAAGCACTAACACAGAGACAATCACTATCTCACAGACAAACAGTAGCATGCAAACACTAACATGCAGACAAACACTAATAATACACAGAGCCCCTAACAACACAAACACAAGCCCTGCTCAAACACTCTAAAACAAACACTGAAGCCCACACACTTAGTCACACACTTACACACACACACACAGACACACACACACATGCACACTCTTTCTCTCTATTTCTCTCTCAATTCAATTCAAGAAGGCTTTATTTGCTTTGTGAATGTTTAAGTAACACTATTGTCAAAGCTCAATTATACACATAAAAGGACAAATAAGGACAAATGGCACAAATCTCTCTCTTACACATACACACACACTACTGTCTCTCTCTCACACACACACATGCACACACACCCCTGCCACTCACTCTCACACACACACACACCACTGCCTCTTTCTTTCTCTCACACACACACACCACTGCCACTCACTCTCTCTCACACACACCACTGCCTCTCTCTCTCACCCCCCCCCATCCCTCTCACACACTCCTTCTGCAGCACCTGCACCTTCTTCCTGTTTCTCTCCAAATGAGGTCAACGTTTGTGTCATAAATATTCCCTCTGTGAGTGAAACAGCCCTCCCGCAGATAGAGACTGCACCGCCGGGCTGTGTGCTTCAGATGGAGACGTTAGCTTCGGAGTGCTCCAACACCATGGGCTACACACAGGAGAACCCCCTCCAGCAGATGCACTCTAAAACCACCACCCATACACACTACCTTCCGCACTCTGTGTTTTGAACCTGCTCATCACACAATTCTCACAAAAAGTTTCTCAAGCGCAGACACCTGAACACAGACAGCACTGCACCTGAACTCACTAACGCCGCTACGCCAAAGAGATGCATACAACCTGCTGATGAAGCCTCCACTGGAGCCAGAGGAACAGTCACACACACACACACACACACACGCCACTGAGAGTGTGTGAGACAAGGGAGTCCTGAGAGAGGGAGGGAGAAAGGGGGAGGAGATAGAGGGAGGACAAAGGGAGGAGAAAGTGGAGGAGAGAGAAAGAGAGAGAAGGTAGAGTGGGTGAGGAAAAAGAGAGAGAGAATAAGAGAAGAGGGAGAAAGAAGAGGGAGAGAGGGATGAGGGAGAAAGAGAAAGAAAGAAAGAAAGAAAGAAAGAAAGAGGGAGAGAGAGAGGGAGAGAGAAAGAAAGAGAGAGAGGAAATGGAAAAAGAGAGAAGAGGGAAAAAGAGAAAGAAAGAGAGAAAAGAGAGAGAGAAAGAGGGAAAGCGAGAGGAGAAGATATAGAGAGGAGAAGGAATGAGAGAGAGAGAGAGAGAGAAGAGGGAGGGAGAAAAAGAAAGACAGAATGAGAGAAAATGGACAGAGAAAGAGAGGGAAAGAGAGAGAATGAGAGAACATGGAAGGAAACTCCTGAAAGAAGAGGGAAAGAGAGATGAGAGAGAAAGAGAAATATAGAGAATGAGAGAAAAGGGACAGAAGAGGGAGAGAGTAGAGGAAAAGAGAGAGGAGAGAGAAAGAGAGAAATAGAGAGAGGGAAAGAGAGAGAAGGAAAGAGAGAGGAGAGAAGGAAAATAGAAAAAGAGAAAGTATAGTATAAGTATATATACTCTTTTGATCCCGTGAGGGAAATTTGGTCTCTGCATTTATCCCAATCCGTGAATTAGTGAAACACAATTCAGTGTACACACAGTGAGGTGAAGCACACACTAATCCCAGTGCAGTGAGCTGCCTGCATCAACAGCGGCGCTCGGGGAGCAGTGAGGGGTTAGGTGCCTTGCTCAAGGGCACTTCAGCCGTGCCTACTGGTCGGGGTTCGAACCGGCAACCCTCCAGTTACAAGTCCGAGGTGCTAACCAGTAGGCCACGGCTGCCCCTAAAAGAGAGAATAGGGAAAGACAGAGCTGTGTTTCCCTCCCTCTGCCTGTGCGGGCACTGTGTTTCCCTCCCTCTGCCTGTAGGGGCGCTGTAGAGCCTCTGCCTGTGTGGATGCTGTGTTTCCCTTTGCCTGTGGGGGCGTTGTGTTTCCTCCTGCCTATAGAGGCGTGGTGTTTCCCTCTGCCTGTAGGGGAGCTGTAGAGCCTCTGCCTGAGGGGGCGCTGGGTTTACTCCCCCTTGCCTGTGGGGGTGCTGTGTTTCCCTCTGCCTGTGGGGGCGCTGTAGAGCCTCTGCCTGAGGGGGCGCTGGGTTTACTCCCCCTTGCCTGTGGGGGTGCTGTGTTTCCCTCTGCCTGTGGGGGCGCTGTAGATCCTCTGCCTGAGAGGGGCGTTGGGTTTCCCTCCCTTTGCCTGTGGCAGCGCTGTGTTTCCCTCTGCCTGTGGGGGCGCTGTAGAGTCTCTGCATGTGGGGGTGCTGTGTTTCCTTCTGCTTGTGGGGGTGCTGTGTTTCCCCCTGACTGTGGAGGTTCTGTGTTTCCCCCTGCCTGTGGGGGCGCTGTAGAGTCTCTGCATGTGGGGGTGCTGTATTTCCCCCTGCCTGTGGGGGTTCTGTGTTTCCCCCTGCCTGTGGGGGCGCTGTAGAGTCTCTGCTTGTGGGGGTTCTGTGTTTCCCCCTGCCTGAGGGGGTGCTGTAGAGCCTCTGCATTTACACACTCAGGTTTCCTTCAGGTCCTCTTGCAAGGTTCCTCAACCACATGACTAATCGTGCATTCCATTTGTACATGCTGACGGCTTGTGACAACTCGTAACTTGTGAAATTACGTAACTTCCTTGTTGTAAGAAGTCGTCGTGAACTGGGGGTCCTTTGACTTGTACGAGATTGCTTCTCGTCAGACGAGTTTAGGGGGGCATGCCGTCGCGTAATTTTGCGTAACTTCCTGTTTTTCGGACAACTTACTACTCGTAAGACGAGCACATTGGATAAATGGATCGGCACCATAATGCCTAATTTATACTTTTGTGTCGACTCGTCACAGTAACTATGCCTCTATGCCGCCGTGAACCTTGTTCATTTTCCATCTTCTGTGTCTCTGTAGCTCACCACTGAAACAGTAGTTAGAGTCCATAGACTGCCATGTTTACATATAAATGGTATTTGTTTGGCCTTCTGCTTAGATTTTGAAAAAGTTATCGAGAAACCCTTACCAAAAAAATTTTATTTATAAAAAGTTAATTTTATGAAGTAAATTGAAGTGCAGTTGAAGTATAGTTCCCACGTTTACTTTAGGTAGTAAGTTTATTAGTATAAATGTACTTGTGGCACACTTGCACATGTACTATGTTTATACTTTCTTTGGACTAAATTGGCTCACTTTCAGTTTATAATAGTAAACTCGTAAGTACTGAGAACTATACTGTAAGTAAACTAGAGAAGATACTAGTTATATACTTCTAGCACACCTTTTAGTTCATTATAGTATACATTTAGTCATTTTAAGGTGTAAATGTAGTAAACTTTTAGGTGCACTACAAGTGAACGTATAGGTGTTCTGTTTACTAACACACTGTATTTATATTGTTTATTTATATTATTTATATACTGCATTTATATTATACACACACACACCAATGGCGTTGGCTGCCATGCAGGGCGCCAACCGGCACATCAAGAGCACTTTTGGGGTTCAGTGTTTTGTCAGCAGGAGCTGGGCTCAAACTTGCAACCTTGTGGTTCCTGCACGACGCCTCTACCTCCTGAGCCACTGCCGCCCACTCCTAATGTATATTTCTAGCCCAATTTTTCATGTTCATGATAGTATACTTAAAGTATATCCTGAGTAAAATATAAGTTTACTGGAAGGGTAATATTAGAATCAGCTAAGTGAATAAAATTAAATGAAATGAGGATATGTCATGCATTTTAATTGCTTAATAAGATTTTTCAAAAACCCTAGGAAATAGACAGTGAACTATGTTATTATAATGTATATTATAACCAACAATTACCACTGATGTAATTAATGACTTGTTGGTTAGGTATGTTAGCTTATGTCAGCTAGGACAACAAATATGGTGACACCCATAGCCTCTGAGAACAGGGACAAGTTCAGCTGAGGAGCAGCAAAGTGTTATCCCAGTGCTGGGGCACTGGGGCAGGAGAGCTGGTGCCTCACCACTGCCCCCACCCCACCCCACCCCACCCCCTGGGCAATTCCGGCTCTTTCAGCTGCGCTGTGCTTGTGTTGACGCTGCGCGTTCTATTGTATGGCGCTCTTGAGTGTGAGTCTTTGACGGATGAAAGAGCTACGCTGCTCCTCACGCACTGGTCGCGCCGCCCTCATTACCACTTCAAGGCTCCAGCGCTCCTCAGCGCTCCTGCATTATGGATCAGCGCGAGCACACCAGCGCCAGCACCACCACATTCATTTGTGCAAATATAATAAGCTGACCTCTCCCTAGTCCGGACATTCAGCAGAGCCCTGAGCCTGTCCACTCTATAAACACACACCCACACACACACACGTCTTAACCCCAGACAAAATGACCAAGGCTGCCTTAGTATCTTCAAAAACACATTGTTAACATTGTTGAACACACACACACACACACACACACACACACACACACACACACACACACACACACAAATTAGAATTAGAATTAGCCACTTTAAACACACACACATACACACACACACACACACACACACACACACACACACACACAGCTGTAAACATCTTTAAACACACAACATAGCTGAGTGAGGCTGCATCCACTATTTGCGTTTTTGTTTGAATATATTTACGCCTCTCATCTACACAACTTCGGCATTTTCGAGCTCCTGAAACGGAAACGATTTGAAAAACCTGTCGGCCCCAATGTGGACAGCCAATCTGCAAACATATGAAAACGATGACGCAGAAACGCCATCACTTCCTCTGATTGTCAGTATGATGTGTCGTGACACACCATGACTAATTTGGATGTCCACTACTAGCCTGCCAGTGGTGAATGCAACATGGAGACCAAAACACAAGCTTTACTGACCTTGCTGTCTTTACATAGAGACCAAAACACAAGCTTTACTGGCCTTGCTGACTTTACCAAAACACAAGCTTTTCTGGCCTTGCTGTCTTTACCAAAACACAAGCTTTACTGGCCTTGCTGTTTTTACGTGGAGACCAAAACACAAGCATTACTGGCCTTGCTGTCTTCAGTAGCTTCTGTAGTGCACTTAAATTCTGCTTTTTACTATGCTGACAATTGCGTGAAGGGTGATGTGATTTGTACGAATGGCCTTGTGATCCACGCGTCAGGTGTCTATGGGTGTAGATTGGTGAATTGCAAACATGTGCATGGACAGAGAACGCATTTGAAATGTGTGTGTGTGTGTGTGTGGGGGGGGGGGGGGGGGGGGGGGGTTAAGTTGTCTCCTTAATGAGTTGGACTACGCAGCATGGCATGCCACAGGCCTGCAGGACTATTACCAAGGAGAGAGCCATGGTAACCACACACACACACACACACACACAGCCCAGAGAAAAACAACCCACACAATACATGCACACACAATACACACACACACACACACACACACACACACACACACACACACACACACACACACACACACAGACCAGAGACACACTGACAGGGTCAAACATGCAAACATGCCCAGGAAACATGTTCAACAATTCACTGCCTCATGAGAGTCCAGTGTACAGTATGAGTCGGACCCACATGGGCTTCCTGTCAGCCAGAGAGTGAGTCGGACCCACATGGGCTTCCTGGGCTTATCAGCCGTCAGCCAGAGAGTGAGCTGGACCCACATGGGCTTCGCTCAGGCCGTCTGTGCAGCTGGGCTGGGCACAGGGCTCAAATCTGCAGTAATGCTGCCATCTGCTGGCCGTTTCCAACAACTTTGCTTCACTGTTCCAGTTTCCTGGACAGTCCTGAACAGGACTCATTTGCCATCCTCTGGGCACTCAGATAAACACTCTGTTGACCAGCAGCTGGACGCTGACACAGAGAGACAGACAGAGCTAATACTGATATGTGTATACAGAGACATATACATACATAGTGTGTGTGTGTGCGTGTGTGTGTGTGTGTCATCAGTGGTTTCTGTGAGGACACACACACACACGCACACACACAGGCCCACCCACAACTCTCCTTCTCTCCACCTCCCCTCTTTCCTTTCTTCTTTCCTTCACCTCCTGCTCTCTCTCTTCTCCGCCTCTATCTCTCCTCTGCTCTCCTTTGTTCTCTTTCA